>NC_092725.1:328000-643500 GCF_047496885.1 Scyliorhinus torazame | reverse complement strand
CATCTCGATTCGCTCTCTTTCACCCTCCTTCGTCTCGTTTCGCTCTCTTTCACCCTCCTTCGTCTCGTTTCGCTCTCTTTCAGCCTCCTTCATCTCGTTTCGCTCTCTTCCACCCTCCATCGTCTCGGTTCGCTCTCTTTCTCCTTCCTTCGCCTCGTTTCACTCTCTTTCACACTCCTTCGTCTCGTTTCGCTCTCTTTCACTCTCCTTCATCTCGTTTCGATCTCTTTCACCCAGCTTCGTCTCGTTTTGCACACTTTCACCCTCCTTCATCTCGTTTCGCTCTCTTCCACCCTCCTTCGTCTCGTTTCGCCCTCTTTCACCCTCCTTCGTCTCGTTTCGCTCTGTTTGACCCTCCTTCGTCTCGTTTCGCTCTTTTTCACCCTCCTTCACCTCGTTTCGCTGTCTTTCACCCTCCTTCCTCGCGTTTCGTTCTCTTTCACCCTCCTTCGTCTCGTTTCACTCTCTTTCAGCCTCCTTCGTCTCGTTTCGCTCTCTTTCACCCTCCTTCGTCTCGTTTCGCTCTCTTCTACCCTTCTTCGTCTCGTTTCGCCCTCTTTCACCCTTCTTCATCTCGTTTCGTTCTCTTTCACCCACCTTCGTCTCGTTTCACTCTCTTTCACCCTCCTTCGTCTCGTTTCGCTCTGTTTCACCTTCCTTGGTCTCGTTTCGCTCTCTTTCACCCTTCTTTGTCTTGTTTCGCTCTCTTTCACCCTCCTTCATCTCGTTTCGCCCTCTTTCACCCTCCTTCGTCTCGGTTCGCTCTCTTTCACCTTCCTTCGTCTCGTTTCACCCTCTTTCACCCTTATTCATCTCGTTTCGCTCTCTTTCACCCTCCTTTGTCTTGTTTCGCTCTTTTTCACCCTCCTTCATCTCGTTTGGCTCTCTTTCACCCTCCTTCGTCTCGTTTCGCTCTCTTACACCTTCCTTCTACTCGTTTCGCTCTCTTTCACCCTCCTTCGTCTCGGTTAGCTCTCTTTCACCCTCCTTCGTCTCGTTTTGCTCTCTTTCACCCTCCTTCGTCTCGTTTCGCTCTCTTTCACCCTCCTTCGACTCGTTTCGCTCTCTTTTACCTTCCTTCACCTCGTTTCACTCTCTTTCTCCCTCCTTCGTCTCGTTTCGCTCTCTTTCACCCTCCTTCGTCTAGTTTCGCTCTCTTTCACCCTCCTTCATCTCGTTTCGCTCTATTTCACATTCCTTCATCTCGTTTCCCTCTCTTTCACCCTCCTTCGTCTCGTTTCGCTCTCTTTCAGCCTCCTTCATCTCGTTTCGCTCTCTTCCACCCTCCATCGTCTCGGTTCGCTCTCTTTCTCCTTCCTTCGCCTCGTTTCACTCTCTTTCAAACTCCTTCGTCTCGTTTCGCTCTCTTTCACTCTCCTTCATCTCGTTTCGCTCTCTTTCACCCTCCTTCGTCTCGTTTTGCACTCTATCACCCTCCTTCATCTCGTTTCGCTCTCTTCCACCCTCCTTCGTCTCGTTTCGCCCTCTTTCACCCTCCTTCATCTCGTTTCGCTCTGTTTGACCCTCCTTCGTCTCGTTTCGCTCTTTTTCACCCTCCTTCACCTCGTTTCGCTCTCTTTCACCCTCCTTCCTCGCGTTTCGCTCTCTTTCACCCTCCTTCGTCTCGTTTCGCACTCTTTCAGCCTCCTTCGTCTCGTTTCGCTCTCTTTCACCCTCCTTCGTCTCGTTTCGCTCTCTTCTACCCTTCTTCGTCTCGTTTCGCCCTCTTTCACCCTTCTTCATCTCGTATCGCTCTCTTTCACCCACCTTCGTCTCGTTTCACTCTCTTTCACCCTCCTTCGTCTCGTTTCGCTCTCTTTCACCTTCCTTGGTCTCGTTTCGCTCTCTTTCACCCTTCTTTGTCTTGTTTCGCTCTCTTTCACCCTCCTTCATCTCGTTTCGCCCTCTTTCACCCTCCTTCATCTCGGTTCGCTCTCTTTCACCTTCCTTCGTCTCGTTTCACTCTCTTTCACCCTCCTTCGTCTCGATTCGCTCTCTTTCACCCTCCTTCATCTCGTTCCACTCTCTTTCACCCTCATTCATCTCGTTTCGCTATCTCTCACCCTCCTTCGTCTCGTTTCGCTCTCTTCCACCCTCCTTCGTCTCGTTTCGCTCTCTTTCACTCTCCTACATCTCGTTTCGCTCTCTTTCGCCTTCCTTCGTCTCGTTTCGCCCTCTTTCACCCTCCTTTGTCTTGTTTCGCTCTTTTTCACCCTCCTTCATCTCGTCTGGCTCTCTTTCACCCTCCTTCGTCTCGTTTCGCTCTCTGACACCTTCCTTCTACTCGTTTCGCTCTCTTTCACCCTCCTTCGTCTCGTTTTCCTCTCTTTCACCCTCCTTCATCTCGATTCGCTCTCTTTCACCTTCCTTGGTCTCGTTTCGCCCTCTTTTACCCTCCTTTGTCTAGTTTCGCTCTTTTTCACCCTCCTTCATCTCGTTTGGCTCTCTTTCACCCTCCTTCGTCTCGTTTCGCTCTCTTACACCTTCCTTCTACTCGTTTCGCTCTCTTTCACCGTCCTTCGTCTCGGTTAGCTCTCTTTCACCCTCCTTCGTCTCGTTTTGCTCTCTTTCACCCTCCTTCGTCTCGTTTCGCTCTCTTTCACCCTCCTTCGTCTCGTTTCGCTCTCTTTTACATTCCTTCGCCTCGTTTCACTCTCTTTCTCCCTCCTTCGTCTCGTTTCGCTCTCTTTCACCCTCCTTCATCTCGTTTCGCTCTATTTCACCCTCCTTCATCTCGTTTCCCTCTCTTTCACACTCCTTTGTCTCGTTTCACTCTCTTTCAGCCTCCTTCATCTCGTTTCGCTCTCTTCCACCCTCCATCGTCTCGGTTCGCTCTCTTTCTCCTTCCTTCGCCTCGTTTCACTCTCTTTCAAACTCCTTCGTCTCGTTTCGCTCTCTTTCACTCTCCTTCATCTCGTTTCGCTCTCTTTCACTCTCCTTCGTCTCGTTTTGCACTCTTTCACCCTCCTTCATCTCGTTTCGCTCTCTTCCACCCTCCTTCATCTCGTTTCGCCCTCTTTCACCCTCCTTCGTCTCGTTTCGCTCTGTTTGACCCTCCTTCGTCTCGTTTCGCTCTTTTTCACCCTCCTTCACCTCGTTTCGCTCTCTTTCTCCCTCCTTCCTAGCGTTTCGCTCTCTTTCACGCTCCTTCGTCTCGTTTCGCTCTCTTTCAGCCTCCTTCGTCTCATTTCGCTCTCTTTCACCCTCCTTCGTCTCGTTTTGCTCTCTTTCACCCTCCTTCGTCTCGTTTCGCTCTCTTTCACCCTCCTTCGTCTCGTTTCGCTCTCTTTTACCTTCCTTCGCCTCGTTTCACTCTCTTTCTCCCTCCTTCGTCTCGTTTCGCTCTCTTTCACCCTCCTTCGTCTAGTTTCGCTCTCTTTCACCCTCCTTCATCTCGTTTCGCTCTATTTCACCCTCCTTCATCTGGTTTCCCTCTCTTTCACACTCCTTCGTCTCGTTTCACTCTCTTTCAGCCTCTTTCATCTCATTTCGCTCTCTTCCACCCTCCATCGTCTCGGTTCGCTCTCTTTCTCCTTCCTTCGCCTCGTTTCACTCTCTTTCAAACTCCTTCGTCTCGTTTCGCTCTCTTTCAGTCTCCTTCATCTCGTTTCGCTCTCTTTCACTCTCCTTCGTCTCATTTTGCACTCTTTCACCCTCCTTCATCTCGTTTCGCTCTCTTCCACCCTCCTTCGTCTCGTTTCGCCCTCTTTCACCCTCCTTCGTCTCGTTTCGCTCTGTTTGTCCCTCCTTCGTCTCGTTTCGCTCTTTTTCACCCTCCTTCACCTCGTTTCGCTCTCTTTCACCCTCCTTCCTCGCGTTTCGCTCTCTTTCACGCTCCTTCGTCTCGTTTCGCTCTCTTTCAGCCTCCTTCGTCTCATTTCGCTCTCTTTCACCCTCCTTCGTCTCGTTTCGCTCTCTTCTACCCTTCTTCGTCTCGTTTCGCCCTCTTTCACCCTTCTTCATCTCGTATCGCTCTCTTTCACCCTCCTTCGTCTCGTTTCGCTCTGTTTGACCCTCCTTCGTCTCGTTTCGCTCTTTTTCACCCTCCTTCACCTCGTTTCGCTCTCTTTCACCCTCCTTCCTCGCGTTTCGCTCTCTTTCACGCTCCTTCATCTCGTTTCGCTCTCTTTCAGCCTCCTTCGTCTCATTTTGCTCTCTTTCACCCTCCTTCGTCTCGTTTCGCTCTCTTCTACCCTTCTTCGTCTCGTTTCGCCCTCTTTCACCCTTCTTCATCTCGTATCGCTCTCTTTCACCCACCTTCATCTCGTTTCACTCTCTTTCACCCTCCTTCGTCTCGTTTCGCTCTCTTTCACCTTCCTTGGTCTCGTTTCGCTCTCTTTCACCCTTCTTTGTCTTGTTTCGCTCTCTTTCACCCTCCTTCATCTCGTTTCGCCCTCTTTCACCCTCCTTCATCTCGGTTCACTCTCTTTCACCTTCCTTCGTCTCGTTTCACTCTCTTTCACCCTCCTTCGTCTCGTTTCGCTCTCTTTCACCCTCCTTCATCTCGATTCGCTCTCTTTCACCTTCCTTGGTCTCGTTTCGCCCTCTTTTACCCTCCTTTGTCTTGTTTCGCTCTTTTTCACCCTCCTTCATCTCGTTTGGCTCTCTTTCACCCTCCTTCGTCTCGTTTCGCTCTCTTACACCTTCCTTCTACTCGTTTCGCTCTCTTTCACCGTCCTTCGTCTCGGTTAGCTCTCTTTCACCCTCCTTCGTCTCGTTTTGCTCTCTTTCACCCTCCTTCGTCTCGTTTCGCTCTCTTTCACCCTCCTTCGTCTCGTTTCGCTCTCTTTTACATTCCTTCGCCTCGTTTCACTCTCTTTCTCCCTCCTTCGTCTCGTTTCGCTCTCTTTCACCCTCCTTCATCTCGTTTCGCTCTATTTCACCCTCCTTCATCTCGTTTCCCTCTCTTTCACACTCCTTTGTCTCGTTTCACTCTCTTTCAGCCTCCTTCATCTCGTTTCGCTCTCTTCCACCCTCCATCGTCTCGGTTCGCTCTCTTTCTCCTTCCTTCGCCTCGTTTCACTCTCTTTCAAACTCCTTCGTCTCGTTTCGCTCTCTTTCACTCTCCTTCATCTCGTTTCGCTCTCTTTCACTCTCCTTCGTCTCGTTTTGCACTCTTTCACCCTCCTTCATCTCGTTTCGCTCTCTTCCACCCTCCTTCATCTCGTTTCGCCCTCTTTCACCCTCCTTCGTCTCGTTTCGCTCTGTTTGACCCTCCTTCGTCTCGTTTCGCTCTTTTTCACCCTCCTTCACCTCGTTTCGCTCTCTTTCTCCCTCCTTCCTCGCGTTTCGCTCTCTTTCACGCTCCTTCGTCTCGTTTCGCTCTCTTTCAGCCTCCTTCGTCTCATTTCGCTCTCTTTCACCCTCCTTCGTCTCGTTTCGCTCTCTTCTACCCTTCTTCGTCTCGTTTCGCCCTCTTTCACCCTTCTTCATCTCGTATCGCTCTCTTTCACCCACCTTCGTCTCGTTTCAGTCTAATTCACCCTGCTTCGTCTCGTTTCGCTCTCTTTCACCTTCCTTGGTCTCGTTTCGCTCTCTTTCACCCTCCTTCGTCTCGTTTCGCTCCCTTTCACCCTCCTTCGTCTCGTTTCCCTCTCTTTGACCCTCCTTCGTCTCGTTTCGCTCTCTTTCACCTTCCTTCGTCTTGTTTCGCTCTCTTTCACCCTCCTTTGTCTTGTTTCACTCTCTTTCACCCTCCTTCGTCTCGTTTGGCTCTCTTTCACTCTCCTTCGTCTCGTTTCGCTCTCTTTCACCTTCCTTCTACTCGTTTCGCTCTCTTTCACCCTCCTTCGTCTCGGTTCGCTCTCTTTCACACTCCTTCGTCTCGTTTCGCTCTCTTTCACCCTCCTTCGTCTCGTTTCGCTCTCTTTCACCCTCCTTCGTCTCGTTTCCCTCTCTTTGACCCTCCTTCATCTCGTTTCGCTCTCTTCTACTCTCCTTCGTCTCGTTTCGCCCTCTTTCACCCACCTTCGACTCGTTTTGCTCTCTTTCACCCACCTTCGACTCATTTCGCTCTCTTTCACCCTCCTACGTCTCGTTTCGCTCTCTTTCGCCTTCCTTCGTCTCGTTTCGCCCTCTTTCACCCTCCTTTGTCTTGTTTCGCTCTTTTTCACCCTCCTTCATCTCGTTTGGCTCTCTTGCACCCTCCTTCGTCTCGTTTCGCTCTCTTACACCTTCCTTCTACTCGTTTCGCTCTCTTTCACCGTCCTTCGTCTCGGTTAGCTCTCTTTCACCCTCCTTCGTCTCGTTTTGCTCTCTTTCACCCTCCTTCGTCTCGTTTCGCTCTCTTTCACCCTCCTTCGTCTCGTTTCGCTCTCTTTTACATTCCTTCGCCTCGTTTCACTCTCTTTCTCCCTCCTTCGTCTCGTTTCGCTCTCTTTCACCCTCCTTCGTCTAGTTTCGCTCTCTTTCACCCTCCTTCATCTCGTTTCGCTCTATTTCACCCTCCTTCATCTCGTTTCCCTCTCTTTCACACTCCTTTGTCTCGTTTCACTCTCTTTCAGCCTCCTTCATCTCGTTTCGCTCTCTTCCACCCTCCATCGTCTCGGTTCGCTCTCTTTCTCCTTCCTTCGCCTCGTTTCACTCTCTTTCAAACTCCTTCGTCTCGTTTCGCTCTCTTTCACTCTCCTTCATCTCGTTTCGCTCTCTTTCACTCTCCTTCGTCTCGTTTTGCACTCTTTCACCCTCCTTCATCTCGTTTCGCTCTCTTCCACCCTCCTTCATCTCGTTTCGCCCTCTTTCACCCTCCTTCGTCTCGTTTCGCTCTGTTTGACCCTCCTTCGTCTCGTTTCGCTCTTTTTCACCCTCCTTCACCTCGTTTCGCTCTCTTTCTCCCTCCTTCCTCGCGTTTCGCTCTCTTTCACGCTCCTTCGTCTCGTTTCGCTCTCTTTCAGCCTCCTTCGTCTCATTTCGCTCTCTTTCACCCTCCTTCGTCTCGTTTCGCTCTCTTCTACCCTTCTTCGTCTCGTTTCGCCCTCTTTCACCCTTCTTCATCTCGTATCGCTCTCTTTCACCCACCTTCGTCTCGTTTCAGTCTAATTCACCCTGCTTCGTCTCGTTTCGCTCTCTTTCACCTTCCTTGGTCTCGTTTCGCTCTCTTTCACCCTCCTTCGTCTCGTTTCGCTCCCTTTCACCCTCCTTCGTCTCGTTTCCCTCTCTTTGACCCTCCTTCGTCTCGTTTCGCTCTCTTTCACCTTCCTTCGTCTTGTTTCGCTCTCTTTCACCCTCCTTTGTCTTGTTTCACTCTCTTTCACCCTCCTTCGTCTCGTTTGGCTCTCTTTCACTCTCCTTCGTCTCGTTTCGCTCTCTTTCACCTTCCTTCTACTCGTTTCGCTCTCTTTCACCCTCCTTCGTCTCGGTTCGCTCTCTTTCACACTCCTTCGTCTCGTTTCGCTCTCTTTCACCCTCCTTCGTCTCGTTTCGCTCTCTTTCACCCTCCTTCGTCTCGTTTCCCTCTCTTTGACCCTCCTTCACCTCGTTTCGCTCTCTTCTACTCTCCTTCGTCTCGTTTCGCCCTCTTTCACCCACCTTCGACTCGTTTTGCTCTCTTTCACCCACCTTCGACTCATTTCGCTCTCTTTCACCCTCCTACGTCTCGTTTCGCTCTCTTTCGCCTTCCTTCGTCTCGTTTCGCCCTCTTTCACCCTCCTTTGTCTTGTTTCGCTCTTTTTCACCCTCCTTCATCTCGTTTGGCTCTCTTGCACCCTCCTTCGTCTCGTTTCGCTCTCTTACACCTTCCTTCTACTCGTTTCCCTCTCTTTCACCGTCCTTCGTCTCGGTTAGCTCTCTTTCACCCTCCTTCGTCTCGTTTTGCTCTCTTTCACCCTCCTTCGTCTCGTTTCGCTCTCTTTCACCCTCCTTCGTCTCGTTTCGCTCTCTTTTACCTTCCTTCGCCTCGTTTCACTCTCTTTCTCCCTCCTTCGTCTCGTTTCGCTCTCTTTCACCCTCCTTCGTCTAGTTTCGCTCTCTTTCACCCTCCTTCATCTCGTTTCGCTCTATTTCACCCTCCTTCATCTGGTTTCCCTCTCTTTCACACTCCTTCGTCTCGTTTCACTCTCTTTCAGCCTCTTTCATCTCATTTCGCTCTCTTCCACCCTCCATCGTCTCGGTTCGCTCTCTTTCTCCTTCCTTCGCCTCGTTTCACTCTCTTTCAAACTCCTTCGTCTCGTTTCGCTCTCTTTCAGTCTCCTTCATCTCGTTTCGCTCTCTTTCACTCTCCTTCGTCTCATTTTGCACTCTTTCACCCTCCTTCATCTCGTTTCGCTCTCTTCCACCCTCCTTCGTCTCGTTTCGCCCTCTTTCACCCTCCTTCGTCTCGTTTCGCTCTGTTTGTCCCTCCTTCGTCTCGTTTCGCTCTTTTTCACCCTCCTTCACCTCGTTTCGCTCTCTTTCACCCTCCTTCCTCGCGTTTCGCTCTCTTTCACGCTCCTTCGTCTCGTTTCGCTCTCTTTCAGCCTCCTTCGTCTCATTTCGCTCTCTTTCACCCTCCTTCGTCTCGTTTCGCTCTCTTCTACCCTTCTTCGTCTCGTTTCGCCCTCTTTCACCCTTCTTCATCTCGTATCGCTCTCTTTCACCCTCCTTCGTCTCGTTTCGCTCTGTTTGACCCTCCTTCGTCTCGTTTCGCTCTTTTTCACCCTCCTTCACCTCGTTTCGCTCTCTTTCACCCTCCTTCCTCGCGTTTCGCTCTCTTTCACGCTCCTTCGTCTCGTTTCGCTCTCTTTCAGCCTCCTTCGTCTCATTTTGCTCTCTTTCACCCTCCTTCGTCTCGTTTCGCTCTCTTCTACCCTTCTTCGTCTCGTTTCGCCCTCTTTCACCCTTCTTCATCTCGTATCGCTCTCTTTCACCCACCTTCATCTCGTTTCACTCTCTTTCACCCTCCTTCGTCTCGTTTCGCTCTCTTTCACCTTCCTTGGTCTCGTTTCGCTCTCTTTCACCCTTCTTTGTCTTGTTTCGCTCTCTTTCACCCTCCTTCATCTCGTTTCGCCCTCTTTCACCCTCCTTCATCTCGGTTCACTCTCTTTCACCTTCCTTCGTCTCGTTTCACTCTCTTTCACCCTCCTTCGTCTCGTTTCGCTCTCTTTCACCCTCCTTCATCTCGTTCCACCCTCTTTCACCCTCATTCATCTCGTTTCGCTATCTCTCACCCTCCTTCGTCGCGTTTCGCTCTCTTCCACCCTCCTTCGTCTCGTTTTGCTCTCTTTCACCCTCCTACGTCTCGTTTCGCTCTCTTTCGCCTTCCTCTGTCTCGTTTCGCCCTCTTTCACCCTCCTTTGTCTTGTTTCGCTCTTTTCCACCCTCCTTCATCTCGTTTCGCTCTCTTTCACCCTGCTTCGTTTCGTTTCGCTCTCTTTGAACCTCCTTCGTCTCGTTTCCCTCTCTTTGACCCTCCTTCGTCTCGTTTCGCTCTCTTCTACTCTCCTTCGTCTCGTTTCGCCCTCTTTCACCCACCTTCGACTCGTTTTGCTCTCTTTCACCCACCTTCGACTCGTTTCGCTCTCTTACACCCTCCTACGTCTCGTTTCGCTCTCTTTCGCCTTCCTTCGTCTCGTTTCGCCCTCTTTCACCCTCCTTTGTCTTGTTTCGCTCTTTTTCACCCTCCTTCATCTCGTTTGGCTCTGTTTCACCCTCCTTCGTCTCGTTTCGCTCTCTTACACCTTCCTTCTACTCGTTTCGCTCTCTTTCACCCTCCTTCGTCTCGGTTAGCTCTCTTTCACCCTCCTTCGTCTCGTTTTGCTCTCTTTCGCCCTCCTTCGTCTCATTTCGCTCTCTTTCACCCTCCTTCGTCTAGTTTCGCTCTCTTTCACCCTCCTTCATCTCGTTTCGCTCTATTTCTCCCTCCTTCATCTCGTTTCCCTCTCTTTCACCCTCCTTCGTCTCGTTTCGCTCTCTTTCAGCCTCCTTCATCTCGTTTCGCTCTCTTCCACCCTCCATCGTCTCGGTTCGCTCTCTTTCTCCTTCCTTCGCCTCGTTTCACTCTCTTTCAAACTCCTTCGTCGCGTTTCGCTCTCTTTCACTCTCCTTCATCTCGTTTCGCTCTCTTTCACCCTCCTTCGTCTCGTTTTGCACTCTTTCACCCTCCTTCATCTCGTTTCGCTCTCTTCCACCCTCCTTCGTCTCGTTTCGCCCTCTTTCACCCTCCTTCGTCTCGTTTCGCTCTGTTTGACCCTCCTTCGTCTCGTTTCGCTCTCTTTCACCTTCCTTGGTCTCGTTTCGCTCTCTTTCACCCTTCTTTGTCTTGTTTCGCTCTCTTTCACCCTCCTTCATCTCGTTTCGCCCTCTTTCACCCTCCTTCATCTCGGTTCGCTCTCTTTCACCTTCCTTCGTCTCGTTTCACTCTCTTTCACCCTCCTTCGTCTCGTTTCGCTCTCTTACACCTTCCTTCTACTCGTTTCGCTCTCTTTCACCCTCCTTCGTCTCGTTTTTCTCTCTTTCACCCTCCTTCGTCTCGATTCGCTCTCTTTCACCCTCCTTCGTCTCGTTTCGCTCTCTTTTACCTTCCTTCGCCTCGTTTCACTCTCTTTCTCCCCCCTTCGTCTCGTTTCGCTCTCTTTCACCCTCCTTCGTCTAGTTTCGCTCTCTTTCACCCTCATTCATCTCGTTTCGCTCTATTTCACCCTCCTTCATCTCGTTTCCCTCTCTTTCACCCTCCTTCGTCTCGTTTCGCTCTCTTTCAGCCTCCTTCATCTCGTTTCGCTCTCTTCCACCCTCCATCGTCTCGGTTCGCTCTCTTTCACTCTCCTTCATCTCGTTTCGATCTCTTTCACCCTCCTTCGTCTCGTTTTGCACTCTTTCACCCTCCTTCCTCTCGTTTCGCTCTCTTCCACCCTCCTTCGTCTCGTTTCGCCCTCTTTCACCCTCCTTCGTCTCGTTTCGCTCTCTTTCACCCTCCTTCTCCTCGTTTCGCACTTTTTCACCCTCCTTCACCTCGTTTCGCTCTCTTTCAACCTCCTTCCTCGCGTTTCGCTCTCTTTCACCCTCCTTTGTCTCGTTTCGCTCTCTTTCAGCCTCCTTCATCTCGTTTCGCTCTCTTTCACCCACCTTCGTCTCGTTTCGCTCTCTTCTACCCTTCTTCGTCTCGTTTCGCCCTCTTTCACCCTTCTTCATCTCGTTTCGCTCTCTTTCACCCACCTTCGTCTCGTTTCACTCTCTTTCACCCTCCTTCGTCTCGTTTCGCTCTCTTTCACCTTCCTTGGTCTCGTTTCGCTCTCTTTCACCCTTCTTTGTCTTGTTTCGCTCTCTTTCACCCTCCTTCATCTCGTTTCGCCCTCTTTCACCCTCCTTCATCTCGGTTCGCTCTCTTTCACCTTCCTTCGTCTCGTTTCACTCTCTTTCACCCTCTTTCGTCTCGTTTAGCTCTCTTTCACCCTCCTTCATCTCGTTCCACTCTCTTTCACCCTCATTCATCTCATTTCGCTATCTCTCACCCTCCTTCGTCTCGTTTCGCTCCCTTCCACCCTCCTTCGTCTCGTTTCACCCTCTTTCACCCTTATTCATCTCGTTTCGCTCTCTTTCACCCTCCTTTGTCTTGTTTCGCTCTTTTTCACCCTCCTTCATCTCGCTTGGCACTCTTTCACCCTCCTTCGTCTCGTTTCGCTCTCTTACACCTTCCTTCTACTCGTTTCGCTCTCTTTCACCCTCCTTCGTCTCGGTTAGCTCTCTTTCACCCTCCTTCGTCTCGTTTTGCTCTCTTTCACCCTCCTTCGTCTCGTTTCGCTCTCTTTCACCCTCCTTCGTCTCGTTTCGCTCTCTTTTACCTTCCTTCACCTCGTTTCACTCTCTTTCTCCCTCCTTCGTCTCGTTTCGCTCTCTTTCACCCTCCTTCGTCTAGTTTCGCTCTCTTTCACCCTCCTTCATCTCGTTTCGCTCTATTTCACCCTCCTTCATCTCGTTTCCCTCACTTTCACCCTCCTTCATCTCGTTTCCCTCTCTTTCAGCCTCCTTCATCTCGTTTCGCTCTCTTCCACCCACCATCGTCTCGGTTCGCTCTCTTTCTCCTTCCTTCGCCTCGTTTCACTCTCTTTCAATCTCCTTCGTCTCGTTTCGCTCTCTTTCACTCTCCTTCATCTCGTTTCGCTCTCTTTCACCCTCCTTCGTCTCGTTTTGCACTCTATCACCCTCCTTCATCTCGTTTCGCTCTCTTCCACCCTCCTTCGTCTCGTTTCGCCCTCTTTCACCCTCCTTCGTCTCGTTTCGCTCTGTTTGACCCTCCTTCGTCTCGTTTCGCTCTTTTTCACTCTCCTTCACCTCGTTTCGCTCTCTTTCACCCTCCTTCCTCGTGTTTCGCTCTCTTTCACCCTCCTTCGTCTCGTTTCGCACTCTTTCAGCCTCCTTCATCTCGTTTCGCTCTCTATCACCCTCCTTCGTCTCGTTTCGCTCTCTTCTACCCTTCTTCGTCTCGTTTCGCCCTCTTTCACCCTTCTTCATCTCGTATCGCTCTCTTTCACCCACCTTCGTCTCGTTTCACTCTCTTTCACCCTCCTTCGTCTCGTTTCGCTCTCTTTCACCTTCCTTGGTCTCGTTTCGCTCTCTTTCACCCTTCTTTGTCTTGTTTCGCTCCCTTTCACCCTCCGTCATCTCGGTTCGCTCTCTTTCACCTTCCTTCGTCTCGTTTCACTCTCTTTCACCCTCCTTCGTCTTGTTTCGCTCTTTTTCACCCTCCTTCATCTCGTTTGGCTCTCTTTCACCCTCCTTCGTCTCGTTTCGCTCTCTTACACCTTCCTTCTACTCGTTTCGCTCTCCTTCACCCTCCTTCGTCTCGTTTTGCTCTCTTTCACACTCCTTCATCTCGATTCGCTCTCTTTCACCCTCCTTCGTCTCGTTTCGCTCTCTTTCACCCTCCTTCGTCTCGTTTCGCTCTCTTTCAGCCTCCTTCATCTCGTTTCGCTCTCTTCCACCCTCCATCGTCTCGGTTCGCTCTCTTTCTCCTTCCTTCGCCTCGTTTCACTCTCTTTCACACTCCTTCGTCTCGTTTCGCTCTCTTTCACTCTCCTTCAACTCGTTTCGATCTCTTTCACCCAGCTTCGTCTCGTTTTGCACTCTTTCACCCTCCTTCATCTCGTTTCGCTCTCTTCCACCCTCCTTCGTCTCGTTTCGCCCTCTTTCACCCTCCTTCGTCTCGTTTCGCTCTGTTTGACCCTCCTTCGTCTCGTTTCGCTCTTTTTCACCCTCCTTCACCTCGTTTCGCTCTCTTTCACCCTCCTTCCTCGCGTTTCGTTCTCTTTCACCCTCCTTCGTCTCGTTTCACTCTCTTTCAGCCTCCTTCGTCTCGTTTCGCTCTCTTTCACCCTCCTTCGTCTCGTTTCGCTCTCTTCTACCCTTCTTCGTCTCGTTTTGCCCTCTTTCACCCTTCTTCATCTCGTTTCGTTCTCTTTCACCCACCTTCGTCTCGTTTCACTCTCTTTCACCCTCCTTCGTCTCGTTTCGCTCTGTTTCACCTTCCTTGGCCTCGTTTCGCTCTCTTTCACCCTTTTTTGTCTTGTTTCGCTCTCTTTCACCCTCCTTCATCTCGTTTCGCCCTCTTTCACCCTCCTTCGTCTCGGTTCGCTCTCTTTCACCTTCCTTCGTCTCGTTTCACCCTCTTTCACCCTTATTCATCTCGTTTCGCTCTCTTTCACCCTCCTTTGTCTTGTTTCGCTCTTTTTCACCCTCCTTCATCTCGTTTGGCTCTCTTTCACCCTCCTTCGTCTCGTTTCGCTCTCTTACACCTTCCTTCTACTCGTTTCACTCTCTTTCTCCCTCCTTCGTCTCGTTTCGCTCTCTTTCACCCTCCTTCGTCTAGTTTCGCTCTCTTTCACCCTCCTTCATCTCGTTTCGCTCTATTTCACATTCCTTCATCTCGTTTCCCTCTCTTTCACCCTCCTTCGTCTCGTTTCGCTCTCTTTCAGCCTCCTTCATCTCGTTTCGCTCTCTTCCACCCTCCATCGTCTCGGTTCGCTCTCTTTCTCCTTCCTTCGCCTCGTTTCACTCTCTTTCAAACTCCTTCGTCTCGTTTCGCTCTCTTTCACTCTCCTTCATCTCGTTTCGCTCTCTTTCACCCTCCTTCGTCTCGTTTTGCACTCTATCACCCTCCTTCATCTCGTTTCGCTCTCTTCCACCCTCCTTCGTCTCGTTTCGCCCTCTTTCACCCTCCTTCGTCTCGTTTCGCTCTGTTTGACCCTCCTTCGTCTCGTTTCGCTCTTTTTCACCCTCCTTCACCTCGTTTCACCCTCTTTCACCCTTATTCATCTCGTTTCGCTCTCTTTCACCCTCCTTTGTCTTGTTTCGCTCTTTTTCACCCTCCTTCATCTCGTTTGGCTCTCTTTCACCCTCCTTCGTCTCGTTTCGCTCTCTTACACCTTCCTTCTACTCGTTTCACTCTCTTTCTCCCTCCTTCGTCTCGTTTCGCTCTCTTTCACCCTCCTTCGTCTAGTTTCGCTCTCTTTCACCCTCCTTCATCTCGTTTCGCTCTATTTCACATTCCTTCATCTCGTTTCCCTCTCTTTCACCCTCCTTCGTCTCGTTTCGCTCTCTTTCAGCCTCCTTCATCTCGTTTCGCTCTCTTCCACCCTCCATCGTCTCGGTTCGCTCTCTTTCTCCTTCCTTCGCCTCGTTTCACTCTCTTTCAAACTCCTTCGTCTCGTTTCGCTCTCTTTCACTCTCCTTCATCTCGTTTCGCTCTCTTTCACCCTCCTTCGTCTCGTTTTGCACTCTATCACCCTCCTTCATCTCGTTTCGCTCTCTTCCACCCTCCTTCGTCTCGTTTCGCCCTCTTTCACCCTCCTTCGTCTCGTTTCGCTCTGTTTGACCCTCCTTCGTCTCGTTTCGCTCTTTTTCACCCTCCTTCACCTCGTTTCGCTCTCTTTCACCCTCCTTCCTCGCGTTTCGCTCTCTTTCACCCTCCTTCGTCTCGTTTCGCACTCTTTCACCCTCCTTCGTCTCGTTTCGCTCTCTTCTACCCTTCTTCGTCTCGTTTCGCCCTCTTTCACCCTTCTTCATCTCGTATCGCTCTCTTTCACCCACCTTCGTCTCGTTTCACTCTCTTTCACCCTCCTTCGTCTCGTTTCGCTCTCTTTCACCTTCCTTGGTCTCGTTTCGCTCTCTTTCACCCTTCTTTGTCTTGTTTCGCTCTCTTTCACCCTCCTTCATCTCGTTTCGCCCTCTTTCACCCTCCTTCATCTCGGTTCGCTCTCTTTCACCTTCCTTCGTCTCGTTTCACTCTCTTTCACCCTCCTTCGTCTCGATTCGCTCTCTTTCACCCTCCTTCATCTCGTTCCACTCTCTTTCACCCTCATTCATCTCGTTTCGCTATCTCTCACCCTCCTTCGTCTCGTTTCGCTCTCTTCCACCCTCCTTCGTCTCGTTTCGCTCTCTTTCACCCTCCTTCATCTCGTTTGGCTCTCTTTCACCCTCCTTCGTCTCGTTTCGCTCTGTTACACCTTCCTTCTACTCGTTTCGCTCTCTTTCACCCTCCTTCGTCTCGTTTTCCTCTTTTTCACCCTCCTTCATCTCGATTCGCTCTCTTTCACCCTCCTTCGTCTCGTTTCGCTCTCTTTTACCTTCCTTCGCCTCGTTTCACTCTCTTTCTCCCCCCTTCATCTTGTTTCGCTCTCTTTCACCCTCCTTCGTCTAGTTTCGCTCTCTTTCACCCTCATTCATCTCGTTTCGCTCTATTTCACCCTCCTTCATCTCGTTTCCCTCTCTTTCACCCTCCTTCGTCTCGTTTCGCTCTCTTTCAGCCTCCTTCATCTCGTTTCGATCTCTTTCACCTTCCTTCGTCTCGTTTCACTCTCTTTCACCCTCCTTCGTCTCGTTTTGCTCTCTTTCACCCTCCTTCATCTCGTTCCACTCTCTTTCACCCTCATTCATCTCGTTTCGCTCTCTCACCCCCCTTCGTCTCGTTTCGTTCTCTTCCACCCTCCTTCGTCTCGTTTCACCCTCTTTCACCCTTATTCATCTCGTTTCGCTCTCTTTCACCCTCCTTCGTCTCGTTTCGCTCTCTTTCACCCTCCCTCGTCTCGTTTCGCTCTCTTCCACCCTCCTTCGTCTCGTTTCACCCTCTTTCACCCTTATTCATCTCGTTTCGCTCTCTTTCACCCTCCTTTGTCTTGTTTCGCTCTTTTTCACCCTCCTTCGTCTCGGTTAGCTCTCTTTCACCCTCCTTCGTCTCGTTTCGCTCTCTTTTACCTTCCTTCACCTCGTTTCACTCTCTTTCTCCCTCCTTCGTCTCATTTCGCTCTCTTTCACTCTCCTACATCTCGTTTCGCTCTCTGTCGCCTTCCTTCGTCTTATTTCGCCCTCTTTCACCCTCCTTTGTCTTGTTTCGCTCTTTTTCACCCTCCTTCATCTCGTTTGGCTCTCTTTCACCCTCCTTCGTCTCGTTTCGCTCTCTTACACCTTCCTTCTACTCGTTTCGCTCTCTTTCACCCTCCTTCGTCTCGTTTTCCTCTCTTTCACCCTCCTTCATCTCGATTCGCTCTCTTTCACCCTCCTTCGTCTCGTTTCGCTCTCTTTTACCTTCCTTCGCCTCGTTTCACTCTCTTTCTCCCCCCTTCGTCTTGTTTCGCTCTCTTTCACCCTCCTTCGTCTAGTTTCGCTCTCTTTCACCCTCATTCATCTCGTTTCGCTCTATTTCACCCTCCTTCATCTCGTTTCCCTCTCTTTCACCCTCCTTCGTCTCGTTTCGCTCTCTTTCAGCCTCCTTCATCTCGTTTCGATCTCTTTCACCCTCCTTCGTCTCGTTTTGCACTCTTTCACCCTCCTTCATCTCGTTTCGCACTCTTCCACCCTCCTTCGTCTCGTTTCGCCCTCTTTCACCCACCTTCATCTCGTTTCGCTCTGTTTGACCCTCCTTCGTCTCGTTTCGCTCTTTTTCACCCTCCTTCACCTCGTTTCGCTCTCTTTCACCCTCCTTCCTCGCGTTTCGCTCTCTTTCACCCTCCTTCGTCTCGTTTCGCTCTCTTTCACCCTCCTTCGTCTCGTTTCGCTCTCTTCTACCCTTCTTCGTCTCGTTTCGCCCTCTTTCACCCACCTTCGTCTCGGTTCGCTCTCTTTCACCTTCCTTCGTCTCGTTTCACTCTCTTTCACCCTCCTTCGTCTCGTTTTGCTCTCTTTCACCCTCCTTCATCTCGTTCCACTCTCTTTCACCCTTATTCATCTCGTTTCGCTCTCTCACCCCCCTTCGTCTCGTTTCGTTCTCTTCCACCCTCCTTCGTCTCGTTTCACCCTCTTTCACCCTTATTCATCTCGTTTCGCTCTCTTTCACCCTCCTTCGTCTCGTTTCGCTCTCTTTCACCCTCCTTCGTCTCGTTTCGCTCTCTTCCACCCTCCTTCGTCTCGTTTCACCCTCTTTCACCCTTATTCATCTCGTTTCGCTCTCTTTCACCCTCCTTTGTCTTGTTTCGCTCTTTTTCACCCTCCTTCGTCTCGGTTAGCTCTCTTTCACCCTCCTTCGTCTCGTTTCGCTCTCTTTTACCTTCCTTCACCTCGTTTCACTCTCTTTCTCCCTCCTTCGTCTCATTTCGCTCTCTTTCACCCTCCTTCGTCTAGTTTCGCTCTCTTTCACCCTCCTTCATCTCGTTCCGCTCTATTTCACCCTCCTTCATCTCGTTTCCCTCTCTTTCACCCTCCTTCGTCTCGTTTCGCTCTCTTTCAGCCTCCTTCATCTCGTTTCGCTCTCTTCCACCCTCCATCGTCTCGGTTCGCTCTCTTTCTCCTTCCTTCGCCTCGTTTCACTCTCTTTCAAACTCCTTCGTCTCGTTTCGCTCTCTTTCACTCTCCTTCATCTCGTTTCGCTCTCTTTCACCCTCCTTCGTCTCGTTTTGCACTCTATCACCCTCCTTCATCTCGTTTCGCTCTCTTCCACCCTCCTTCGTCTCGTTTCGCCCTCTTTCACCCTCCTTCATCTCGTTTCGCTCTGTTTGACCCTCCTTCGTCTCGTTTCGCTCTTTTTCACCCTCCTTCACCTCGTTTCGCTCTCTTTCACCCTCCTTCCTCGCGTTTCCCTCTCTTTCACCCTCCTTCGTCTCGTTTCGCACTCTTTCAGCCTCCTTCGTCTCGTTTCGCTCTCTTTCACCCTCCTTCGTCTCGTTTCGCTCTCTTCTACCCTTCTTCGTCTCGTTTCGCCCTCTTTCACCCTTCTTCATCTCGTATCGCTCTCTTTCACCCACCTTCGTCTCGTTTCACCCTCTTTCACCCTCCTTCGTCTCGTTTCGCTCTCTTTCACCTTCCTTGGTCTCGTTTCGCTCTCTTTCACCCTTCTTTGTCTTGTTTCGCTCTCTTTCACCCTCCTTCATCTCGTTTCGCCCTCTTTCACCATCCTTCATCTCGGTTCGCTCTCTTTCACCTTCCTTCGTCTCGTTTCACTCTCTTTCACCCTCCTTCGTCTCGTTTCGCTCTCTTTCACCCTCCTTCATCTCGTTCCACTCTCTTTCACCCTCATTCATCTCGTTTCGCTATCTCTCACCCTCCTTCGTCTCGTTTCGCTCTCTTCCACCCTCCTTCGTCTCGTTTCACCCTCTTTCACTCTCCTACATCTCGTTTCGCTCTCTTTCGCCTTCCTTCGTCTCGTTTCGCCCTCTTTCACCCTCCTTTGTCTTGTTTCGCTCTTTTTCACCCTCCTTCATCTCGTTTGGCTCTCTTTCACCCTCCTTCGTCTAGTTTCGCTCTCTTTCACCCTCATTCATCTCGTTTCGCTCTATTTCACCCTCCTTCATCTCGTTTCCCTCTCTTTCACCCTCCTTCGTCTCGTTTCGCTCTCTTTCAGCCTCCTTCATCTCGTTTCGATCTCTTTCACCCTCCTTCGTCTCGTTTTGCACTCTTTCACCCTCCTTCATCTCGTTTCGCACTCTTCCACCCTCCTTCGTCTCGTTTCGCCCTCTTTCACCCACCTTCATCTCGTTTCGCTCTGTTTGACCCTCCTTCGTCTCGTTTCGCTCTTTTTCACCCTCCTTCACCTCGTTTCGCTCTCTTTCACCCTCCTTCCTCGCGTTTCGCTCTCTTTCACCCTCCTTCGTCTCGTTTCGCTCTCTTTCACCCTCCTTCGTCTCGTTTCGCTCTCTTCTACCCTTCTTCGTCTCGTTTCGCCCTCTTTCACCCACCTTCGTCTCGGTTCGCTCTCTTTCACCTTCCTTCGTCTCGTTTCACTCTCTTTCACCCTCCTTCGTCTCGTTTTGCTCTCTTTCACCCTCCTTCATCTCGTTCCACTCTCTTTCACCCTTATTCATCTTGTTTCGCTCTCTCACCCCCCTTCGTCTCGTTTCGTTCTCTTCCACCCTCCTTCGTCTCGTTTCACCCTCTTTCACCCTTATTCATCTCGTTTCGCTCTCTTTCACCCTCCTTCGTCTCGTTTCGCTCTCTTTCACCCTCCTTCGTCTCGTTTCGCTCTCTTCCACCCTCCTTCGTCTCGTTTCACCCTCTTTCACCCTTATTCATCTCGTTTCGCTCTCTTTCACCCTCCTTTGTCTTGTTTCGCTCTTTTTCACCCTCCTTCGTCTCGGTTAGCTCTCTTTCACCCTCCTTCGTCTCGTTTCGCTCTCTTTTACCTTCCTTCACCTCGTTTCACTCTCTTTCTCCCTCCTTCGTCTCATTTCGCTCTCTTTCACCCTCCTTCGTCTAGTTTCGCTCTCTTTCACCCTCCTTCATCTCGTTCCGCTCTATTTCACCCTCCTTCATCTCGTTTCCCTCTCTTTCACCCTCCTTCGTCTCGTTTCGCTCTCTTTCAGCCTCCTTCATCTCGTTTCGCTCTCTTCCACCCTCCATCGTCTCGGTTCGCTCTCTTTCTCCTTCCTTCGCCTCGTTTCACTCTCTTTCAAACTCCTTCGTCTCGTTTCGCTCTCTTTCACTCTCCTTCATCTCGTTTCGCTCTCTTTCACCCTCCTTCGTCTCGTTTTGCACTCTATCACCCTCCTTCATCTCGTTTCGCTCTCTTCCACCCTCCTTCGTCTCGTTTCGCCCTCTTTCACCCTCCTTCGTCTCGTTTCGCTCTGTTTGACCCTCCTTCGTCTCGTTTCGCTCTTTTTCACCCTCCTTCACCTCGTTTCGCTCTCTTTCACCCTCCTTCCTCGCGTTTCCCTCTCTTTCACCCTCCTTCGTCTCGTTTCGCACTCTTTCAGCCTCCTTCGTCTCGTTTCGCTCTCTTTCACCCTCCTTCGTCTCGTTTCGCTCTCTTCTACCCTTCTTCGTCTCGTTTCGCCCTCTTTCACCCTTCTTCATCTCGTATCGCTCTCTTTCACCCACCTTCGTCTCGTTTCACCCTCTTTCACCCTCCTTCGTCTCGTTTCGCTCTCTTTCACCTTCCTTGGTCTCGTTTCGCTCTCTTTCACCCTTCTTTGTCTTGTTTCGCTCTCTTTCACCCTCCTTCATCTCGTTTCGCCCTCTTTCACCCTCCTTCATCTCGGTTCGCTCTCTTTCACCTTCCTTCGTCTCGTTTCACTCTCTTTCACCCTCCTTCGTCTCGTTTCGCTCTCTTTCACCCTCCTTCATCTCGTTCCACTCTCTTTCACCCTCATTCATCTCGTTTCGCTATCTCTCACCCTCCTTCGTCTCGTTTCGCTCTCTTCCACCCTCCTTCGTCTCGTTTCACCCTCTTTCACTCTCCTACATCTCGTTTCGCTCTCTTTCGCCTTCCTTCGTCTCGTTTCGCCCTCTTTCACCCTCCTTTGTCTTGTTTCGCTCTTTTTCACCCTCCTTCATCTCGTTTGGCTCTCTTTCACCCTCCTTCGTCTCATTTCGCTCTCTTACACCTTCCTTCTACTCGTTTCGCTCTCTTTCACCCTCCTTCGTCTCTTTTTGCTCTCTTTCACCCTCCTTCATCTCGATTCGCTCTCTTTCACCCTCCTTCGTCTCGTTTCGCTCTCTTTTACCTTCCTTCGCCTCGTTTCACTCTCTTTCACCCTCCTTCGTCTCGTTTCGCTCTCTTCCACCCTCCTTCGTCTCGTTTCACCCTCTTTCACTCTCCTACATCTCGTTTCGCTCTCTTTCGCCTTCCTTCGTCTCGTTTCGCCCTCTTTCACCCTCCTTTGTCTTGTTTCGCTCTTTTTCACCCTCCTTCATCTCGTTTGGCTCTCTTTCACCCTCCTTCGTCTCATTTCGCTCTCTTACACCTTCCTTCTACTCGTTTCGCTCTCTTTCACCCTCCTTCGTCTCTTTTTGCTCTCTTTCACCCTCCTTCATCTCGTTTCGCTCTCTTTCACCCTCCTTCGTCTCGTTTCGCTCTCTTTCACCCTCCTTCGTCTCGTTTCGCTCTCTTCCACCCTCCTTCGTCTCGTTTCACCCTCTTTCACCCTTATTCATCTCGTTTCGCTCTCTTTCACCCTCCTTTGTCTTGTTTCGCTCTTTTTCACCCTCCTTCGTCTCGGTTAGCTCTCTTTCACCCTCCTTCGTCTCGTTTCGCTCTCTTTTACCTTCCTTCACCTCGTTTCACTCTCTTTCTCCCTCCTTCGTCTCATTTCGCTCTCTTTCACCCTCCTTCGTCTAGTTTCGCTCTCTTTCACCCTCCTTCATCTCGTTCCGCTCTATTTCACCCTCCTTCATCTCGTTTCCCTCTCTTTCACCCTCCTTCGTCTCGTTTCGCTCTCTTTCAGCCTCCTTCATCTCGTTTCGCTCTCTTCCACCCTCCATCGTCTCGGTTCGCTCTCTTTCTCCTTCCTTCGCCTCGTTTCACTCTCTTTCAAACTCCTTCGTCTCGTTTCGCTCTCTTTCACTCTCCTTCATCTCGTTTCGCTCTCTTTCACCCTCCTTCGTCTCGTTTTGCACTCTATCACCCTCCTTCATCTCGTTTCGCTCTCTTCCACCCTCCTTCGTCTCGTTTCGCCCTCTTTCACCCTCCTTCGTCTCGTTTCGCTCTGTTTGACCCTCCTTCGTCTCGTTTCGCTCTTTTTCACCCTCCTTCACCTCGTTTCGCTCTCTTTCACCCTCCTTCCTCGCGTTTCCCTCTCTTTCACCCTCCTTCGTCTCGTTTCGCACTCTTTCAGCCTCCTTCGTCTCGTTTCGCTCTCTTTCACCCTCCTTCGTCTCGTTTCGCTCTCTTCTACCCTTCTTCGTCTCGTTTCGCCCTCTTTCACCCTTCTTCATCTCGCTTCGCTCTCTTTCACCCACCTTCGTCTCGTTTCACCCTCTTTCACCCTCCTTCGTCTCGTTTCGCTCTCTTTCACCTTCCTTGGTCTCGTTTCGCTCTCTTTCACCCTTCTTTGTCTTGTTTCGCTCTCTTTCACCCTCCTTCATCTCGTTTCGCCCTCTTTCACCCTCCTTCATCTCGGTTCGCTCTCTTTCACCTTCCTTCGTCTCGTTTCACTCTCTTTCACCCTCCTTCGTCTCGTTTCGCTCTCTTTCACCCTCCTTCATCTCGTTCCACTCTCTTTCACCCTCATTCATCTCGTTTCGCTATCTCTCACCCTCCTTCGTCTCGTTTCGCTCTCTTCCACCCTCCTTCGTCTCGTTTCACCCTCTTTCACTCTCCTACATCTCGTTTCGCTCTCTTTCGCCTTCCTTCGTCTCGTTTCGCCCTCTTTCACCCTCCTTTGTCTTGTTTCGCTCTTTTTCACCCTCCTTCATCTCGTTTGGCTCTCTTTCACCCTCCTTCGTCTCATTTCGCTCTCTTACACCTTCCTTCTACTCGTTTCGCTCTCTTTCACCCTCCTTCGTCTCTTTTTGCTCTCTTTCACCCTCCTTCATCTCGATTCGCTCTCTGTCACCCTCCTTCGTCTCGTTTCGCTCTCTTTTACCTTCCTTCGCCTCGTTTCACTCTCTTTCACCCTCCTTCGTCTCGTTTCGCTCTCTTCCACCCTCCTTCGTCTCGTTTCACCCTCTTTCACTCTCCTACATCTCGTTTCGCTCTCTTTCGCCTTCCTTCGTCTCGTTTCGCCCTCTTTCACCCTCCTTTGTATTGTTTCGCTCTTTTTCACCCTCCTTCATCTCGTTTGGCTCTCTTTCACCCTCCTTCGTCTCATTTCGCTCTCTTACACCTTCCTTCTACTCGTTTCGCTCTCTTTCACCCTCCTTCGTCTCTTTTTGCTCTCTTTCACCCTCCTTCATCTCGTTTCGCTCTCTTTCACCCTCCTTCGTCTCGTTTCGCTCTCTTTCACCCTCCTTCATCTCGTTTGGCTCTCTTCCACCCTCCTTCGTCTCGTT
This sequence comes from Scyliorhinus torazame, assembly GCF_047496885.1. Taxonomy (NCBI): domain Eukaryota; kingdom Metazoa; phylum Chordata; class Chondrichthyes; order Carcharhiniformes; family Scyliorhinidae; genus Scyliorhinus; species Scyliorhinus torazame. Next base: position 620,397 of record NC_092725.1, on the reverse strand, counting down.
TCACCCTCTTTCACCCTTATTCATCTCGTTTCGCTCTCTTTCACCCTCCTTTGTCTTGTTTCGCTCTTTTTCACCCTCCTTCGTCTCGGAAAGCTCTCTTTCACCCTCCTTCGTCTCGTTTCGCTCTCTTTTACCTTCCTTCACCTCGTTTCACTCTCTTTCTCCCTCCTTCGTCTCATTTCGCTCTCTTTCACCCTCCTTCGTCTAGTTTCGCTCTCTTTCACCCTCCTTCATCTCGTTCCGCTCTATTTCACCCTCCTTCATCTCGTTTCCCTCTCTTTCACCCTCCTTCGTCTCGTTTCGCTCTCTTTCAGCCTCCTTCATCTCGTTTCGCTCTCTTCCACCCTCCATCGTCTCGGTTCGCTCTCTTTCTCCTTCCTTCGCCTCGTTTCACTCTCTTTCAAACTCCTTCGTCTCGTTTCGCTCTCTTTCACTCTCCTTCATCTCGTTTCGCTCTCTTTCACCCTCCTTCGTCTCGTTTTGCACTCTATCACTCTCCTTCATCTCGTTTCGCTCTCTTCCACCCTCCTTCGTCTCGTTTCGCCCTCTTTCACCCTCCTTCGTCTCGTTTCGCTCTGTTTGACCCTCCTTCGTCTCGTTTCGCTCTTTTTCACCCTCCTTCATCTCGTTTCGCTCTCTTTCACCCTCCTTCCTCGCGTTTCCCTCTCTTTCACCCTCCTTCGTCTCGTTTCGCACTCTTTCAGCCTCCTTCGTCTCGTTTCGCTCTCTTTCACCCTCCTTCGTCTCGTTTCGCTCTCTTCTACCCTTCTTCGTCTCGTTTCGCCCTCTTTCACCCTTCTTCATCTCGTATCGCTCTCTTTCACCCACCTTCGTCTCGTTTCACCCTCTTTCACCCTCCTTCGTCTCGTTTCGCTCTCTTTCACCTTCCTTGGTCTCGTTTCGCTCTCTTTCACCCTTCTTTGTCTTGTTTCGCTCTCTTTCACCCTCCTTCATCTCGTTTCGCCCTCTTTCACCCTCCTTCATCTCGGTTCGCTCTCTTTCACCTTCCTTCGTCTCGTTTCACTCTCTTTCACCCTCCTTCGTCTCGTTTCGCTCTCTTTCACCCTCCTTCATCTCGTTCCACTCTCTTTCACCCTCATTCATCTCGTTTCGCTATCTCTCACCCTCCTTCGTCTCGTTTCGCTCTCTTCCACCCTCCTTCGTCTCGTTTCACCCTCTTTCACTCTCCTACATCTCGTTTCGCTCTCTTTCGCCTTCCTTCGTCTCGTTTCGCCCTCTTTCACCCTCCTTTGTCTTGTTTCGCTCTTTTTCACCCTCCTTCATCTCGTTTGGCTCTCTTTCACCCTCCTTCGTCTCATTTCGCTCTCTTACACCTTCCTTCTACTCGTTTCGCTCTCTTTCACCCTCCTTCGTCTCTTTTTGCTCTCTTTCACCCTCCTTCATCTCGATTCGCTCTCTTTCACCCTCCTTCGTCTCGTTTCGCTCTCTTTTACCTTCCTTCGCCTCGTTTCACTCTCTTTCTCCCCCCTTCGTCTTGTTTCGCTCTCTTTCACCCTCCTTCGTCTAGTTTCGCTCTCTTTCACCCTCATTCATCTCGTTTCGCTCTATTTCACCCTCCTTCATCTCGTTTCCCTCTCTTTCACCCTCCTTCGTCTCGTTTCGCTCTCTTTCAGCCTCCTTCATCTCGTTTCGATCTCTTTCACCCTCCTTCGTCTCGTTTTGCACTCTTTCACCCTCCTTCATCTCGTTTCGCACTCTTCCACCCTCCTTCGTCTCGTTTCGCCCTCTTTCACCCACCTTCATCTCGTTTCGCTCTGTTTGACCCTCCTTCGTCTCGTTTCGCTCTTTTTCACCCTCCTTCACCTCGTTTCGCTCTCTTTCACCCTCCTTCCTCGCGTTTCGCTCTCTTTCACCCTCCTTCGTCTCGTTTCGCTCTCTTTCACCCTCCTTCGTCTCGTTTCGCTCTCTTCTACCCTTCTTCGTCTCGTTTCGCCCTCTTTCACCCACCTTCGTCTCGGTTCGCTCTCTTTCACCTTCCTTCGTCTCGTTTCACTCTCTTTCACCCTCCTTCGTCTCGTTTTGCTCTCTTTCACCCTCCTTCATCTCGTTCCACTCTCTTTCACCCTTATTCATCTCGTTTCGCTCTCTCACCCCCCTTCGTCTCGTTTCGTTCTCTTCCACCCTCCTTCGTCTCGTTTCACCCTCTTTCACCCTTATTCATCTCGTTTCGCTCTCTTTCACCCTCCTTCGTCTCGTTTCGCTCTCTTTCACCCTCCTTCGTCTCGTTTCGCTCTCTTCCACCCTCCTTCGTCTCGTTTCACCCTCTTTCACCCTTATTCATCTCGTTTCGCTCTCTTTCACCCTCCTTTGTCTTGTTTCGCTCTTTTTCACCCTCCTTCGTCTCGGTTAGCTCTCTTTCACCCTCCTTCGTCTCGTTTCGCTCTCTTTTACCTTCCTTCACCTCGTTTCACTCTCTTTCTCCCTCCTTCGTCTCATTTCGCTCTCTTTCACCCTCCTTCGTCTAGTTTCGCTCTCTTTCACCCTCCTTCATCTCGTTCCGCTCTATTTCACCCTCCTTCATCTCGTTTCCCTCTCTTTCACCCTCCTTCGTCTCGTTTCGCTCTCTTTCAGCCTCCTTCATCTCGTTTCGCTCTCTTCCACCCTCCATCGTCTCGGTTCGCTCTCTTTCTCCTTCCTTCGCCTCGTTTCACTCTCTTTCAAACTCCTTCGTCTCGTTTCGCTCTCTTTCACTCTCCTTCATCTCGTTTCGCTCTCTTTCACCCTCCTTCGTCTCGTTTTGCACTCTATCACCCTCCTTCATCTCGTTTCGCTCTCTTCCACCCTCCTTCGTCTCGTTTCGCCCTCTTTCACCCTCCTTCGTCTCGTTTCGCTCTGTTTGACCCTCCTTCGTCTCGTTTCGCTCTTTTTCACCCTCCTTCACCTCGTTTCGCTCTCTTTCACCCTCCTTCCTCGCGTTTCCCTCTCTTTCACCCTCCTTCGTCTCGTTTCGCACTCTTTCAGCCTCCTTCGTCTCGTTTCGCTCTCTTTCACCCTCCTTCGTCTCGTTTCGCTCTCTTCTACCCTTCTTCGTCTCGTTTCGCCCTCTTTCACCCTTCTTCATCTCGTATCGCTCTCTTTCACCCACCTTCGTCTCGTTTCACCCTCTTTCACCCTCCTTCGTCTCGTTTCGCTCTCTTTCACCTTCCTTGGTCTCGTTTCGCTCTCTTTCACCCTTCTTTGTCTTGTTTCGCTCTCTTTCACCCTCCTTCATCTCGTTTCGCCCTCTTTCACCCTCCTTCATCTCGGTTCGCTCTCTTTCACCTTCCTTCGTCTCGTTTCACTCTCTTTCACCCTCCTTCGTCTCGTTTCGCTCTCTTTCACCCTCCTTCATCTCGTTCCACTCTCTTTCACCCTCATTCATCTCGTTTCGCTATCTCTCACCCTCCTTCGTCTCGTTTCGCTCTCTTCCACCCTCCTTCGTCTCGTTTCACCCTCTTTCACTCTCCTACATCTCGTTTCGCTCTCTTTCGCCTTCCTTCGTCTCGTTTCGCCCTCTTTCACCCTCCTTTGTCTTGTTTCGCTCTTTTTCACCCTCCTTCATCTCGTTTGGCTCTCTTTCACCCTCCTTCGTCTCATTTCGCTCTCTTACACCTTCCTTCTACTCGTTTCGCTCTCTTTCACCCTCCTTCGTCTCTTTTTGCTCTCTTTCACCCTCCTTCATCTCGATTCGCTCTCTTTCACCCTCCTTCGTCTCGTTTCGCTCTCTTTTACCTTCCTTCGCCTCGTTTCACTCTCTTTCACCCTCCTTCGTCTCGTTTCGCTCTCTTCCACCCTCCTTCGTCTCGTTTCACCCTCTTTCACTCTCCTACATCTCGTTTCGCTCTCTTTCGCCTTCCTTCGTCTCGTTTCGCCCTCTTTCACCCTCCTTTGTCTTGTTTCGCTCTTTTTCACCCTCCTTCATCTCGTTTGGCTCTCTTTCACCCTCCTTCGTCTCATTTCGCTCTCTTACACCTTCCTTCTACTCGTTTCGCTCTCTTTCACCCTCCTTCGTCTCTTTTTGCTCTCTTTCACCCTCCTTCATCTCGTTTCGCTCTCTTTCACCCTCCTTCGTCTCGTTTCGCTCTCTTTCACCCTCCTTCGTCTCGTTTCGCTCTCTTCCACCCTCCTTCGTCTCGTTTCACCCTCTTTCACCCTTATTCATCTCGTTTCGCTCTCTTTCACCCTCCTTTGTCTTGTTTCGCTCTTTTTCACCCTCCTTCGTCTCGGTTAGCTCTCTTTCACCCTCCTTCGTCTCGTTTCGCTCTCTTTTACCTTCCTTCACCTCGTTTCACTCTCTTTCTCCCTCCTTCGTCTCATTTCGCTCTCTTTCACCCTCCTTCGTCTAGTTTCGCTCTCTTTCACCCTCCTTCATCTCGTTCCGCTCTATTTCACCCTCCTTCATCTCGTTTCCCTCTCTTTCACCCTCCTTCGTCTCGTTTCGCTCTCTTTCAGCCTCCTTCATCTCGTTTCGCTCTCTTCCACCCTCCATCGTCTCGGTTCGCTCTCTTTCTCCTTCCTTCGCCTCGTTTCACTCTCTTTCAAACTCCTTCGTCTCGTTTCGCTCTCTTTCACTCTCCTTCATCTCGTTTCGCTCTCTTTCACCCTCCTTCGTCTCGTTTTGCACTCTATCACCCTCCTTCATCTCGTTTCGCTCTCTTCCACCCTCCTTCGTCTCGTTTCGCCCTCTTTCACCCTCCTTCGTCTCGTTTCGCTCTGTTTGACCCTCCTTCGTCTCGTTTCGCTCTTTTTCACCCTCCTTCACCTCGTTTCGCTCTCTTTCACCCTCCTTCCTCGCGTTTCCCTCTCTTTCACCCTCCTTCGTCTCGTTTCGCACTCTTTCAGCCTCCTTCGTCTCGTTTCGCTCTCTTTCACCCTCCTTCGTCTCGTTTCGCTCTCTTCTACCCTTCTTCGTCTCGTTTCGCCCTCTTTCACCCTTCTTCATCTCGTATCGCTCTCTTTCACCCACCTTCGTCTCGTTTCACCCTCTTTCACCCTCCTTCGTCTCGTTTCGCTCTCTTTCACCTTCCTTGGTCTCGTTTCGCTCTCTTTCACCCTTCTTTGTCTTGTTTCGCTCTCTTTCACCCTCCTTCATCTCGTTTCGCCCTCTTTCACCCTCCTTCATCTCGGTTCGCTCTCTTTCACCTTCCTTCGTCTCGTTTCACTCTCTTTCACCCTCCTTCGTCTCGTTTCGCTCTCTTTCACCCTCCTTCATCTCGTTCCACTCTCTTTCACCCTCATTCATCTCGTTTCGCTATCTCTCACCCTCCTTCGTCTCGTTTCGCTCTCTTCCACCCTCCTTCGTCTCGTTTCACCCTCTTTCACTCTCCTACATCTCGTTTCGCTCTCTTTCGCCTTCCTTCGTCTCGTTTCGCCCTCTTTCACCCTCCTTTGTCTTGTTTCGCTCTTTTTCACCCTCCTTCATCTCGTTTGGCTCTCTTTCACCCTCCTTCGTCTCATTTCGCTCTCTTACACCTTCCTTCTACTCGTTTCGCTCTCTTTCACCCTCCTTCGTCTCTTTTTGCTCTCTTTCACCCTCCTTCATCTCGATTCGCTCTCTGTCACCCTCCTTCGTCTCGTTTCGCTCTCTTTTACCTTCCTTCGCCTCGTTTCACTCTCTTTCACCCTCCTTCGTCTCGTTTCGCTCTCTTCCACCCTCCTTCGTCTCGTTTCACCCTCTTTCACTCTCCTACATCTCGTTTCGCTCTCTTTCGCCTTCCTTCGTCTCGTTTCGCCCTCTTTCACCCTCCTTTGTCTTGTTTCGCTCTTTTTCACCCTCCTTCATCTCGTTTGGCTCTCTTTCACCCTCCTTCGTCTCATTTCGCTCTCTTACACCTTCCTTCTACTCGTTTCGCTCTCTTTCACCCTCCTTCGTCTCTTTTTGCTCTCTTTCACCCTCCTTCATCTCGTTTCGCTCTCTTTCACCCTCCTTCGTCTCGTTTCGCTCTCTTTCACCCTCCTTCATCTCGTTTGGCTCTCTTCCACCCTCCTTCGTCTCGTTTCACCCTCTTTCACCCTTATTCATCTCGTTTCGCTCTCTTTCACCCTCCTTTGTCTTGTTTCGCTCTTTTTCACCCTCCTTCGTCTCGGAAAGCTCTCTTTCACCCTCCTTCGTCTCGTTTCGCTCTCTTTTACCTTCCTTCACCTCGTTTCACTCTCTTTCTCCCTCCTTCGTCTCATTTCGCTCTCTTTCACCCTCCTTCGTCTAGTTTCGCTCTCTTTCACCCTCCTTCATCTCGTTCCGCTCTATTTCACCCTCCTTCATCTCGTTTCCCTCTCTTTCACCCTCCTTCGTCTCGTTTCGCTCTCTTTCAGCCTCCTTCATCTCGTTTCGCTCTCTTCCACCCTCCATCGTCTCGGTTCGCTCTCTTTCTCCTTCCTTCGCCTCGTTTCACTCTCTTTCAAACTCCTTCGTCTCGTTTCGCTCTCTTTCACTCTCCTTCATCTCGTTTCGCTCTCTTTCACCCTCCTTCGTCTCGTTTTGCACTCTATCACCCTCCTTCATCTCGTTTCGCTCTCTTCCACCCTCCTTCGTCTCGTTTCGCCCTCTTTCACCCTCCTTCGTCTCGTTTCGCTCTGTTTGACCCTCCTTCGTCTCGTTTCGCTCTTTTTCACCCTCCTTCATCTCGTTTCGCTCTCTTTCACCCTCCTTCCTCGCGTTTCCCTCTCTTTCACCCTCATTCGTCTCGTTTCGCACTCTTTCAGCCTCCTTCGTCTCGTTTCGCTCTCTTTCACCCTCCTTCGTCTCGTTTCGCTCTCTTCTACCCTTCTTCGTCTCGTTTCGCCCTCTTTCACCCTTCTTCATCTCGTATCGCTCTCTTTCACCCACCTTCGTCTCGTTTCACCCTCTTTCACCCTCCTTCGTCTCGTTTCGCTCTCTTTCACCTTCCTTGGTCTCGTTTCGCTCTCTTTCACCCTTCTTTGTCTTGTTTCGCTCTCTTTCACCCTCCTTCATCTCGTTTCGCCCTCTTTCACCCTCCTTCATCTCGGTTCGCTCTCTTTCACCTTCCTTCGTCTCGTTTCACTCTCTTTCACCCTCCTTCGTCTCGTTTCGCTCTCTTTCACCCTCCTTCATCTCGTTCCATTCTCTTTCACCCTCATTCATCTCGTTTCGCTATCTCTCACCCTCCTTCGTCTCGTTTCGCTCTCTTCCACCCTCCTTCGTCTCGTTTCACCCTCTTTCACTCTCCTACATCTCGTTTCGCTCTCTTTCGCCTTCCTTCGTCTCGTTTCGCCCTCTTTCACCCTCCTTTGTCTTGTTTCGCTCTTTTTCACCCTCCTTCATCTCGTTTGGCTCTCTTTCACCCTCCTTCGTCTCATTTCGCTCTCTTACACCTTCCTTCTACTCGTTTCGCTCTCTTTCACCCTCCTTCGTCTCTTTTTGCTCTCTTTCACCCTCCTTCATCTCGATTCGCTCTCTTTCACCCTCCTTCGTCTCGTTTCGCTCTCTTTTACCTTCCTTCGCCTCGTTTCACTCTCTTTCTCCCCCCTTCGTCTTGTTTCGCTCTCTTTCACCCTCCTTCGTCTAGTTTCGCTCTCTTTCACCCTCATTCATCTCGTTTCGCTCTATTTCACCCTCCTTCATCTCGTTTCCCTCTCTTTCACCCTCCTTCGTCTCGTTTCGCTCTCTTTCAGCCTCCTTCATCTCGTTTCGATCTCTTTCACCCTCCTTCGTCTCGTTTTGCACTCTTTCACCCTCCTTCATCTCGTTTCGCACTCTTCCACCCTCCTTCGTCTCGTTTCGCCCTCTTTCACCCACCTTCATCTCGTTTCGCTCTGTTTGACCCTCCTTCGTCTCGTTTCGCTCTTTTTCACCCTCCTTCACCTCGTTTCGCTCTCTTTCACCCTCCTTCCTCGCGTTTCGCTCTCTTTCACCCTCCTTCGTCTCGTTTCGCTCTCTTTCACCCTCCTTCGTCTCGTTTCGCTCTCTTCTACCCTTCTTCGTCTCGTTTCGCCCTCTTTCACCCACCTTCGTCTCGGTTCGCTCTCTTTCACCTTCCTTCGTCTCGTTTCACTCTCTTTCACCCTCCTTCGTCTCGTTTTGCTCTCTTTCACCCTCCTTCATCTCGTTCCACTCTCTTTCACCCTTATTCATCTCGTTTCGCTCTCTCACCCCCCTTCGTCTCGTTTCGTTCTCTTCCACCCTCCTTCGTCTCGTTTCACCCTCTTTCACCCTTATTCATCTCGTTTCGCTCTCTTTCACCCTCCTTCGTCTCGTTTCGCTCTCTTTCACCCTCCTTCGTCTCGTTTCGCTCTCTTCCACCCTCCTTCGTCTCGTTTCACCCTCTTTCACCCTTATTCATCTCGTTTCGCTCTCTTTCACCCTCCTTTGTCTTGTTTCGCTCTTTTTCACCCTCCTTCGTCTCGGTTAGCTCTCTTTCACCCTCCTTCGTCTCGTTTCGCTCTCTTTTACCTTCCTTCACCTCGTTTCACTCTCTTTCTCCCTCCTTCGTCTCATTTCGCTCTCTTTCACCCTCCTTCGTCTAGTTTCGCTCTCTTTCACCCTCCTTCATCTCGTTCCGCTCTATTTCACCCTCCTTCATCTCGTTTCCCTCTCTTTCACCCTCCTTCGTCTCGTTTCGCTCTCTTTCAGCCTCCTTCATCTCGTTTCGCTCTCTTCCACCCTCCATCGTCTCGGTTCGCTCTCTTTCTCCTTCCTTCGCCTCGTTTCACTCTCTTTCAAACTCCTTCGTCTCGTTTCGCTCTCTTTCACTCTCCTTTATCTCGTTTCGCTCTCTTTCACCCTCCTTCGTCTCGTTTTGCACTCTATCACCCTCCTTCATCTCGTTTCGCTCTCTTCCACCCTCCTTCGTCTCGTTTCGCCCTCTTTCACCCTCCTTCGTCTCGTTTCGCTCTGTTTGACCCTCCTTCGTCTCGTTTCGCTCTTTTTCACCCTCCTTCACCTCGTTTCGCTCTCTTTCACCCTCCTTCCTCGCGTTTCCCTCTCTTTCACCCTCCTTCGTCTCGTTTCGCACTCTTTCAGCCTCCTTCGTCTCGTTTCGCTCTCTTTCACCCTCCTTCGTCTCGTTTCGCTCTCTTCTACCCTTCTTCGTCTCGTTTCGCCCTCTTTCACCCTTCTTCATCTCGTATCGCTCTCTTTCACCCACCTTCGTCTCGTTTCACCCTCTTTCACCCTCCTTCGTCTCGTTTCGCTCTCTTTCACCTTCCTTGGTCTCGTTTCGCTCTCTTTCACCCTTCTTTGTCTTGTTTCGCTCTCTTTCACCCTCCTTCATCTCGTTTCGCCCTCTTTCACCCTCCTTCATCTCGGTTCGCTCTCTTTCACCTTCCTTCGTCTCGTTTCACTCTCTTTCACCCTCCTTCGTCTCGTTTCGCTCTCTTTCACCCTCCTTCATCTCGTTCCACTCTCTTTCACCCTCATTCATCTCGTTTCGCTATCTCTCACCCTCCTTCGTCTCGTTTCGCTCTCTTCCACCCTCCTTCGTCTCGTTTCACCCTCTTTCACTCTCCTACATCTCGTTTCGCTCTCTTTCGCCTTCCTTCGTCTCGTTTCGCCCTCTTTCACCCTCCTTTGTCTTGTTTCGCTCTTTTTCACCCTCCTTCATCTCGTTTGGCTCTCTTTCACCCTCCTTCGTCTCGTTTCGCTCTCTTACACCTTCCTTCTACTCGTTTCGCTCTCTTTCACCCTCCTTCGTCTCTTTTTGCTCTCTTTCACCCTCCTTCATCTCGATTCGCTCTCTTTCACCCTCCTTCGTCTCGTTTCGCTCTCTTTTACCTTCCTTCGCCTCGTTTCACTCTCTTTCTCCCCCCTTCGTCTTGTTTCGCTCTCTTTCACCCTCCTTCGTCTAGTTTCGCTCTCTTTCACCCTCATTCATCTCGTTTCGCTCTATTTCACCCTCCTTCATCTCGTTTCCCTCTCTTTCACCCTCCTTCGTCTCGTTTCGCTCTCTTTCAGCCTCCTTCATCTCGTTTCGATCTCTTTCACCCTCCTTCGTCTCGTTTTGCACTCTTTCACCCTCCTTCATCTCGTTTCGCACTCTTCCACCCTCCTTCGTCTCGTTTCGCCCTCTTTCACCCACCTTCGTCTCGTTTCGCTCTGTTTGACCCTCCTTCGTCTCGTTTCGCTCTTTTTCACCCTCCTTCACCTCGTTTCGCTCTCTTTCACCCTCCTTCCTCGCGTTTCGCTCTCTTTCACCCTCCTTCGTCTCGTTTCGCTCTCTTTCACCCTCCTTCGTCTCGTTTCGCTCTCTTCTACCCTTCTTCGTCTCGTTTCGCCCTCTTTCACCCTCCTTCGTCTCGGTTCGCTCTCTTTCACCTTCCTTCGTCTCGTTTCACTCTCTTTCACCCTCCTTCGTCTCGTTTTGCTCTCTTTCACCCTCCTTCATCTCGTTCCACTCTCTTTCACCCTCATTCATCTCGTTTCGCTCTCTCACCCCCCTTCGTCTCGTTTCGTTCTCTTCCACCCTCCTTCGTCTCGTTTCACCCTCTTTCACCCTTATTCATCTCGTTTCGCTCTCTTTCACCCTCCTTCGTCTCGTTTCGCTCTCTTTCACCCTCCTTCGTCTCGTTTCGCTCTCTTCCACCCTCCTTCGTCTCGTTTCGCTCTCTTTCACCCTCCTTTGTCTTGTTTCGCTCCTTTTCACCCTCCTTCATCTCGTTTGGCTCTCTTTCACCCTCCTTCGTCTCGTTTCGCTCTCTTACACCTTCCTTCTACTCGTTTTGCTCTCTTTCACCCTCCTTCGTCTCGGTTAGCTCTCTTTCACCCTCCTTCGTCTCGTTTCGCTCTCTTTTACCTTCCTTCACCTCGTTTCACTCTCTTTCTCCCTCCTTCGTCTCATTTCGCTCTCTTTCACCCTCCTTCGTCTAGTTTCACTCTCTTTCACCCTCCTTCATCTCGTTTCGCTCTATTTCACCCTCCTTCATCTCGTTTCCCTCTCTTTCACCCTCCTTCGTCTCGTTTCGCTCTCTTTCAGCCTCCTTCATCTCGTTTCGCTCTCTTCCACCCTCCATCGTCTCGGTTCGCTCTCTTTCTCCTTCCTTCGCCTCGTTTCACTCTCTTTCAAACTCCTTCGTCTCGTTTCGCTCTCTTTCACTCTCCTTCATCTCGTTTCGCTCTCTTTCACCCTCCTTCCTCGCGTTTCGCTCTCTTTCACCCTCCTTCGTCTCGTTTCGCTCTCTTTCAGCCTCCTTCGTCTCGTTTCGCTCTCTTTCACCCTCCTTCGTCTCGTTTCGCTCTCTTCTACCCTTCTTCGTCTCGTTTCGCCCTCTTTCACCCTTCTTCATCTCGTATCGCTCTCTTTCACCCACCTTCGTATCGTTTCACTCTCTTTCACCCTCCTTCGTCTCGTTTCGCTCCCTTTCACCTTCCTTGGTCTCGTTTCGCTCTCTTTCACCCTTCTTTGTCTTGTTTCGCTCTCTTTCACCCTCCTTCATCTCGTTTCGCCCCCTTTCACCCTCCTTCATCTCGGTTCGCTCTCTTTCACCTTCCTTCGTCTCGTTTCACTCTCTTTCACCCTCCTTCGTCTCGTTTCGCTCTCTTTCACCCTCCTTCATCTCGTTCCACTCTCTTTCACCCTCATTCATCTCGTTTCGCTATCTCTCACCCTCCTTCATCTCGTTTCGCTCTCTTCCACCCTCCTTCGTCTCGTTTCACCCTCTTTCACTCTCCTACATCTCGTTTCGCTCTCTTTCGCCTTCCTTCGTCTCGTTTCGCCCTCTTTCACCCTCCTTTGTCTTGTTTCGCTCTTTTTCACCCTCCTTCATCTCGTTTGGCTCTCTTTCACCCTCCTTCGTCTCGTTTCGCTCTCTTACACCTTCCTTCTACTCGTTTCGCTCTCTTTCACCCTCCTTCGTCTCGTTTTGCTCTCTTTCACCCTCCTTCATCTCGATTCGCTCTCTTTCACCCTCCTTCGTCTCGTTTCGCTCGCTTTTACCTTCCTTCGCCTCGTTTCACTCTCTTTCTCCCCCCTTCGTCTCGTTTCGCTCTCTTTCACCCTCCTTCATCTAGTTTCGCTCTCTTTTACCCTCATTCATCTCGTTTCGCTCTATTTCACCCTCCTTCATCTCGTTTCCCTCTCTTTCACCCTCCTTCGTCTCGTTTCGCTCTCTTTCAGCCTCCTTCATCTCGTTTCGCTCTCTTCCACCCTCCATCGTCACGGTTCGCTCTCTTTCTCCTTCTTTCGCCTCGTTTCACTCTCTTTCACACTCCTTCGTCTCGTTTCGCTCTCTTTCACTCTCCTTCATCTCGTTTCGATCTCTTTCACCCTCCTTCGTCTCGTTTTGCACTCTTTCACCCTCCTTCATCTCGTTTCGCACTCTTCCACCCTCCTTCGTCTCGTTTCGCCCTCTTTCACCCTCCTTCGTCTCGTTTCGCTCTGTTTGACCCTCCTTCGTCTCGTTTCGCTCTTTTTCACCCTCCTTCACCTCGTTTCGCTCTCTTTCACCCTCCTTCGTCTCGTTTCGCTCTCTTCTACCCTTCTTCATCTCGTTTCGCTCTCTTTCACCCACCTTCGTCTCGTTTCACTCTCTTTCACCCTGCTTCGTCTCGTTTCGCTCTCTTTCACCTTCCTTGGTCTCGTTTCGCTCTCTTTCACCCTTCTTTGTCTTGTTTCGCTCTCTTTCACCCTCCTTCATCTCGTTTCGCCCTCTTTCACCCTCCTTCGTCTCGGTTCGCTCTCTTTCACCTTCCTTCGTCTCGTTTCACTCTCTTTCACCCTCCTTCGTCTCGTTTCGCTCTCTTTCACCTTCCTTCTACTCATTTCGCTCTCTTTCACCCTCCTTCGTCTCGGTTAGCTCTCTTTCACCCTCCTTCGTCTCGTTTCGCTCTCTTTCACACTCCTTCGTCTCGTTTCGCTCTTTTTCACCCTCCTTCGTCTCGTTTCCCTCTCTTTGACCCTCCTTCATCTCGTTTCGCTCTCTTCCACTCCCCTTCGTCTCGTTTCGCTCTCTTTCACACTCCTTCGTCTCGTTTCGCTCTCTTCCACTCTCCTTCGTCTCGTTTCGCTCTCTTTCACCCTCCTTGGTCTCGTTTCGCCCTCTTTCACGCTCCTTCGTCTCGTTTCGCTCTGTTTGACCCTCCTTTGTCTCGTTTCGCTCTCTTTCACCCTCCTTCGCCTCGTTTCGCTCTCTTTCACCCTCCTTCGTCTCGTTTCGCTCTCTTTCACCCTCCTTCGTCTCGTTTCACTCTCTTTCCACCTCCTTCGCCTCGTTTCACTTTCTTCCACACTCCATCGTCTCGTTTCGCCCTCTTTCACCCTCCTTCGTCTCGTTTCACTCTCTTTCACCCTCCTTCGTCTCGTTTCGCTCTCTTTCACCCTCCTTCGTCTCGTTTCGTGCTCTTCCACCCTCCTTCGTCTCGTTTCGCCCTCTTTCACCCTTATTCATCTCGTTTCGCTCTCTTTCACCCTCCTTCGTCTCGTTTCGCTCTCTTTCACCCTCCTTCGTCTCGTTTCGCTCTCTTACACCTTCCTTCGTCTCGTTTTGCTCTCTTTCACCCTCCTTTGTCTTGTTTCACTCTCTTTCACCCTCCTTCGTCTCGTTTGGCTCTCTTTCACCCTCCTTCGTCTCGTTTCGCTCTCTTTCTGCCTCCTTCGAATCGTTTCGCTCTCTTCCACCCTCCATCGTCTCGGTTCGCTCTCTTTCTCCTTCCTTCGCCTCGTTTCACTCTCTTTCACACTCCTTCGTCACGTTTCGCTCTCTTTCACTCTCCTTCATCTCGTTTCGCTCTCTTTAACCCTCCTTCATCTCTTTCACCCTCCTTCATCTCGTTTCGCTCTCTTCCACACTCCTTCGTCTCGTTTCGCCCTCTTTCACCCTCCTTCGTCTCGTTTCGCTCTGTTTGACCCTCCTTCGTCTCGTTTCGCTCTTTTTCACCATCCTTCACCTCGTTTCGCTCTCTTTCACCCTCCTTCGTCTTGTTTCACTCTCTTTCAGCCTCCTTCGTCTCGTTTCGCTCTATTTCACCCTCCTTCGTCTCGTTTGGCTCTCTTTCACCCTCCTTCGTCTCGTTTCGCACTCTTTCTCCTTCCTTCGTCTCATTTCACTCTCTTTCACACTCCTTCATCTCGTTTCGCTCTCTTCCACTCTCCTTCCTCTCGTTTCGCTCTCTTTCACCCTCCTTCGTCTCGTTTCGCCCTCTTTCACCCTCCTTCGTCTCGTTTCGCTCTGTTTGACCCTCCTTTGTCTCGTTTCGCTCTCTTTCACCTTCCTTCGTCTCGTTTCACTCTCTTTCACCCTCCTTCGTCTCGTTTCGCTCTCTTTCACCTTCCTTGGTCACGTTTCGCTCCCTTTCACCCTTCTTTGTCTTGTTTCGCTCTCTTTCACCCTCCTTCATCTCGTTTCGCCCTCTTTCACCCTCCTTCATCTCGGTTCGCTCTCTTTCACCTTCCTTGGTCTCGTTTCGCTCTCTTTCACCCTTCTTTGTCTTGTTTCGCTCTCTTTCACCCTCCTTCATCTCGTTTCGCCCCCTTTCACCCTCCTTCATCTCGGTTCGCTCTCTTTCACCTTCCTTCGTCTCGTTTCACTCTCTTTCACCCTCCTTCGTCTCGTTTCGCTCTCTTTCACCCTCCTTCATCTCGTTCCACTCTCTTTCACCCTCATTCATCTCGTTTCGCTATCTCTCACCCTCCTTCATCTCGTTTCGCTCTCTTCCACCCTCCTTCGTCTCGTTTCACCCTCTTTCACTCTCCTACATCTCGTTTCGCTCTCTTTCGCCTTCCTTCGTCTCGTTTCGCCCTCTTTCACCCTCCTTTGTCTTGTTTCGCTCTTTTTCACCCTCCTTCATCTCGTTTGGCTCTCTTTCACCCTCCTTCGTCTCGTTTCGCTCTCTTACACCTTCCTTCTACTCGTTTCGCTCTCTTTCACCCTCCTTCGTCTCGTTTTGCTCTCTTTCACCCTCCTTCATCTCGATTCGCTCTCTTTCACCCTCCTTCGTCTCGTTTCGCTCGCTTTTACCTTCCTTCGCCTCGTTTCACTCTCTTTCTCCCCCCTTCGTCTCGTTTCGCTCTCTTTCACCCTCCTTCATCTAGTTTCGCTCTCTTTTACCCTCATTCATCTCGTTTCGCTCTATTTCACCCTCCTTCATCTCGTTTCCCTCTCTTTCACCCTCCTTCGTCTCGTTTCGCTCTCTTTCAGCCTCCTTCATCTCGTTTCGCTCTCTTCCACCCTCCATCGTCACGGTTCGCTCTCTTTCTCCTTCTTTCGCCTCGTTTCACTCTCTTTCACACTCCTTCGTCTCGTTTCGCTCTCTTTCACTCTCCTTCATCTCGTTTCGATCTCTTTCACCCTCCTTCGTCTCGTTTTGCACTCTTTCACCCTCCTTCATCTCGTTTCGCACTCTTCCACCCTCCTTCGTCTCGTTTCGCCCTCTTTCACCCTCCTTCGTCTCGTTTCGCTCTGTTTGACCCTCCTTCGTCTCGTTTCGCTCTTTTTCACCCTCCTTCACCTCGTTTCGCTCTCTTTCACCCTCCTTCGTCTCGTTTCGCTCTCTTCTACCCTTCTTCATCTCGTTTCGCTCTCTTTCACCCACCTTCGTCTCGTTTCACTCTCTTTCACCCTGCTTCGTCTCGTTTCGCTCTCTTTCACCTTCCTTGGTCTCGTTTCGCTCTATTTCACCCTTCTTTGTCTTGTTTCGCTCTCTTTCACCCTCCTTCATCTCGTTTCGCCCTCTTTCACCCTCCTTCGTCTCGGTTCGCTCTCTTTCACCTTCCTTCGTCTCGTTTCACTCTCTTTCACCCTCCTTCGTCTCGTTTCGCTCTCTTTCACCTTCCTTCTACTCATTTCGCTCTCTTTCACCCTCCTTCGTCTCGGTTAGCTCTCTTTCACCCTCCTTCGTCTCGTTTCGCTCTCTTTCACACTCCTTCGTCTCGTTTCGCTCTTTTTCACCCTCCTTCGTCTCGTTTCCCTCTCTTTGACCCTCCTTCGTCTCGTTTCGCTCTCTTCCACTCCCCTTCGTCTCGTTTCGCTCTCTTTCACACTCCTTCGTCTCGTTTCGCTCTCTTCCACTCTCCTTCGTCTCGTTTCGCTCTCTTTCACCCTCCTTCGTCTCGTTTCGCCCTCTTTCACGCTCCTTCGTCTCGTTTCGCTCTGTTTGACCCTCCTTTGTCTCGTTTCGCTCTCTTTCACCCTCCTTCGCCTCGTTTCGCTCTCTTTCACCCTCCTTCGTCTCGTTTCGCTCTCTTTCACCCTCCTTCGTCTCGTTTCACTCTCTTTCCACCTCCTTCGCCTCGTTTCACTTTCTTCCACACTCCATCGTCTCGTTTCGCCCTCTTTCACCCTCCTTCGTCTCGGTTCGCTCTCTTTCACCTTCCTTCGTCTCGTTTCACTCTCTTTCACCCTCCTTCGTCTCGTTTCGCTCTCTTTCACCCTCCTTCGTCTCGTTTCGTGCTCTTCCACCCTCCTTCGTCTCGTTTCGCCCTCTTTCACCCTTATTCATCTCGTTTCGCTCTCTTTCACCCTCCTTCGTCTCGTTTCGCTCTCTTTCACCCTCCTTCGTCTTGTTTCGCTCTCTTTCACCCTCCTTCGTCTCGTTTCGTGCTCTTCCACCCTCCTTCGTCTCGTTTCGCCCTCTTTCACCCTTATTCATCTCGGTTCGCTCTCTTTCACCTTCCTTGGTCTCGTTTCGCTCTCTTTCACCCTTCTTTGTCTTGTTTCGCTCTCTTTCACCCTCCTTCATCTCGTTTCGCCCCCTTTCACCCTCCTTCATCTCGGTTCGCTCTCTTTCACCTTCCTTCGTCTCGTTTCACTCTCTTTCACCCTCCTTCGTCTCGTTTCGCTCTCTTTCACCCTCCTTCGTCTCGTTTCACTCTCTTTCCACCTCCTTCGCCTCGTTTCACTTTCTTCCACACTCCATCGTCTCGTTTCGCCCTCTTTCACCCTCCTTCGTCTCGGTTCGCTCTCTTTCACCTTCCTTCGTCTCGTTTCACTCTCTTTCACCCTCCTTCGTCTCGTTTCGCTCTCTTTCACCCTCCTTCGTCTCGTTTCGTGCTCTTCCACCCTCCTTCGTCTCGTTTCGCCCTCTTTCACCCTTATTCATCTCGTTTCGCTCTCTTTCACCCTCCTTCGTCTCGTTTCGCTCTCTTTCACCCTCCTTCGTCTCGTTTCGCTCTCTTTCACCTTCCTTCGTCTCGTTTTGCTCTCTTTCACCCTCCTTTGTCTTGTTTCACTCTCTTTCACCCTCCTTCGTCTCGTTTGGCTCTCTTTCACCCTCCTTCGTCTCGTTTCGCTCTCTTTCTGCCTCCTTCGAATCGTTTCGCTCTCTTCCACCCTCCATCGTCTCGGTTCGCTCTCTTTCTCCTTCCTTCGCCTCGTTTCACTCTCTTTCACACTCCTTCGTCTCGTTTCGCTCTCTTTCACTCTCCTTCATCTCGTTTCGCTCTCTTTAACCCTCCTTCATCTCTTTCACCCTCCTTCATCTCGTTTCGCTCTCTTCCACACTCCTTCGTCTCGTTTCGCCCTCTTTCACCCTCCTTCGTCTCGTTTCGCTCTGTTTGACCCTCCTTCGTCTCGTTTCGCTCTTTTTCACCATCCTTCACCTCGTTTCGCTCTCTTTCACCCTCCTTCGTCTTGTTTCACTCTCTTTCAGCCTCCTTCGTCTCGTTTCGCTCTATTTCACCCTCCTTCGTCTCGTTTGGCTCTCTTTCACCCTCCTTCGTCTCGTTTCGCACTCTTTCTCCTTCCTTCGTCTCATTTCACTCTCTTTCACACTCCTTCATCTCGTTTCGCTCTCTTCCACTCTCCTTCCTCTCGTTTCGCTCTCTTTCACCCTCCTTCGACTCGTTTCGCCCTCTTTCACCCTCCTTCGTCTCGTTTCGCTCTGTTTGACCCTCCTTTGTCTCGTTTCGCTCTCTTTCACCTTCCTTCGTCTCGTTTCACTCTCTTTCACCCTCCTTCGTCTCGTTTCGCTCTCTTTCACCTTCCTTGGTCACGTTTCGCTCCCTTTCACCCTTCTTTGTCTTGTTTCGCTCTCTTTCACCCTCCTTCATCTCGTTTCGCCCTCTTTCACCCTCCTTCATCTCGGTTCGCTCTCTTTCACCTTCCTTGGTCTCGTTTCGCTCTCTTTCACCCTTCTTTGTCTTGTTTCGCTCTCTTTCACCCTCCTTCATCTCGTTTCGCCCCCTTTCACCCTCCTTCATCTCGGTTCGCTCTCTTTCACCTTCCTTCGTCTCGTTTCACTCTCTTTCACCCTCCTTCGTCTCGTTTCGCTCTCTTTCACCCTCCTTCATCTCGTTCCACTCTCTTTCACCCTCATTCATCTCGTTTCGCTATCTCTCACCCTCCTTCATCTCGTTTCGCTCTCTTCCACCCTCCTTCGTCTCGTTTCACCCTCTTTCACTCTCCTACATCTCGTTTCGCTCTCTTTCGCCTTCCTTCGTCTCGTTTCGCCCTCTTTCACCCTCCTTTGTCTTGTTTCGCTCTTTTTCACCCTCCTTCATCTCGTTTGGCTCTCTTTCACCCTCCTTCGTCTCGTTTCGCTCTCTTACACCTTCCTTCTACTCGTTTCGCTCTCTTTCACCCTCCTTCGTCTCGTTTTGCTCTCTTTCACCCTCCTTCATCTCGATTCGCTCTCTTTCACCCTCCTTCGTCTCGTTTCGCTCGCTTTTACCTTCCTTCGCCTCGTTTCACTCTCTTTCTCCCCCCTTCGTCTCGTTTCGCTCTCTTTCACCCTCCTTCATCTAGTTTCGCTCTCTTTTACCCTCATTCATCTCGTTTCGCTCTATTTCACCCTCCTTCATCTCGTTTCCCTCTCTTTCACCCTCCTTCGTCTCGTTTCGCTCTCTTTCAGCCTCCTTCATCTCGTTTCGCTCTCTTCCACCCTCCATCGTCACGGTTCGCTCTCTTTCTCCTTCTTTCGCCTCGTTTCACTCTCTTTCACACTCCTTCGTCTCGTTTCGCTCTCTTTCACTCTCCTTCATCTCGTTTCGATCTCTTTCACCCTCCTTCGTCTCGTTTTGCACTCTTTCACCCTCCTTCATCTCGTTTCGCACTCTTCCACCCTCCTTCGTCTCGTTTCGCCCTCTTTCACCCTCCTTCGTCTCGTTTCGCTCTGTTTGACCCTCCTTCGTCTCGTTTCGCTCTTTTTCACCCTCCTTCACCTCGTTTCGCTCTCTTTCACCCTCCTTCGTCTCGTTTCGCTCTCTTCTACCCTTCTTCATCTCGTTTCGCTCTCTTTCACCCACCTTCGTCTCGTTTCACTCTCTTTCACCCTGCTTCGTCTCGTTTCGCTCTCTTTCACCTTCCTTGGTCTCGTTTCGCTCTCTTTCACCCTTCTTAGTCTTGTTTCGCTCTCTTTCACCCTCCTTCATCTCGTTTCGCCCTCTTTCACCCTCCTTCGTCTCGGTTCGCTCTCTTTCACCTTCCTTCGTCTCGTTTCACTCTCTTTCACCCTCCTTCGTCTCGTTTCGCTCTCTTTCACCTTCCTTCTACTCATTTCGCTCTCTTTCACCCTCCTTCGTCTCGGTTAGCTCTCTTTCACCCTCCTTCGTCTCGTTTCGCTCTCTTTCACACTCCTTCGTCTCGTTTCGCTCTTTTTCACCCTCCTTCGTCTCGTTTCCCTCTCTTTGACCCTCCTTCGTCTCGTTTCGCTCTCTTCCACTCCCCTTCGTCTCGTTTCGCTCTCTTTCACACTCCTTCGTCTCGTTTCGCTCTCTTCCACTCTCCTTCGTCTCGTTTCGCTCTCTTTCACCCTCCTTCGTCTCGTTTCGCCCTCTTTCACGCTCCTTCGTCTCGTTTCGCTCTGTTTGACCCTCCTTTGTCTCGTTTCGCTCTCTTTCACCCTCCTTCGCCTCGTTTCGCTCTCTTTCACCCTCCTTCGTCTCGTTTCGCTCTCTTTCACCCTCCTTCGTCTCGTTTCACTCTCTTTCCACCTCCTTCGCCTCGTTTCACTTTCTTCCACACTCCATCGTCTCGTTTCGCCCTCTTTCACCCTCCTTCGTCTCGGTTCGCTCTCTTTCACCTTCCTTCGTCTCGTTTCACTCTCTTTCACCCTCCTTCGTCTCGTTTCGCTCTCTTTCACCCTCCTTCGTCTCGTTTCGTGCTCTTCCACCCTCCTTCGTCTCGTTTCGCCCTCTTTCACCCTTATTCATCTCGTTTCGCTCTCTTTCACCCTCCTTCGTCTCGTTTCGCTCTCTTTCACCCTCCTTCGTCTTGTTTCGCTCTCTTTCACCCTCCTTCGTCTCGTTTCGTGCTCTTCCACCCTCCTTCGTCTCGTTTCGCCCTCTTTCACCCTTATTCATCTCGGTTCGCTCTCTTTCACCTTCCTTGGTCTCGTTTCGCTCTCTTTCACCCTTCTTTGTCTTGTTTCGCTCTCTTTCACCCTCCTTCATCTCGTTTCGCCCCCTTTCACCCTCCTTCATCTCGGTTCGCTCTCTTTCACCTTCCTTCGTCTCGTTTCACTCTCTTTCACCCTCCTTCGTCTCGTTTCGCTCTCTTTCACCCTCCTTCATCTCGTTCCACTCTCTTTCACCCTCATTCATCTCGTTTCGCTATCTCTCACCCTCCTTCATCTCGTTTCGCTCTCTTCCACCCTCCTTCGTCTCGTTTCACCCTCTTTCACTCTCCTACATCTCGTTTCGCTCTCTTTCGCCTTCCTTCGTCTCGTTTCGCCCTCTTTCACCCTCCTTTGTCTTGTTTCGCTCTTTTTCACCCTCCTTCATCTCGTTTGGCTCTCTTTCACCCTCCTTCGTCTCGTTTCGCTCTCTTACACCTTCCTTCTACTCGTTTCGCTCTCTTTCACCCTCCTTCGTCTCGTTTTGCTCTCTTTCACCCTCCTTCATCTCGATTCGCTCTCTTTCACCCTCCTTCGTCTCGTTTCGCTCGCTTTTACCTTCCTTCGCCTCGTTTCACTCTCTTTCTCCCCCCTTCGTCTCGTTTCGCTCTCTTTCACCCTCCTTCATCTAGTTTCGCTCTCTTTTACCCTCATTCATCTCGTTTCGCTCTATTTCACCCTCCTTCATCTCGTTTCCCTCTCTTTCACCCTCCTTCATCTCGTTTCGCTCTCTTTCAGCCTCCTTCATCTCGTTTCGCTCTCTTCCACCCTCCATCGTCACGGTTCGCTCTCTTTCTCCTTCTTTCGCCTCGTTTCACTCTCTTTCACACTCCTTCGTCTCGTTTCGCTCTCTTTCACTCTCCTTCATCTCGTTTCGATCTCTTTCACCCTCCTTCGTCTCGTTTTGCACTCTTTCACCCTCCTTCATCTCGTTTCGCACTCTTCCACCCTCCTTCGTCTCGTTTCGCCCTCTTTCACCCTCCTTCGTCTCGTTTCGCTCTGTTTGACCCTCCTTCGTCTCGTTTCGCTCTTTTTCACCCTCCTTCACCTCGTTTCGCTCTCTTTCACCCTCCTTCGTCTCGTTTCGCTCTCTTCTACCCTTCTTCATCTCGTTTCGCTCTCTTTCACCCACCTTCGTCTCGTTTCACTCTCTTTCACCCTGCTTCGTCTCGTTTCGCTCTCTTTCACCTTCCTTGGTCTCGTTTCGCTCTCTTTCACCCTTCTTTGTCTTGTTTCGCTCTCTTTCACCCTCCTTCATCTCGTTTCGCCCTCTTTCACCCTCCTTCGTCTCGGTTCGCTCTCTTTCACCTTCCTTCGTCTCGTTTCACTCTCTTTCACCCTCCTTCGTCTCGTTTCGCTCTCTTTCACCTTCCTTCTACTCATTTCGCTCTCTTTCACCCTCCTTCGTCTCGGTTAGCTCTCTTTCACCCTCCTTCGTCTCGTTTCGCTCTCTTTCACACTCCTTCGTCTCGTTTCGCTCTTTTTCACCCTCCTTCGTCTCGTTTCCCTCTCTTTGACCCTCCTTCGTCTCGTTTCGCTCTCTTCCACTCCCCTTCGTCTCGTTTCGCTCTCTTTCACACTCCTTCGTCTCGTTTCGCTCTCTTCCACTCTCCTTCGTCTCGTTTCGCTCTCTTTCACCCTCCTTCGTCTCGTTTCGCCCTCTTTCACGCTCCTTCGTCTCGTTTCGCTCTGTTTGACCCTCCTTTGTCTCGTTTCGCTCTCTTTCACCCTCCTTCGCCTCGTTTCGCTCTCTTTCACCCTCCTTCGTCTCGTTTCGCTCTCTTTCACCCTCCTTCGTCTCGTTTCACTCTCTTTCCACCTCCTTCGCCTCGTTTCACTTTCTTCCACACTCCATCGTCTCGTTTCGCCCTCTTTCACCCTCCTTCGTCTCGGTTCGCTCTCTTTCACCTTCCTTCGTCTCGTTTCACTCTCTTTCACCCTCCTTCGTCTCGTTTCGCTCTCTTTCACCCTCCTTCGTCTCGTTTCGTGCTCTTCCACCCTCCTTCGTCTCGTTTCGCCCTCTTTCACCCTTATTCATCTCGTTTCGCTCTCTTTCACCCTCCTTCGTCTCGTTTCGCTCTCTTTCACCCTCCTTCGTCTCGTTTCGCTCTCTTTCACCTTCCTTCGTCTCGTTTTGCTCTCTTTCACCCTCCTTTGTCTTGTTTCACTCTCTTTCACCCTCCTTCGTCTCGTTTGGCTCTCTTTCACCCTCCTTCGTCTCGTTTCGCTCTCTTTCTGCCTCCTTCGAATCGTTTCGCTCTCTTCCACCCTCCATCGTCTCGGTTCGCTCTCTTTCTCCTTCCTTCGCCTCGTTTCACTCTCTTTCACACTCCTTCGTCTCGTTTCGCTCTCTTTCACTCTCCTTCATCTCGTTTCGCTCTCTTTAACCCTCCTTCATCTCTTTCACCCTCCTTCATCTCGTTTCGCTCTCTTCCACACTCCTTCGTCTCGTTTCGCCCTCTTTCACCCTCCTTCGTCTCGTTTCGCTCTGTTTGACCCTCCTTCGTCTCGTTTCGCTCTTTTTCACCATCCTTCACCTCGTTTCGCTCTCTTTCACCCTCCTTCGTCTTGTTTCACTCTCTTTCAGCCTCCTTCGTCTCGTTTCGCTCTATTTCACCCTCCTTCGTCTCGTTTGGCTCTCTTTCACCCTCCTTCGTCTCGTTTCGCACTCTTTCTCCTTCCTTCGTCTCATTTCACTCTCTTTCACACTCCTTCATCTCGTTTCGCTCTCTTCCACTCTCCTTCCTCTCGTTTCGCACTCTTTCACCCTCCTTCGTCTCGTTTCGCCCTCTTTCACCCTCCTTCGTCTCGTTTCGCTCTGTTTGACCCTCCTTTGTCTCGTTTCGCTCTCTTTCACCTTCCTTCGTCTCGTTTCACTCTCTTTCACCCTCCTTCGTCTCGTTTCGCTCTCTTTCACCTTCCTTGGTCACGTTTCGCTCCCTTTCACCCTTCTTTGTCTTGTTTCGCTCTCTTTCACCCTCCTTCATCTCGTTTCGCCCTCTTTCACCCTCCTTCATCTCGGTTCGCTCTCTTTCACCTTCCTTCGTCTCGTTTCACTCTCTTTCACCCTCCTTCGTCTCATTTCGCTCTCTTTCACCCTCCTTCATCTCGTTCCACTCTCTTTCACCCTCATTCATCTCGTTTCGCTATCTCTCACCCTCCTTCGTCTTTCTTCGCTCTCTTCCACCCTCCTTCGTCTCGTTTCGCTCTCTTTCACCCTCCTACATCTCGTTGCGCTCTCTTTCGCCTTCCTTCGTCTCGTTTCGCCCTCTTTCACCCTCCTTTGTCTTGTTTCGCTCTTTTTCACCCTCCTTCATCTCGTTTGGCTCTCTTTCACCCTCCTTCGTCTCGTTTCGCTCTCTTACACCTTCCTTCTACTCGTTTCGCTCTCTTTCACCCTCCTTCATCTCGTTTTGCTCTCTTTCACCCTCCTTCATCTCGATTCGCTCTCTTTCACCCTCCTTCGTCACGTTTCGCTCTCTTTTACCTTCCTTCGCCTCGTTTCACTCTCTTTCTCCCCCCTTCGTCTCGTTTCGCTCTCTTTCACCCTCCTTCGTCTAGTTTCGCTCTCTTTCACCCTCATTCATCTCGTTTCGCTCTATTTCACCCTCCTTCATCTCGTTTCCCTCACTTTCACCCTTCTTCGTCTCGTTTCGCTCTCTTTCAGCCTCCTTCATCTCGTTTCGCTCTCTTCCACCCTCCTTCGTCTCGGTTCGCTCTCTTTCTCCTTCCTTCGCCTCGTTTCACTCTCTTTCACACTCCTTCGTCTCGTTTCGCTCTCTTTCACTCTCCTTCATCTCGTTTCGATATCTTTCACCCTCCTTCGTCTCGTTTTGCACTCTTTCACCCTCCTTCATCTCGTTTCGCTCTCTTCCACCCTCTTTCGTCTCGTTTCGCCCTCTTTCACCCTCCTTCGTCTCGTTTCGCTCTGTTTGACCCTCCTTCGTCTCGTTTCGCTCTTTTTCACCCTCCTTCTCCTCGTTTCGCACTCTTTCACCCTCCTTCCTCGCGTTTCGCTCTCTTTCACCCTCCTTCGTCTCGTTTCGCTCTCTTTCAGCCTCCTTCGTCTCGTTTCGCTCTCTTTCACCCTCCTTCGTCTCGTTTCGCTCTCTTCTACCCTTCTTCGTCTCGTTTCGCCCTCCTTCACCCTTCTTCATCTCGTTTCGCTCTCTTTCACCCACCTTCGTCTCGTTTCACTCTCTTTCACCCTCCTTCGTCTCGTTTCGCTCTCTTTCACCTTCCTTGGTCTCGTTTCGCTCTCTTTCACCCTTCTTTGTCTTGTTTCGCTCTCTTTCACCCTCCTTCATCTCGTTTCGCCTTCTTTTACCCTCTTTCGTCTCGGTTCGCTCTCTTTCACCTTCCTTCGTCTCGTTTCACTCTCTTTCACCCTCCTTCGTCTCGCTTCGCTCTCTTTCACCCTCCTTCATCTCGTTCCACTCTCTTTCACCCTCATTTATCTCGTTTCGCTATCTCTCACCCTCCTTCGTCTCGTTTCGCTCTCTTCCACCCTCCTTCGTCTCGTTTCACCCTCTTTCACCCTTATTCATCTCGTTTCGCTCTCTTTCACCCTCCTTCATCTCGTTTCGCTCTCTTCCACTCCCCTTCGTCTCGTTTCGCTCTCTTTCACACTCCTTCGTCTCGTTTCGCTCTCTTCCACTCTCCTTCGTCTCGTTTCGCTCTCTTCCACTCTCCATCGTCTCGTTTCGCCCTCTTTCACCCTCCTTCGTTATCGGTTCGCTCTCTTTCACCTTCCTTCGTTTCGTTTCACTCTCTTTCACCCTCCTTCGTCTCGTTTCGCTCTCTTTCACCCTCCTTCGTCTCGTTTCGCTCTCTTCCACCCTCCTTCGTCTCGTTTCGCCCTCTTTCACCCTTATTCATCTCGTTTCGCTCTCTTTCACCCTCCTTCGTCTCGTTTCGCTCTCTTTCACCCTCCTTCGTCTCGTTTCGCTCTCTTTCACCTTCCTTCGTCTCGTTTCGCTCTCTTTCACCCTCCTTTGTCTTGTTTCACTCTCTTTCACCCTCCTTCGTCTCGTTTCGCCCTCTTTCACCCTCCTTCGTCTCGTTTCACTCTGTTTGACCCTCCTTCGTCTCGTTTCGCTCTTTTTCACCCTCCTTCACCTCGTTTCGCTCTCTTTCACCCTCCTTCGTCGCTTTTCGCTCTCTTTCACCCTCCTTCGTCTTGTTTCACTCTCTTTCAGCCTCCTTCGTCTCGTTTCGCTCTCTTTCACCCTCCTTCGTCTCGTTTGGCTCTCTTTCACCCTCCTTCGTCTCGTTTCGCACTCTTTCATCTTCCTTCTACTCATTTCGCTCTCTTTCACCCTCCTTCGTCTCGTTTCGCTCTGTTTCACCCTCCTTCGTCTCGTTTCGCTCTGTTTCACCTTCCTTCGTCTCTTTTCGTTCTTTTTCACCCTCCTTCGTCTCGTTTCCCTCTCTTTGACCCTCCTTCGTCTCGTTTCGCTCTCTTCCACTCCCCTTCGTCTCGTTTCGCTCTCTTCCACTCTCCTTCATCTCGGTTCGCTCTCTTTCTCATTCCTTCGTCTCATTTCACTCTCTTTCACACTCCTTCATCTCGTTTCGCTCTCTTCCACTCTCCTTCCTCTCGTTTCGCTCTCTTTCACCCTCCTTCGTCTCGTTTCGCCCTCTTTCACCCTCCTTCGTCTCGTTTCGCTCTGTTTGACCCTCCTTTGTCTCGTTTCGCTCTCTTTAACCCTCCTTCGCCTCGTTTCGCTCTCTTTCACCCTCCTTCGTCTCGTTTCGCACTCTTTCACCCTCCTTCGTCTCGTTTCGCTCTGTTTCCACCTCCTTCGCCTCGTTTCGCTCTCTTCCACACTCCATCGTCTCGTTTCGCCCTCTTTCACCCTCCTTCGTCTCGGTTCGCTCTCTTTCACCTTCCTTCGTCTCGTTTCACTCTCTTTCACCCTCCGTCGTCTCGTTTCGCTCTCTTTCACCCTCCTTCATCTCGTTCCACTCTCTTTCACCCTCATTCATCTCGTTTGGCTCTCTTTCACCCTCCTTCGTTTCGTTTCGCTCTCTTTCAGCCTCCTTCGACTCGTTTCGCTCTCTTCCACCCTCCATCGTCTCGGTTCGCTCTCTTTCTCCATCCTTCGCCTCGTTTCACTCTCTTTCACACTCCTTCGTCTCGTTTCGCTCTCTTTCACTCTCCTTCATCTCGTTTCGCTCTCTTTAACCCTCCTTCGTCTCGTTTTGCACTCTTTCACCCTCCTTCATCTCGTTTCGCTATCTCTCACCCTCCTTCGTCTCGTTTCGCTCTCTTCCACCCTCCTTCGTCTCGTTTCACCCTCTTTCACCCTTATTCATCTCGTTTCGCTCTCTTTCACCCTCCTTCATCTCGTTTCGCTCTCTTCCACTCCCCTTCGTCTCGTTTCGCTCTCTTTCACACTCCTTCGTCTCGTTTCGCTCTCTTCCACTCTCCTTCGTCTCGTTTCGCTCTCTTCCACTCTCCTTCGTCTCGTTTCGCTCTCTTTCACCCTCCTTCGTCTCGTTTCGCCCTCTTTCACCCTCCTTCGTCTCGTTTCGCTCTGTTTGACCCTCCTTTGTCTCGTTTCGCTCTCTTTCACCCTCCTTCGTCTCGTTTCGCTCTCTTTCACCCTCCTTCGTCTCGTTTCGCTCTCTTTCACCCTCCTTCGTCTTGTTTCGCTCTCTTTCCACCTCCTTCGCCTCGTTTCGCTCTCTTCCACACTCCATCGTCTCGTTTCGCCCTCTTTCACCCTCCTTCGTCTCGGTTCGCTCTCTTTCACCTTCCTTCGTCTCGTTTCACTCTCTTTCACTCTCCGTCGTCTCGTTTCGCTCTCTTTCACCCTCATTCATCTCGTTTGGCTCTCTTTCACCCTCCTTCGTTTCGTTTCGCTCTCTTTCAGCCTCCTTCGACTGGTTTCGCTCTCTTCCACCCTCCATCGTCTCGGTTCGCTCTCTTTCTCCTTCCTTCGCCTCGTTTCACTCTCTTTCACACTCCTTCGTCTCGTTTCGCTCTCTTTCACTCTCCTTCATCTCGTTTCGCTCTCTTTAACCCTCCTTCGTCTCGTTTCGCTCTCTTTCACCTTCCTTGGTCACGTTTCGCTCCCTTTCACCCTTCTTTGTCTTGTTTCGCTCTCTTTCACCCTCCTTCATCTCGTTTCGCCCTCTTTCACCCTCCTTCATCTCGGTTCGCTCTCTTTCACCTTCCTTCGTCTCGTTTCACTCTCTTTCACCCTCCTTCGTCTCATTTCGCTCTCTTTCACCCTCCTTCATCTCGTTCCACTCTCTTTCACCCTCATTCATCTCGTTTCGCTATCTCTCACCCTCCTTCGTCTTTCTTCGCTCTCTTCCACCCTCCTTCGTCTCGTTTCGCTCTCTTTCACCCTCCTACATCTCGTTGCGCTCTCTTTCGCCTTCCTTCGTCTCGTTTCGCCCTCTTTCACCCTCCTTTGTCTTGTTTCGCTCTTTTTCACCCTCCTTCATCTCGTTTGGCTCTCTTTCACCCTCCTTCGTCTCGTTTCGCTCTCTTACACCTTCCTTCTACTCGTTTCGCTCTCTTTCACCCTCCTTCATCTCGTTTTGCTCTCTTTCACCCTCCTTCATCTCGATTCGCTCTCTTTCACCCTCCTTCGTCACGTTTCGCTCTCTTTTACCTTCCTTCGCCTCGTTTCACTCTCTTTCTCCCCCCTTCGTCTCGTTTCGCTCTCTTTCACCCTCCTTCGTCTAGTTTCGCTCTCTTTCACCCTCATTCATCTCGTTTCGCTCTATTTTACCCTCCTTCATCTCGTTTCCCTCTCTTTCACCCTTCTTCGTCTCGTTTCGCTCTCTTTCAGCCTCCTTCATCTCGTTTCGCTCTCTTCCACCCTCCTTCGTCTCGGTTCGCTCTCTTTCTCCTTCCTTCGCCTCGTTTCACTCTCTTTCACACTCCTTCGTCTCGTTTCGCTCTCTTTCACTCTCCTTCATCTCGTTTCGATCTCTTTCACCCTCCTTCGTCTCGTTTTGCACTCTTTCACCCTCCTTCGTCTCGTTTCGCTCTGTTTGACCCTCCTTCGTCTCGTTTCGCTCTTTTTCACCCTCCTTCTCCTCGTTTCGCTCTCTTTCACCCTCCTTCCTCGCGTTTCGCTCTCTTTCACCCTCCTTCGTCTCGTTTCGCTCTCTTTCAGCCTCCTTCGTCTCGTTTCGCTCTCTTTCACCCTCCTTCGTCTCGTTTCGCTCTCTTCTACCCTTCTTCGTCTCGTTTCGCCCTCCTTCACCCTTCTTCATCTCGTTTCGCTCTCTTTCACCCACCTTCGTCTCGTTTCACTCTCTTTCACCCTCCTTCGTCTCGTTTCGCTCTCTTTCACCTTCCTTGGTCTCGTTTCGCTCTCTTTCACCCTTCTTTGTCTTGTTTCGCTCTCTTTCACCCTCCTTCATCTCGTTTCGCCCTCTTTTACCCTCTTTCGTCTCGGTTCGCTCTCTTTCACCTTCCTTCGTCTCGTTTCACTCTCTTTCACCCTCCTTCGTCTCGCTTCGCTCTCTTTCACCCTCCTTCATCTCGTTCCACTCTCTTTCACCCTCATTCATCTCGTTTCGCTATCTCTCACCCTCCTTCGTCTCGTTTCGCTCTCTTCCACCCTCCTTCGTCTCGTTTCACCCTCTTTCACCCTTATTCATCTCGTTTCGCTCTCTTTCACCCTCCTTCATCTCGTTTCGCTCTCTTCCACTCCCCTTCGTCTCGTTTCGCTCTCTTTCACACTCCTTCGTCTCGTTTCGCTCTCTTCCACTCTCCTTCGTCTCGTTTCGCTCTCTTCCACTCTCCATCGTCTCGTTTCGCCGTCTTTCACCCTCCTTCGTTATCGGTTCGCTCTCTTTCACCTTCCTTCGTCTCGTTTCACTCTCTTTCACCCTCCTTCGTCTCGTTTCGCTCTCTTTCACCCTCCTTCGTCTCGTTTCGCTCTCTTCCACCCTCCTTCGTCTCGTTTCGCCCTCTTTCACCCTTATTCATCTCGTTTCGCTCTCTTTCACCCTCCTTCGTCTCGTTTCGCTCTCTTTCACCCTCCTTCGTCTCGTTTCGCTCTCTTTCACCTTCCTTCGTCTCGTTTCGCTCTCTTTCACCCTCCTTTGTCTTGTTTCACTCTCTTTCACCCTCCTTCGTCTCGTTTCGCCCTCTTTCACCCTCCTTCGTCTCGTTTCGCTCTGTTTGACCCTCCTTCGTCTCGTTTCGCTCTTTTTCACCCTCCTTCACCTCGTTTCGCTCTCTTTCACCCTCCTTCGTCGCTTTTCGCTCTCTTTCACCCTCCTTCGTCTTGTTTCACTCTCTTTCAGCCTCCTTCGTCTCGTTTCGCTCTCTTTCACCCTCCTTCGTCTCGTTTGGCTCTCTTTCACCCTCCTTCGTCTCGTTTCGCACTCTTTCATCTTCCTTCTACTCATTTCGCTCTCTTTCACCCTCCTTCGTCTCGTTTCGCTCTGTTTCACCCTCCTTCGTCTCGTTTCGCTCTGTTTCACCTTCCTTCGTCTCGTTTCGCTCTTTTTCACCCTCCTTCGTCTCGTTTCCCTCTCTTTGACCCTCCTTCGTCTCGTTTCGCTCTCTTCCACTCCCCTTCGTCTCGTTTCGCTCTCTTCCACTCTCCTTCATCTCGGTTCGCTCTCTTTCTCATTCCTTCGTCTCATTTCACTCTCTTTCACACTCCTTCATCTCGTTTCGCTCTCTTCCACTCTCCTTCCTCTCGTTTCGCTCTCTTTCACCCTCCTTCGTCTCGTTTCGCCCTCTTTCACCCTCCTTCGTCTCGTTTCGCTCTGTTTGACCCTCCTTTGTCTCGTTTCGCTCTCTTTAACCCTCCTTCGCCTCGTTTCGCTCTCTTTCACCCTCCTTCGTCTCGTTTCGCACTCTTTCACCCTCCTTCGTCTCGTTTCGCTCTGTTTCCACCTCCTTCGCCTCGTTTCGCTCTCTTCCACACTCCATCGTCTCGTTTCGCCCTCTTTCACCCTCCTTCGTCTCGGTTCGCTCTCTTTCACCTTCCTTCGTCTCGTTTCACTCTCTTTCACCCTCCGTCGTCTCGTTTCGCTCTCTTTCACCCTCCTTCATCTCGTTCCACTCTCTTTCACCCTCATTCATCTCGTTTAGCTCTCTTTCACCCTCCTTCGTTTCGTTTCGCTCTCTTTCAGCCTCCTTCGACTCGTTTCGCTCTCTTCCACCCTCCATCGTCTCGGTTCGCTCTCTTTCTCCTTCCTTCGCCTCGTTTCACTCTCTTTCACACTCCTTCGTCTCGTTTCGCTCTCTTTCACTCTCCTTCATCTCGTTTCGCTCTCTTTAACCCTCCTTCGTCTCGTTTTGCACTCTTTCACCCTCCTTCATCTCGTTTCGCTATCTCTCACCCTCCTTCGTCTCGTTTCGCTCTCTTCCACCCTCCTTCGTCTCGTTTCACCCTCTTTCACCCTTATTCATCTCGTTTCGCTCTCTTTCACCCTCCTTCATCTCGTTTCGCTCTCTTCCACTCCCCTTCGTCTCGTTTCGCTCTCTTTCACACTCCTTCGTCTCGTTTCGCTCTCTTCCACTCTCCTTCGTCTCGTTTCGCTCTCTTCCACTCTCCTTCGTCTCGTTTCGCTCTCTTTCACCCTCCTTCGTCTCGTTTCGCCCTCTTTCACCCTCCTTCGTCTCGTTTCGCTCTGTTTGACCCTCCTTTGTCTCGTTTCGCTCTCTTTCACCCTCCTTCGTCTCGTTTCGCTCTCTTTCACCCTCCTTCGTCTCGTTTCGCTCTCTTGCACCCTCCTTCGTCTTGTTTCGCTCTCTTTCCACCTCCTTTGCCTCGTTTCGCTCTCTTCCACACTCCATCGTCTCGTTTCGCCCTCTTTCACCCTCCTTCGTCTTGGTTCGCTCTCTTTCACCTTCCTTCGTCTCGTTTCACTCTCTTTCACCCTCCGTCGTCTCGTTTCGCTCTCTTTCACCCTCATTCATCTCGTTTGGCTCTCTTTCACCCTCCTTCGTTTCGTTTCGCTCTCTTTCAGCCTCCTTCGACTGGTTTCGCTCTCTTCCACCCTCCATCGTCTCGGTTCGCTCTCTTTCTCCTTCCTTCGCCTCGTTTCACTCTCTTTCACACTCCTTCGTCTCGTTTCGCTCTCTTTCACTCTCCTTCATCTCGTTTCGCTCTCTTTAACCCTCCTTCGTCTCGTTTTGCACTCTTTCACCCTCCTTCATCTCGTTTCGCTATCTCTCACCCTCCTTCGTCTTGTTTCGCTCTCTTCCACCCTCCTTCGTCTCGTTTCACCCTCTTTCACCCTTATTCATCTCGTTTCGCTCTCTTTCACCCTCCTTCATCTCGTTTCGCTCTCTTCCACTCCCCTTCGTCTCGTTTCGCTCTCTTTCACACTCCTTCGTCTCGTTTCGCTCTCTTCCACTCTCCTTCGTCTCGTTTCGCTCTCTTCCACTCTCCTTCGTCTCGTTGCGCTCTCTTTCACCCTCCTTCGTCTCGTTTCGCCCTCTTTCACCCTCCTTCGTCTCGTTTCGCTCTGTTTGACCCTCCTTTGTCTCGTTTCGCTCTCTTTCACCCTCCTTCGTCTCGTTTCGCTCTCTTTCACCCTCCTTCGTCTCGTTTCGCTCTCTTTCACCCTCCTTCGTCTCGTTTCGCTCTCTTTCCACCTCCTTCGCCTCGTTTCACTCTCTTCCACACTCCATCGTCTCGTTTCGCCCTCTTTCACCCTCCTTCGTTATCGGTTCGCTCTCTTTCACCTTCCTTCGTCTCGTTTCACTCTCTTTCACCCTCCTTCGTCTCGTTTCGCTCTCTTTCACCCTCCTTCGTCTCGTTTCGCTCTCTTCCACCCTCCTTCGTCTCGTTTCGCCCTCTTTCACCCTTATTCATCTCGTTTCGCTCTCTTTCACCCTTCTTCGTCCCGTTTCGCTCTCTTTCACCCTCCTTCGCCTCGTTTCGCTCTCTTTCACCTTCCTTCGTCTCGTTTCGCTCTCTTTCACCCTCCTTTGTCTTGTTTCACTCTCTTTCACCCTCCTTCGTCTCGTTTCGCCCTCTTTCACCCTCCTTCGTCTCGTTTCGCTCTGTTTGACCCTCCTTCGTCTCGTTTCGCTCTTTTTCACCCTCCTTCACCTCGTTTCGCTCTCTTTCACCCTCCTTCGTCGCTTTTCGCTCTCTTTCACCCTCCTTCGTCTTGTTTCACTCTCTTTCAGCCTCCTTCGTCTCGTTTCGCTCTCTTTCACCCTCCTTCGTCTCGTTTGGCTCTCTTTCACCCTCCTTCGTCTCGTTTCGCACTCTTTCATCTTCCTTCTACTCATTTCGCTCTCTTTCACCCTCCTTCGTCTCGGTTAGCTCTCTTTCACCCTCCTTCGTCTCGTTTCGCTCTGTTTCACCTTCCTTCGTCTCGTTTCGCTCTCTTCCACTCCCCTTCGTCTCGTTTCGCTCTCTTCCACTCTCCTTCATCTCGGTTCGCTCTCTTTCTCATTCCTTCGTCTCATTTCACTCTCTTTCACACTCCTTCATCTCGTTTCCCTCTCTTCCACTCTCCTTCCTCTCGTTTCGCTCTCTTTCACCCTCCTTCGTCTCGTTTCGCCCTCTTTCACCCTCCTTCGTCTCGTTTCGCTCTGTTTGACCCTCCTTTGTCTCGTTTCGCTCTCTTTAACCCTCCTTCGCCTCGTTTCGCTCTCTTTCACCCTCCTTCGTCTCGTTTCGCACTCTTTCACCCTCCTTCGTCTTGTTTCGCTCTGTTTCCACCTCCTTCGCCTCGTTTCGCTCTCTTCCACACTCCATCGTCTCGTTTCGCCCTCTTTCACCCTCCTTCGTCTCGGTTCGCTCTCTTTCACCTTCCTTCGTCTCGTTTCACTCTCTTTCACCCTCCGTCGTCTCGTTTCGCTCTCTTTCACCCTCCTTCATCTCGCTCCACTCTCTTTCACCCTCATTCATCTCGTTTGGCTCTCTTTCACCCTCCTTCGTTTCGTTTCGCTCTCTTCCAGCCTCCTTCGACTCGTTTCGCTCTCTTCCACCCTCCATCGTCTCGGTTCGCTCTCTTTCTCCTTCCTTCGCCTCGTTTCACTCTCTTTCACACTCCTTCGTCTCGTTTCGCTCTCTTTCACTCTCCTTCATCTCGTTTCGCTCTCTTTAACCCTCCTTCGTCGCGTTTCGCTCTCTTTCACTCTCCTTCGTCTTGTTTCGCTCTCTTTCAGCCTCCTTCGTCTCGTTTCGCACTTTTTCACCCTCCTTCGTTTCGTTTCGCTCTCTTCTACCCTTCTTCATCTCGTTTCGCCCTCTTCCACCCTTCTTCATCTCGTATCGCTCTCTTTCACCCACCTTCGTCTCGTTTCACTCTCTTTTACCCTCCTTCGTCTCGTTTCGCTCTCTTTCACCTTCCTTCGTCTCGTTTCGCTCTCTTTCACCCTTCTTAGTCTTGTTTCGCTCTCTTTCACCCTCCTTCATCTCGTTTCGCCCTCTTTCACCCTCCTTCGTCTCGTTTCGCTCTGTTTGACCCTCCTTCGTCTCGTTTCGCTCTCTTCCACACTCCATCGTCTCGTTTCGCCCTCTTTCACCCTCCTTCGTCTCGGTTCGCTCTCTTTCACCTTCCTTCGTCTCGTTTCACTCTCTTTCACCCTCCTTCGTCTCGTTTCGCTCTCTTTCACCCTCCTTCATCTCGTTCCACTCTCTTTCACCCTCATTCATCTCATTTCGCTATCTCTCACTCTCCTTCGTCTCATTTCGCTCTCTTCCACCCTCCATCGTCTCGTTTCGCCCTCTTTCACCCTTATTCATCTCGTTTCGCTCTCTTTCACCCTCCTTCGTCTCGTTTCCCTCTCTTTCAGCCTCCTTCGTCTCGTTTCGCTCTCTTTCACCTTGCTTCGTCTCATTTCACTCTCTTTCACCCTCCTTTGTCTTGTTTCACTCTCTTTCACCCTCCTTCGTCTCGTTTGGCTCTCTTTCACCCTCCTTCGTCTCGTTTCGCACTCTTTCACCTTCCTTCTACTCATTTCGCTCTCTTTACCCTCCTTCGTCTCGGTTAGCTCTCTTTCACCCTCCTTCGTCTCGTTTCGCTCTCTTTCACCCTCCTTCGTCTCGTATCACTCTTTTTCACCCTCCTTCGTCTCGTTTCCCTCTCTTTGACCCTCCTTCGTCTCGTTTCGCTCTCTTCCACTCTCCTTCGTCTCGTTTCGCTCTCTTTCACCCTCCTTCGTCTCGTTTCGCCCTCTTTCACCCTCCTTCGTCTCGTTTCGCTCTGTTTGACCCTCCTTCGCCTCGTTTCGCTCTCTTTTACCTTCCTTCGCCTCGTTTCACTCTCTTTCTCCCCCCATCGTCTCGTTTCGCTCTCTTTCACCCTCCTTCGTCTAGTTTCGCTCTCTTTCACCCTCATTCATCTCGTTTCGCTCTATTTCACCCTCCTTCATCTCGTTTCCCTCTCTTTCACCCTCCTTCGTCTCGTTTCGCTCTCTTTCAGCCTCCTTCATCTTGTTTCGCTCTCTTCCACCCTCCTTCGTCTCGGTTCGCTCTCTTTCTCCTTCCTTCGCCTCGTTTCACTCTCTTTCACACTCCTTCGTCTCGTTTCGCTCTCTTTCACTCTCCTTCATCTCGTTTCGATCTCTTTCACCCTCCTTCGTCTCGTTTTGCACTCTTTCACCCTCCTTCATCTCGTTTCGCTCTCTTCCACCCTCTTCCGTCTCGTTTCGCCCTCTTTCACCCTCCTTCGTCTCGTTTCGCTCTGTTTGACCCTCCTTCGTCTCGTTTCGCTCTTTTTCACCCTCCTTCACCTCGTTTCGCTCTCTTTCACCCTCCTTCCTCGCGTTTCGCTCTCTTTCACCCTCCTTCGTCTCGTTTCGCTCTCTTTCAGCCTCCTTCGTCTCGTTTCGCTCTCTTTCACCCTCCTAGTCTCGTTTCGCTCTCTTCTACCCTTCTTCGTCTCGTTTCGCCCTCTTTCACCCTTCTTCATCTCGTTTCGCTCTCTTTCACCCACCTTCGTCTCGTTTCACTCTCTTTCACACTCCTTCGTCTCGGTTCGCTCTCTTCCACTCTCCTTCGTCTCGTTTCGCTCTCTTTCACCCTCCTTCGTCTCGTTTCGCCCTCTTTCACCCTGCTTCGTCTCGTTTCGCTCTGTTTGACCCTCCTTCGCCTCGTTTCGCTCTCTTTTACCTTCCTTCGCCTCGTTTCACTCTCTTTCTCCCCCCTTCATCTCGTTTCCCTCTCTTTCACCCTCCTTCGTCTCGTTTCGCTCTCTTTCAGCCTCCTTCATCTCGTTTCGCTCTCTTCCACCCTCCTTCGTTTCGGTTCGCTCTCTTTCTCCTTCCTTCGCCTCGTTTCACTCTCTTTCACACTCCTTCGTCTCGTTTCGCTCTCTTTCACTCTCCTTCATCTCGTTTCGATCTATTTCACCCTCCTTCGTCTCGTTTTGCACTCTTTCACCCTCCTTCATCTCGTTTCGCTCTCTTCCACCCTCTTTCGTCTCGTTTCGCCCTCTTTCACCCTCCTTCGTCTCGTTTCGCTCTGTTTGACCCTCCTTCGTCTCGTTTCGCTCTTTTTCACCCTCCTTCACCTCGTTTCGCTCTCTTTCACCCTCCTTCCTCGCGTTTCGCTCTCTTTCACCCTCCTTCGTCTCGTTTCGCTCTCTTTCAGCCTCCTTCGTCTCGTTTCGCTCTCTTTCACCCTCCTAGTCTCGTTTCGCTCTCTTCTACCCTTCTTCGTCTCGTTTCGCCCTCTTTCACCCTTCTTCATCTCGTTTCGCTCTCTTTAACCCACCTTCGTCTCGTTTCACCCTCTTTCACCCTCCTTCGTCTCGTTTCGCTCTCTTTCACCCTTCTTTGTCTTGTTTCGCTCTCTTTCACCCTCCTTCATCTCGTTTCGCCCTCTTTCACCCTCTTTTGTCTCGGTTCGCTCTCTTTCACCTTCCTTCGTCTCGTTTCACTCTCTGTCACCCTCCTTCGTCTCGTTTCGCTCTCTTTCACCCTCCTTCATCTCGTTCCACTCTCTTTCACCCTCATTCATCTCGTTTCGCTATCTCTCACCCTCCTTCATCTCGTTTCGCTCTCTTCCACCCTCCTTCGACTCGTTTCACCCTCTTTCACCCTTATTCATCTCGTTTCGCTCTCTTTCACCCTCCTTCGTCTCGTATCGCTCTCTTTCACCCTCCTTCGTCTCGTTTCGCTCTCTTTCACCTTCCTTCGTCTCGTTTCGCTCTCTTTCACCCTCTTTTGTCTTGTTTCACTCTCTTTTAGCCTCCTTCGTCTCGTTTGGCTCTCTTTCACCCTCCTTCGTCTCGTTTCGCACTCTTTCTCCTTCCTTCGCCTCGTTTCACTCTCTTTCACACTCCTTCGTCTCGTTTCGCTCTCTTTCACTCTCCTTCATCTCGTTTCGATCTCTTTCACCCTCCTTCGTCTCGTTTTGCACTCTTTCACCCTCCTTCATCTCGTTTCGCTCTCTTCCACCCTCTTCCGTCTCGTTTCGCCCTCTTTCACCCTCCTTCGTCTCGTTTCGCTCTGTTTGACCCTCCTTCGTCTCGTTTCGCTCTTTTTCACCCTCCTTCACCTCGTTTCGCTCTCTTTCACCCTCCTTCCTCGCGTTTCGCTCTCTTTCACCCTCCTTCGTCTCGTTTCGCTCTCTTTCAGCCTCCTTCGTCTCGTTTCGCTCTCTTTCACCCTCCTAGTCTCGTTTCGCTCTCTTCTACCCTTCTTCGTCTCGTTTCGCCCTCTTTCACCCTTCTTCATCTCGTTTCGCTCTCTTTCACCCACCTTCGTCTCGTTTCACTCTCTTTCACACTCCTTCGTCTCGTTTCGCTCTCTTCCACTCTCCTTCGTCTCGTTTCGCTCTCTTTCACCCTCCTTCGTCTCGTTTCGCCCTCTTTCACCCTGCTTCGTCTCGTTTCGCTCTGTTTGACCCTCCTTCGCCTCGTTTCGCTCTCTTTTACCTTCCTTCGCCTCGTTTCACTCTCTTTCTCCCCCCTTCATCTCGTTTCCCTCTCTTTCACCCTCCTTCGTCTCGTTTCGCTCTCTTTCAGCCTCCTTCATCTCGTTTCGCTCTCTTCCACCTTCCTTCGTTTCGGTTCGCTCTCTTTCTCCTTCCTTCGCCTCGTTTCACTCTCTTTCACACTCCTTCGTCTCGTTTCGCTCTCTTTCACTCTCCTTCATCTCGTTTCGATCTATTTCACCCTCCTTCGTCTCGTTTTGCACTCTTTCACCCTCCTTCATCTCGTTTCGCTCTCTTCCACCCTCTTTCGTCTCGTTTCGCCCTCTTTCACCCTCCTTCGTCTCGTTTCGCTCTGTTTGACCCTCCTTCGTCTCGTTTCGCTCTTTTTCACCCTCCTTCACCTCGTTTCGCTCTCTTTCACCCTCCTTCCTCGCGTTTCGCTCTCTTTCACCCTCCTTCGTCTCGTTTCGCTCTCTTTCAGCCTCCTTCGTCTCGTTTCGCTCTCTTTCACCCTCCTAGTCTCGTTTCGCTCTCTTCTACCCTTCTTCGTCTCGTTTCGCCCTCTTTCACCCTTCTTCATCTCGTTTCGCTCTCTTTAACCCACCTTCGTCTCGTTTCACCCTCTTTCACCCTCCTTCGTCTCGTTTCGCTCTCTTTCACCCTTCTTTGTCTTGTTTCGCTCTCTTTCACCCTCCTTCATCTCGTTTCGCCCTCTTTCACCCTCTTTTGTCTCGGTTCGCTCTCTTTCACCTTCCTTCGTCTCGTTTCACTCTCTGTCACCCTCCTTCGTCTCGTTTCGCTCTCTTTCACCCTCCTTCATCTCGTTCCACTCTCTTTCACCCTCATTCATCTCGTTTCGCTATCTCTCACCCTCCTTCATCTCGTTTCGCTCTCTTCCACCCTCCTTCGACTCGTTTCACCCTCTTTCACCCTTATTCATCTCGTTTCGCTCTCTTTCACCCTCCTTCGTCTCGTATCGCTCTCTTTCACCCTCCTTCGTCTCGTTTCGCTCTCTTTCACCTTCCTTCATCTCGTTTCGCTCTCTTTCACCCTCTTTTGTCTTGTTTCACTCTCTTTTAGCCTCCTTCGTCTCGTTTGGCTCTCTTTCACCCTCCTTCGTCTCGTTTCGCACTCTTTCACCTTCCTTCTACTCATTTCGCTCTCTTTCACCCTCCTTCGTCTCGGTTAGCTCTCTGTCACCCTCCTTCGTCTCGTTTCGCTCTCTTTCACACTCCTTCGTCTCGTTTCGCTCTTTTTCACCCTCCTTCGTCTCGTTTCCCTCTCTTTGACCCTCCTTCGTCTCGTTTCGCTCTCTTCCACTCCCCTTCGTCTCGTTTCGCTCTCTTTCACACTCCTTCGTCTCGTTTCGCTCTCTTCCACTCTCCTTCGTCTCATTTCGCTCTCTTTCACCCTCCTTCGTCTCGTTTCGCCCTCTTTCACCCTCCTTCGTCTCGTTTCGCTCTGTTTGACCCTCCTTTGTCTCGTTTCGCTCTCTTTCACCCTCCTTCGACTCGTTTCGCTCTCTTTCACCCTCCTTCGTCTCGTTTCGCTCTCTTTCACCCTCCTTCGTCTCGTTTCGCTCTCTTTCCACCTCCTTCGCCTCGTTTCACTCTCTTCCACACTCCATCGTCTCGTTTCGCCCTCTTTCACCCTCCTTCGTCTCGGTTCGCTCTCTTTCACCTTCCTTCGTCTCGTTTCACTCTCTTTCACCCTCCTTCGTCTCGTTTCGCTCTCTTTCACCCTCCTTCGTCTCGTTTCGCTCTCTTCCACCCTCCTTCATCTCGTTTCGCCCTCTTTCACCCTTATTCATCTCGTTTCGCTCCCTTTCACCCTCCTTCGTCTCGTTTCGCTCTCTTTCACCCTCCTTCGTCTCGTTTCGCTCTCTTTCACCTTCCTTCGTCTCGTTTCGCTCTCTTTCACCCTCCTTTGTCTTGTTTCACTCTCTTTCACCCTCCTTCGTCTCGTTTGGCTCTCTTTCACCCTCCTTCGTCTCGTTTCGCTCTCTTTCTGCCTCCTTCGAATCGTTTCGCTCTCTTCCACCCTCCATCGTCTCGGTTCGCTCTCTTTCTCCTTCCTTCGCCTCGTTTCACTCTCTTTCACACTCCTTCGTCTCGTTTCGCTCTCTTTCACTCTCCTTCATCTCGTTTCGCTCTCATTAACCCTCCTTCGTCTCGTTTTGCACTCTTTCACCCTCCTTCATCTCGTTTCGCTCTCTTCCACACTCCTTCGTCTCGTTTCGCCCTCTTTCACCCTCCTTCGTCTCGTTTCGCTCTGTTTGACCCTCCATCGTCTCGTTTCGCTCTTTTTCACCCTCCTTCACCTCGTTTCGCTCTCTTTCACCCTCCTTCGTCGCGTTTCGCTCTCTTTCACCCTCCTTCGTCTTGTTTCACTCTCTTTCAGACTCCTTCGTCTCGTTTCGCTCTCTTTCACCCTCCTTCGTCTCGTTTGGCTATCTTTCACCCTCCTTCGTCTTGTTTCGCACTCTTTCACCTTCCTTCTACTCATTTCGCTCTCTTTCACCCTCCTTCGTCTCGGTTAGCTCTCTTTCACCCTCCTTCGTCTCGTTTCGCTCTGTTTCACCTTCCTTCGTCTCGTTTCGCTCTTTTTCACCCTCCTTCGTCTCGTTTCCCTCTCTTTGACCCTCCTTCGTCTCGTTTCGCTCTCTTCCACTCCCCTTCGTCTCGTTTCGCTCTCTTCCACTCTCCTTCATCTCGGTTCGCTCTCTTTCTCATTCCTTCGTCTCATTTCACTCTCTTTCACACTCCTTCATCTCGTTTCGCTCTCTTCCACTCTCCTTCCTCTCGTTTCGCTCTCTTTCACCCTCCTTCGTCTCTTTTCGCCCTCTTTCACCCTCCTTCGTCTCGTTTCGCTCTGTTTGACCCTCCTTTGTCTCGTTTCGTTCTCTTTCACCCTCCTTCCCCTCGTTTCGCTCTCTTTCACCCTCCTTCGTCTCGTTTCGCACTCTTTCACCCTCCTTCGTCTCGTTTCGCTCTGTTTCCACCTCCTTCGCCTCGTTTCGCTCTCTTCCACACTCCATCGTCTCGTTTCGCCCTCTTTCACCCTCCTTCGTCTCGGTTCACTCTCTTTCACCTTCCTTCGTCTCGTTTCACTCTCTTTCACCCTCCTTCGTCTCGTTTCGCTCTCTTTCACCCTCCTTCATCTCGCTCCACTCTCTTTCACCCTCATTCATCTCGTTTGGCTCTCTTTCACCCTCCTTCGTTTCGTTTCGCTCTCTTTCAGCCTCCTTCGACTCGTTTCGCTCTCTTCCACCCTCCATCGTCTCGGTTCGCTCTCTTTCTCCTTCCTTCGCCTCGTTTCGCTCTCTTTAACCCTCCTTCGTCTCGTTTTGCACTCTTTCACCCTCCTTCATCTCGTTTCGCTCTCTTCCACACTCCTTCGTCTCGTTTCGCCCTCTTTCACCCTCCTTCGTCTCGTTTCGCTCTGTTTGACCCTCCTTCGTCTCGTTTCGCTCTTTTTCACCCTCCTTCACCTCGTTTCGCTCTCTTTCACCCTCCTTCGTCGCGTTTCGCTCTCTTTCACCCTCCTTCGTCTTGTTTCGCTCTCTTTCAGCCTCCTTCGTCTCGTTTCGCACTCTTTCACCCTCCTTCGTTTCGTTTCGCTCTCTTCTACCCTTCTTCATCTCGTTTCGCCCTCTTCCACCCTTCTTCATCTCGTATCGCTCTCTTTCACCCACCTTCGTCTCGTTTCACTCTCTTTCACCCTCCTTCGTCTCGTTTTGCTCTCTTTCACCTTCCTTCGTCTCGTTTCGCTCTCTTTCACCCTTCTTTGTCTTGTTTCGCTCTCTTTCACCCTCCTTCATCTCGTTTCGCCCTCTTTCACCCTCCTTCGTCTCGTTTCGCTCTGTTTGACCCTCCTTCGTCTCGATTCGCTCTCTTCCACACTCCATCGTCTCGTTTCACCCTCTTTCACCCTCCTTCGTCTCGGTTCGCTCTCTTTCACCTTTCTTCGTCTCGTTTCACTCTCTTTCACCCTCCTTCGTCTCGTTTCGCTCTCTTTCACCCTCCTTCATCTCGTTCCACTCTCTTTTACCCTCATTCATCTCGTTTCGCTATCTCTCACTCTCCTTCGTCTCGTTTCGCTCTCTTCCACCCTCCTTCGTCTCGTTTCGCCCTCTTTCACCCTTATTCATCTCGTTTCGCTCTCTTTCACCCTCCTTCGTCTCGTTTCGCTCTCTTTCAGCCTCCTTCGTCTCGTTTCGCTCTCTTTCACCTTGCTTCGTCTCGTTTCACTCTCTTTCACCCTCCTTTGTCTTGTTTCACTCTCTTTCACCCTCCTTCGTCTCGGTTAGCTCTCTTTCACCCTCCTTCGTCTCGTTTCGCTCTCTTTCACCCTCCTTCGTCTCGTATCACTCTTTTTCACCCTCCTTCGTCTCGTTTCCCTCTCTTTGACCCTCCTTCGTCTCGTTTCGCTCTCTTCCACTCCCCTTCGTCTCGTTTCGCTCTTTTCCACTCTCCTTCACCTCGGTTCGCTCTCTTTCTCCTTCCTTCGTCTCGTTTCACTCTCTTTCACACTCCTTCGTCTCGTTTCGCTCTCTTCCACTCTCCTTCATCTCGTTTCCCTCTCTTTCACCCTCCTTCGTCTCGTTTCGCTCTCTTTCAGCCTCCTTCATCTTGTTTCGCTCTCTTCCACCCTCCTTCGTCTCGGTTCGCTCTCTTTCTCCTTCCTTCGCCTCGTTTCACTCTCTTTCACACTCCTTCGTCTCGTTTCGCTCTCTTTCACTCTCCTTCATCTCGTTTCGATCTCTTTCACCCTCCTTCGTCTCGTTTTGCACTCTTTCACCCTCCTTCATCTCGTTTCGCTCTCTTCCACCCTCTTCCGTCTCGTTTCGCCCTCTTTCACCCTCCTTCGTCTCGTTTCGCTCTGTTTGACCCTCCTTCGTCTCGTTTCGCTCTTTTTCACCCTCCTTCACCTCGTTTCGCTCTCTTTCACCCTCCTTCCTCGCGTTTCGCTCTCTTTCACCCTCCTTCGTCTCGTTTCGCTCTCTTTCAGCCTCCTTCGTCTCGTTTCGCTCTCTTTCACCCTCCTAGTCTCGTTTCGCTCTCTTCTACCCTTCTTCGTCTCGTTTTGCCCTCTTTCACCCTTCTTCATCTCGTTTCGCTCTCTTTCACCCACCTTCGTCTCGTTTCACTCTCTTTCACACTCCTTCGTCTCGTTTCGCTCTCTTCCACTCTCCTTCGTCTCGTTTCGCTCTCTTTCACCCTCATTCATCTCGTTTCGCCCTCTTTCACCCTGCTTCGTCTCGTTTCGCTCTGTTTGACCCTCCTTCGCCTCGTTTCGCTCTCTTTTACCTTCCTTCGCCTCGTTTCACTCTCTTTCTCCCCCCTTCATCTCGTTTCCCTCTCTTTCACCCTCCTTCGTCTCGTTTCGCTCTCTTTCAGCCTCCTTCATCTCGTTTCGCTCTCTTCCACCCTCCTTCGTCTCGGTTCGCTCTCTTTCTCCTTCCTTCGCCTCGTTTCACTCTCTTTCACACTCCTTCGTCTCGTTTCGCTCTCTTTCACTCTCCTTCATCTCGTTTCGATCTATTTCACCCTCCTTCGTCTCGTTTTGCACTCTTTCACCCTCCTTCATCTCGTTTCGCTCTCTTCCACCCTCTTTCGTCTCGTTTCGCCCTCTTTCACCCTCCTTCGTCTCGTTTCGCTCTGTTTGACCCTCCTTCGTCTCGTTTCGCTCTTTTTCACCCTCCTTCACCTCGTTTCGCTCTCTTTCACCCTCCTTCCTCGCGTTTCGCTCTCTTTCACCCTCCTTCGTCTCGTATCACTCTTTTTCACCCTCCTTCGTCTCGTTTCCCTCTCTTTGACCCTCCTTCGTCTCGTTTCGCTCTCTTCCACTCCCCTTCGTCTCGTTTCGCTCTTTTCCACTCTCCTTCACCTCGGTTCGCTCTCTTTCTCCTTCCTTCGTCTCGTTTCACTCTCTTTCACACTCCTTCGTCTCGTTTCGCTCTCTTCCACTCTCCTTCATCTCGTTTCCCTCTCTTTCACCCTCCTTGGTCTCGTTTCGCTCTCTTTCAGCCTCCTTCATCTTGTTTCGCTCTCTTCCACCCTCCTTCGTCTCGGTTCGCTCTCTTTCTCCTTCCTTCGCCTCGTTTCACTCTCTTTCACACTCCTTCGTCTCGTTTCGCTCTCTTTCACTCTCCTTCATCTCGTTTCGATCTCTTTCACCCTCCTTCGTCTCGTTTTGCACTCTTTCACCCTCCTTCATCTCGTTTCGCTCTCTTCCACCCTCTTCCGTCTCGTTTCGCCCTCTTTCACCCTCCTTCGTCTCGTTTCGCTCTGTTTGACCCTCCTTCGTCTCGTTTCGCTCTTTTTCACCCTCCTTCACCTCGTTTCGCTCTCTTTCACCCTCCTTCCTCGCGTTTCGCTCTCTTTCACCCTCCTTCGTCTCGTTTCGCTCTCTTTCAGCCTCCTTCGTCTCGTTTCGCTCTCTTTCACCCTCCTAGTCTCGTTTCGCTCTCTTCTACCCTTCTTCGTCTCGTTTCGCCCTCTTTCACCCTTCTTCATCTCGTTTCGCTCTCTTTCACCCACCTTCGTCTCGTTTCACTCTCTTTCACACTCCTTCGTCTCGTTTCGCTCTCTTCCACTCTCCTTCGTCTCGTTTCGCTCTCTTTCACCCTCCTTCGTCTCGTTTCGCCCTCTTTCACCCTGCTTCGTCTCGTTTCGCTCTGTTTGACCCTCCTTCGCCTCGTTTCGCTCTCTTTTACCTTCCTTCGCCTCGTTTCACTCTCTTTCTCCCCCCTTCATCTCGTTTCCCTCTCTTTCACCCTCCTTCATCTCGTTTCGCTCTCTTTCAGCCTCCTTCATCTCGTTTCGCTCTCTTCCACCCTCCTTCGTCTCGGTTCGCTCTCTTTCTCCTTCCTTCGCCTCGTTTCACTCTCTTTCACACTCCTTCGTCTCGTTTCGCTCTCTTTCACTCTCCTTCATCTCGTTTCGATCTATTTCACCCTCCTTCGTCTCGTTTTGCACTCTTTCACCCTCCTTCATCTCGTTTCGCTCTCTTCCACCCTCTTTCGTCTCGTTTCGCCCTCTTTCACCCTCCTTCGTCTCGTTTCGCTCTGTTTGACCCTCCTTCGTCTCGTTTCGCTCTTTTTCACCCTCCTTCACCTCGTTTCGCTCTCTTTCACCCTCCTTCCTCGCGTTTCGCTCTCTTTCACCCTCCTTCGTCTCGTTTCGCTCTCTTTCAGCCTCCTTCGTCTCGTTTCGCTCTCTTTCACCCTCCTAGTCTCGTTTCGCTCTCTTCTACCCTTCTTCGTCTCGTTTCGCCCTCTTTCACCCTTCTTCATCTCGTTTCGCTCTCTTTAACCCACCTTCGTCTCGTTTCACTCTCTTTCACCCTCCTTCGTCTCGTTTCGCTCTCTTTCACCCTTCTTTGTCTTGTTTCGCTCTCTTTCACCCTCCTTCATCTCGTTTCGCTCTCTTTCACCCTCCTTCGTCTCGTTTCACTCTCTTTCACCCTCCTTCGTCTCGTTTCGCTCTCTTTCACCCTTCTTTGTCTTGTTTCGCTCTCTTTCACCCTCCTTCATCTCGTTTCGCCCTCTTTCACCCTCTTTTGTCTCGGTTCGCTCTCTTTCACCTTCCTTCGTCTCGTTTCACTCTCTTTCACCCTCCTTCG
Organism: Scyliorhinus torazame; assembly: GCF_047496885.1. NCBI lineage: Eukaryota > Metazoa > Chordata > Chondrichthyes > Carcharhiniformes > Scyliorhinidae > Scyliorhinus > Scyliorhinus torazame. The sequence continues at coordinate 575,718 of NC_092725.1, read as the reverse complement.
TCTCGTTTCGCTCTCTTTCACCCTCCTTCATCTCGTTCCACTCTCTTTCACCCTCATTCATCTCGTTTCGCTATCTCTCACCCTCCTTCGTCTCGTTTCGCTCTCTTCCACCCTCCTTCGACTCGTTTCACCCTCTTTCACCCTTATTCATCTCGTTTCGCTCTCTTTCACCCTCCTTCGTCTCGTTTCGCTCTCTTTCACCCTCCTTCGTCTCGTTTCGCTCTCTTTCACCTTCCTTCGTCTCGTTTCGCTCTCTTTCACCCTCTTTTGTCTTGTTTCACTCTCTTTTAGCCTCCTTCGTCTCGTTTGGCTCTCTTTCACACTCCTTCGTCTCGTTTCGCACTCTTTCACCTTCCTTCTACTCATTTCGCTCTCTTTCACCCTCCTTCGTCTCGGTTAGCTCTCTGTCACCCTCCTTCGTCTCGTTTCGCTCTCTTTCACCTTCCTTCGTCTCGTTTCACTCTCTTCCACTCCCCTTCGTCTCGTTTCGCTCTCTTTCACACTCCTTCGTCTCGTTTCGCTCTCTTCCACTCTCCTTCGTCTCGTTTCGCTCTCTTTCACCCTCCTTCGTCTCGTTTCGCCCTCTTTCACCCTCCTTCGTCTCGTTTCGCTCTGTTTGACCCTCCTTTGTCTCGTTTCGCTCTCTTTCACCCTCCTTCGCCTCGTTTCGCTCTCTTTCACCCTCCTTCGTCTCGTTTCGCTCTCTTTCACCCTCCTTCGTCTCGTTTCGCTCTCTTTCCACCTCCTTCGCCTCGTTTCACTCTCTTCCACACTCCATCGTCTCGTTTCGCCCTCTTTCACCCTCCTTCGTCTCGGTTCGCTCTCTTTCACCTTCCTTCGTCTCGTTTCACTCTCTTTCACCCTCCTTCGTCTCGTTTCGCTCTCTTTCACCCTCCTTCGTCTCGTTTCGCTCTCTTCCACCCTCCTTCATCTCGTTTCGCCCTCTTTCACCCTTATTCATCTCGTTTCGCTCCCTTTCACCCTCCTTCGTCTCGTTTCGCTCTCTTTCACCCTCCTTCGTCTCGTTTCGCTCTCTTTCACCTTCCTTCGTCTCGTTTCGCTCTCTTTCACCCTCCTTTGTCTTGTTTCACTCTCTTTCACCCTCCTTCGTCTCGTTTGGCTCTCTTTCACCCTCCTTCGTCTCGTTTCGCTCTCTTTCTGCCTCCTTCGAATCGTTTCGCTCTCTTCCACCCTCCATCGTCTCGGTTCGCTCTCTTTCTCCTTCCTTCGCCTCGTTTCACTCTCTTTCACACTCCTTCGTCTCGTTTCGCTCTCTTTCACTCTCCTTCATCTCTTTTCGCTCTCATTAACCCTCCTTCGTCTCGTTTTGCACTCTTTCACCCTCCTTCATCTCGTTTCGCTCTCTTCCACACTCCTTCGTCTCGTTTCGCCCTCTTTCACCCTCCTTCGTCTCGTTTCGCTCTGTTTGACCCTCCATCGTCTCGTTTCGCTCTTTTTCACCCTCCTTCACCTCGTTTCGCTCTCTTTCACCCTCCTTCGTCGCGTTTCGCTCTCTTTCACCCTCCTTCGTCTTGTTTCACTCTCTTTCAGCCTCCTTCGTCTCGTTTCGCTCTCTTTCACCCTCCTTCGTCTCGTTTGGCTATCTTTCACCCTCCTTCGTCTTGTTTCGCACTCTTTCACCTTCCTTCTACTCATTTCGCTCTCTTTCACCCTCCTTCTTCTCGGTTAGCTCTCTTTCACCCTCCTTCGTTTCGTTTCGCTCTGTTTCACCTTCCTTCATCTCGTTTCGCTCTTTTTCACCCTCCTTCGTCTCGTTTCCCTCTCTTTGACCCTCCTTCGTCTCGTTTCGCTCTCTTCCACTCCCCTTCGTCTCGTTTCGCTCTCTTCCACTCTCCTTCATCTCGGTTCGCTCTCTTTCTCATTCCGTCGTCTCATTTCACTCTCTTTCACACTCCTTCATCTCGTTTCGCTCTCTTCCACTCTCCTTCCTCTCGTTTCGCTCTCTTTCACCCTCCTTCGTCTCGTTTCGCCCTCTTTCACCCTCCTTCGTCTCGTTTCGCTCTGTTTGACCCTCCTTTGTCTCGTTTCGTTCTCTTTCACCCTCCTTCGTCTCGTTTCGCTCTGTTTCCACCTCCTTTGCCTCGTTTCGCTCTCTTCCACACTCCATCGTCTCGTTTCGCCCTCTTTCACCCTCCTTCGTATCGGTTCACTCTCTTTCACCTTCCTTCGTCTCGTTTCACTCTCTTTCACCCTCCTTCGTCTCGTTTCGCTCTCTTTCACCCTCCTTCATCTCGCTCCACTCTCTTTCACCCTCATTCATCTCGTTTGGCTCTCTTTCACCCTCCTTCGTTTCGTTTCGCTCTCTTTCAGCCTCCTTCGACTCGTTTCGCTCTCTTCCACCCTCCATCGTCTCGGTTCGCTCTCTTTCTCCTTCCTTCGCCTCGTTTCACTCTCTTTCACACTCCTTCGTCTCGTTTCGCTCTCTTTCAATCTCCTTCATCTCGTTTCGCTCTCTTTAACCCTCCTTCGTCTCGTTTTGCACTCTTTCACCCTCCTTCATCTCGTTTCGCTCTCTTCCACACTCCTTCGTCTCGTTTCGCCCTCTTTCACCCTCCTTCGTCTCGTTTCGCTCTGTTTGACCCTCCTTCGTCTCGTTTCGCTCTTTTTCACCCTCCTTCACCTCGTTTCGCTCTCTTTCACCCTCCTTCGTCGCGTTTCGCTCTCTTTCACCCTCCTTCGTCTTGTTTCGCTCTCTTTCAGCCTCCTTCGTCTCGTTTCGCACTCTTTCACCCTCCTTCGTTTCGTTTCGCTCTCTTCTACCCTTCTTCATCTCGTTTCGCCCTCTTCCACCCTTCTTCATCTCGTATCGCTCTCTTTCACCCACCTTCGTCTCGTTTCACTCTCTTTCACCCTCCTTCGTCTCGTTTCGCTCTCTTTCACCTTCCTTCGTCTCGTTTCGCTCTCTTTCACCCTTCTTTGTCTTGTTTCGCTCTCTTTCACCCTCCTTCATCTCGTTTCGCCCTCTTTCACCCTCCTTCGCCTCGTTTCGCTCTGTTTGACCCTCCTTCGTCTCGATTCGCTCTCTTCCACACTCCATCGTCTCGTTTCGCCCTCTTTCACCCTCCTTCGTCTCGGTTCGCTCTCTTTCACCTTCCTTCGTCTCGTTTCACTCTCTTTCACCCTCCTTCGTCTCGTTTCGCTCTCTTTCACCCTCCTTCATCTCGTTCCACTCTCTTTTACCCTCATTCATCTCGTTTCGCTATCTCTCACTCTCCTTCGTCTCGTTTCGCTCTCTTCCACCCTCCTTCGTCTCGTTTCGCCCTCTTTCACCCTTATTCATCTCGTTTCGCTCTCTTTCACCCTCCTTCGTCTCGTTTCGCTCTCTTTCAGCCTCCTTCGTCTCGTTTCGCTCTCTTTCACCTTGCTTCGTCTCGTTTCACTCTCTTTCACCCTCCTTTGTCTTGTTTCACTCTCTTTCACCCTCCTTCGTCTCGTTTGGCTCTCTTTCACCCTCCTTCGTCTCGTTTCGCACTCTTTCACCTTCCTTCTACTCATTTCGCTCTCTTTACCCTCCTTCGTCTCGGTTAGCTCTCTTTCACCCTCCTTCGTCTCGTTTCGCTCTCTTTCACCCTCCTTCGTCTCGTATCACTCTTTTTCACCCTCCTTCGTCTCGTTTCCCTCTCTTTGACCCTCCTTCGTCTCGTTTCGCTCTCTTCCACTCCCCTTCGTCTCGTTTCGCTCTTTTCCACTCTCCTTCACCTCGGTTCGCTCTCTTTCTCCTTCCTTCGTCTCGTTTCACTCTCTTTCACACTCCTTCGTCTCGTTTCGCTCTCTTCCACTCTCCTTCGTCTCGTTTCGCTCTCTTTCACCCTCCTTCGTCTCGTTTCGCCCTCTTTCACCCTCCTTCGTCTCGTTTCGCTCTGTTTGACCCTCCTTCGCCTCGTTTCGCTCTCTTTCACCCTCCTTCGCCTCGTTTCGCTCTCTTTCACCCTCCTTCGTCTTGTTTCACTCTCTTTCAGCCTCCTTCGTCTCGTTTTGCTCTCTTTCACCCTCCTTCGTCTCGTTTGGCTCTCTTTCACCCTCCTTCGTCTCGTTTCGCACTCTTTCACCTTCCTTCTACTCATTTCGCTCTCTTTCACCCTCCTTCATCTCGGTTAGCTCTCTTTCACCCTCCTTCGTCTCGTTTCGCTCTGTTTCACCTTCCTTCGTCTCGTTTCGCTCTTTTTCACCCTCCTTCGTCTCGTTTCCCTCTCTTTGACCCTCCTTCGTCTCGTTTCGCTCTCTTCCACTCCCCTTCGTCTCGTTTCGCTCTCTTCCACTCTCCTTCATCTCGGTTCGCTCTCTTTCTCATTCCTTCGTCTCATTTCACTCTCTTTCACTCTCCTTCGTCTCGTTTCGCCCTCTTTCACCCTCCTTCGTCTCGTTTCGCTCTGTTTGACCCTCCTTTGTCTCGTTTCGCTCTCTTTCACCCTCCTTCGCCTCGTTTCCCTCTCTTTCACCCTCCTTCGTCTCGTTTCGCACTCTTTCACCCTCCTTCGTCTCGTTTCGCTCTGTTTCCACCTCCATCGCCTCGTTTCGCTCTCTTCCACACTCCATCATCTCGTTTCGCCCTCTTTCACCCTCCTTCGTCTCGGTTCGCTTTCTTTCACCTTCCTTCGTCTCGTTTCACTCTCTTTCACCCTCCTTCGCCTCGTTTCGCTCTCTTTCACCCTCCTTCATCTCGCTCCATTCTCTTTCACCCTCATTCATCTCGTTTGGCTCTCTTTCACCCTCCTTCGTTTCGTTTCGCTCTCTTACAGCCTCCTTCGACTCGTTTCGCTCTCTTCCACCCTCCATCGTCTCGGTTCGCTCTCTTTCTCCTTCCTTCGCCTCGTTTCACTCTCTTTCACACTCCTTCGTCTCGTTTCGCTCTCTTTCACTCTCCTTCATCTCGTTTCGCTCTCTTTAACCCTCCTTCGTCTCGTTTTGCACTCTTTCACCCTCCTTCATCTCGTTTCGCTCTCTTCCACACTCCTTCGTCTCGTTTCGCCCTCTTTCACCCTCCTTCATCTCGTTTTGCTCTGTTTGACCCTCCTTCGTCTCGTTTCGCTCTTTTTCACCCTCCTTCACCTCGTTTCGCTCTCTTTCACCCTCCTTCATCGCGTTTCGCTCTCTCTCACCCTCCTTCGTCTTGTTTCGCTCTCTTTCAGCCCCCTTCGTCTCGTTTCGCACTCTTTCACCCTCCTTCGTTTCGTTTCGCTCTCTTCTACCCTACTTCATCTCGTTTCGCCCTCTTCCACCTTCTTCATCTCGTATCGCTCTCTTTCACCCACCTTCGTCTCGTTTCACTCTATTTCACCCTCCTTCGTCTCGTTTCGCTCTCTTTCACCTTCCTTCGTCTCGGTTCGCTCTCTTTCACCCTTCTTTGTCTTGTTTCGCTCTCTTCCACCCTCCTTCGTCTCGATTCGCTCTCTTTCACCTTCCTTCGTCTCGTTTCACTCTCTTTCACCCTCCTTCGTCTCGTTTCGCTCTCTTTCACCCTCCTTCATCTCGTTCCACTCTCTTTCACCCTCATTCATCTCGTTTCGCTATCTCTCACTCTCCTTCATCTCGTTTCGCTCTCTTCCACCCTCCTTCGGCTCGTTTCGCCCTCTTTCACCCTTATTCATCTCGTTTCGCTCTCTTTCACCCTCCTTCGTCTCGTTTCGCTCTCTTTCAGCCTCCTTCGTCTCGTTTCGCTCTCTTTCACCTTGCTTCGTCTCGTTTCACTCTCTTTCACCCTCCTTTGTCTTGTTTCACTCTCTTTCACCCTCCTTCCTCTCGTTTGGCTCTCTTTCACCCTCCTTCGTCTCGTTTCGCACTCTTTCACCTTCCTTCTACTCATTTCGCTCTCTTTACCCTCCTTCGTCTCGGTTAGCTCTCTTTCACCCTCCTTCGTCTCGTTTCGCTCTCTTTCACCCTCCTTCGTCTCGTATCACTCTTTTTCACCCTCCTTCGTCTCGTTTCCCTCTCTTTGACCCTCCTTCGTCACGTTTCGCTCTCTTCCACTCCCCTTCGTCTCGTTTCGCTCTTTTCCACTCTCCTTCACCTCGGTTCGCTCTCTTTCTCCTTCCTTCATCTCGTTTCACTCTCTTTCACACTCCTTCGTCTCGTTTCGCTCACTTCCACTCTCCTTCGTCTCGTTTCGCTCTCTTTCACCCTCCTTCGTCTCGTTTCGCCCTCTTTCACCCTCCTTCGTCTCGTTTCGCTCTGTTTGACCCTCCTTCGCCTTGTTTCGCTCTCTTTCACCCTCCTTCGCCTCGTTTCGCTCTCTTTCACCCTCCTTCATCTCCTTTCGCTCTCTTTCACCCTCCTTCGTCTCGTTTCGCTCTCTTTCGACCTACTTCGCCTCGTTTCGCTCTCTTCCACACTCCATCGTCTCGTTTCGCCCTCTTTAACCCTCCTTCGTCTCGGTTCGCTCTCTTTCACCTTCCTTCGTCTCGTTTCACTCTCTTTCACCCTCCTTCGTCTCGTTTCGCTCTCTTTCACCCTCCTTCATCTTATTCCAGTCTCTTTCACCCTCATTCATCTCGTTTCGCTATCTCTCACCCTCCTTCGTCTCGTTTCGCTCTCTTCCACCCTCCTTCGTCTCGTTTCGCCCTCTTTCACCCTCCTTCGTCTCGGTTAGCTCTCTTTCACCCTCCTTTGTCTTGTTTCACTCTCTTTCACCCTACTTCGTCTCGTTTGGCTCTCTTTCACCCTCCTTCGTCTCGTTTTGCACTCTTTCACCTTCCTTCTACTCATTTCGCTCTCTTTCACCCTCCTTCGTCTCGTTTCGCTCTCTTTCACCCTCCTTCGCCTCGTTTCGCTCTTTTTCACCCTCCTTCGTCTCGTTTCGTTCTCTTTCACCCTCCTTCGTCTCGTTTCGCTCTCTTTCCACCTCCTTCGCCTCGTTTCGCTCTCTTCCACACTCCATCGTCTCGTTTCGCTCTCTTTCACCCTCCTTCGTCTCGTTTCGCTCTCTTTCACCCTCCTTCGTCTCGTTTCGCTCTCTTTCACCTTCCTTCGTCTCGTTTCGCTCTCTTTCACCCTCCTTTGTCTTGTTTCACTCTCTTTCACCCTCCTTCGTCTCGTTTGGCTCTCTTTCACCCTCCTTCGTCTCGTTTTGCACTCTTTCACCTTCCTTCTACTCATTTCGCTCTCTTTCACCCTCCTTCGTCTCGGTTCGCTCTTTTTCACCCGCCTTCGTCTCATTTCCCTCTCTTTGACCCTCCTTCGTCTCGTTTCGCTCTCTTCCACTCCCCTTCGTCTCGTTTCGCTCCCTTCCACTCTCCTTCATCTCGGTTCGCTCTCTTTCTCCTTCCTTCGCGTCATTTCACTCTCTTTCACACTCCTTCGTCTCGCATCGCTCTCTTCCACTCTCCTTCGTCTCGTTTCGCTCTCTTTCTCCCTCCTTCGTCACGCTTTGCACTCTTTAACCCTCCTTCGTCTCGTTTCGCTCTCTTCCACCCTCCTTGGTCTCGTTTCACCCTCTTTCACTCTCCTTCGTCTCGTTTCGCTCTGTTTGACCCTCCTTCGTCCCGTTTCGCTCTTTTTCACCCTCCTTCACCTCGTTTCGCTCTCTTTCACCCTCCTTCGTCTCGTTTCGCTCTCTTTGACCCTCCTTCGTCTCGTTTCGCTCTCTTCTACCCACATTCGTCTCGATTCGCCATCTTTCACCCTTCTTCATCTCGTTTCGCTCTCTTTCACCCACCTTCGTCTCGTTTCGCTCTCTTCCACTCTCCTTCGTCTCGTTCCGCTCTCTTTCACCCTCCTTCATCTCGTTTCGCCCTCTTTCACCCTCCTTCGTCTCGTTTCGCTCTGTTTGACCCTTCTTCGTCTCGTTTCGCTCTCTTTCACCCTCCTTCGCCTCGTTTCGCTCTCTTTCACCCTCCTTCGTCTCGTTTCGCTCTCTTTCACCCTCCTTTGTCTCGTTTCGCTCTCTTTCCACCTCCTTCGCCTCGTTTCGCTCTCTTCCACACTCCATCGTCTCGTTTCGCCCCTTTAACCCTCCTTCGTCTCGGTTCGCTTTCTTTCACCTTCCTTCGTCTCGTTTCACTCTCTTTCACCCTCCTTCGTCTCGTTTCGCTCTCTTTCACCCTCCTTCATCTTATTCCAGTCTCTTTCACCCTCATTAATCTCGTTTCGCTATCTCTCACCCTCCTTGGTCTCGTTTCGCTCTCTTCCACCCTCCTTCGTCTCGTTTCGCCCTCTTTCACCCTCCTTCATCTCGTTTCGCTCTCTTCCACTCTCCTTCCTCTCGTTTCGCTCTCTTTCACCCTCCTTCGTCTCGTTTCGCCCTCTTTCACCCTCCTTCGTCTCGTTTCGCTCTGTTTGACCCTCCTTTGTCTCGTTTCGCTCTCTTTCACCGTCCTTCGCCTCGTTTCGCTCTCTTTCACCCTCCTTCGTCTCGTTTCGCACTCTTTCACCCTCCTTCGTCTCGTTTCGCTCTGTTTCCACCTCCTTCGCCTCGTTTCGCTCTCTTCCACACTCCATCGTCTCGTTTCGCCCTCTTTCACCCTCCTTCGTCTCGGTTCGCTCTCTTTCACCTTCCTTCGTCTCGTTTCACTCTCTTTCACCCTCCTTCGTCTCGTTTCGCTCTCTTTCACCCTCCTTCAACTCGCTCCACTCTCTTTCACCCTCATTCATCTCGTTTGGCTCTCTTTCACCCTCCTTCGTTTCGTTTCGCTCTCTTTCAGCCTCCTTCGACTCGTTTCGCTCTCTTCCACCCTCCATCGTCTCGGTTCGCTCTCTTTCTCCTTCCTTCGCCTCGTTTCACTCTCTTTCACACTCCTTCGTCTCGTTTCGCTCTCTTTCACTCTCCTTCATCTCGTTTCGCTCTCTTTAACCCTCCTTCGTCTCGTTTTGCACTCTTTCACCCTCCTTCATCTCGTTTCGCTCTCTTCCACACTCCTTCGTCTCGTTTCGCCCTCTTTCACCCTCCTTCGTCTCGTTTCGCTCTGTTTGACCCTCCTTCGTCTCGTTTCGCTCTTTTTCACCCTCCTTCACCTCGTTTCGCTCTCTTTCACCCTCCTTCGTCGCGTTTCGCTCTCTTTCACCCTCCTTCGTCTTGTTTCGCTCTCTTTCAGCCTCCTTCGTCTCGTTTCGCACTCTTTCACCCTCCTTCGTTTCGTTTCGCTCTCTTCTACCCTTCTTCATCTCGTTTCGCCCTCTTCCACCTTCTTCATCTCGTATCGCTCTCTTTCACCCACCTTCGTCTCGTTTCACTCTCTTTCACCCTCCTTCGTCTCGTTTCGCTCTCTTTCACCTTCCTTCGTCTCGTTTCGCTCTCTTTCACCCTTCTTTGACTTGTTTCGCTCTCTTTCACCCTCCTTCATCTCGTTTCGCCCTCTTTCACCCTCCTTCGTCTCGTTTCGCTCTGTTTGACCCTCCTTCGTCTCGTTTCGCTCTCTTCCACACTCCATCGTCTCGTTTCGCCCTCTTTCACCCTCCTTCGTCTCGGTTCGCTCTCTTTCACCTTCCTTCGTCTCGTTTCACTCTCTTTCACCCTCCTTCGTCTCGTTTCGCTCTCTTTCACCCTCCTTCATCTCGTTCCACTCTCTTTCACCCTCATTCATCTCGTTTCGCTTTCTCTCACTCTCCTTCGTCTCGTTTCGCTCTCTTCCACCCTCCTTCATCTCGTTTCGCCCTCTTTCATCCTTATTCATCTCGTTTCGCTCTCTTTCACCCTCCTTCGTCTCGTTTCGCTCTCTTTCAGCCTCCTTCGTCTCGTTTCGCTCTCTTTCACCTTGCTTCGTCTCATTTCACTCTCTTTCACCCTCCTTTGTCTTGTTTCACTCTCTTTCACCCTCCTTCGTCTCGTTTGGCTCTCTTTCACCCTCCTTCGTCTCGTTTCGCACTCTTTCACCTTCCTTCTACTCATTTCGCTCTCTTTACCCTCCTTCGTCTCGGTTAGCTCTCTTTCACCCTCCTTCGTCTCGTTTCGCTCTCTTTCACCCTCCTTCGTCTCGTATCACTCTTTTTCACCCTCCTTCGTCTCGTTTCCCTCTCTTTGACCCTCCTTCGTCTCGTTTCGCTCTCTTCCACTCCCCTTCGTCTCGTTTCGCTCTTTTCCACTCTCCTTCACCTCGGTTCGCTCTCTTTCTCCTTCCTTCGTCTCGTTTCACTCTCTTTCACACTCCTTCGTCTCGTTTCGCTCTCTTCCACTCTCCTTCGTCTCGTTTCGCTCTCTTTCACCCTCCTTCGTTTCGTTTCGCTCTCTTTCACCCTCCTTCATCTTATTCCAGTCTCTTTCACCCTCATTCATCTCGTTTCGCTATCTCTCACCCTCCTTCGTCTCGTTTCGCTCTCTTCCACCCTCCCTCGTCTCGTTTCGCCCTCTTTCACCCTCCTTCATCTCGTTTCGCTCTCTTCCACTCTCCTTCCTCTCGTTTCGCTCTCTTTCACCCTCCTTCGTCTCGTTTCGCCCTCTTTCACCCTCCTTCGTCTCGTTTCGCTCTGTTTGACCCTCCTTTGTCTCGTTTCGCTCTCTTTCACCCTCCTTCGCCTCGTTTCGCTCTCTTTCACCCTCCTTCGTCTCGTTTCGCACTCTTTCACCCTCCTTCGTCTCGTTTCGCTCTGTTTCCACCTCCTTCGCCTCGTTTCGCTCTCTTCCACACTCCATCGTCTCGTTTCGCCCTCTTTCACCCTCCTTCGTCTCGGTTCGCTCTCTTTCACCTTCCTTCGTCTCATTTCACTCTCTTTCACCCTCCTTCGTCTCGTTTCGCTCTCTTTCACCCTCCTTCATCTCGCTCCACTCTCTTTCACCCTCATTCATCTCGTTTGGCTCTCTTTCACCCTCCTTCGTTTCGTTTCGCTCTCTTCCACCCTCCATCGTCTCGGTTCGCTCTCTTTCTCCTTCCTTCGCCTCGTTTCACTCTCTTTCACACTCCTTCGTCTCGTTTCGCTCTCTTTCAATCTCCTTCATCTCGTTTCGCTCTCTTTAACCCTCCTTCGTCTCGTTTTGCACTCTTTCACCCTCCTTCATCTCGTTTCGCTCTCTTCCACAATCCTTCGTCTCGTTTCGCCCTCTTTCACCCTCCTTCGTCTCCTTTCGCTCTGTTTGACCCTCCTTCGTCTCGTTTCGCTCTTTTTCACCCTCCTTCACCTCGTTTCGCTGTCTTTCACCCTCCTTCGTCGCGTTTCGCTCTCTTTCACCCACCTTCGTCTTTTTTCGCTCTCTTTCAGCCTCCTTCGTCTCGTTTCGCACTCTTTCACCCTCCTTCGTTTCGTTTTGCTCTCTTCTACCCTTCTTCATCTCGTTTCGCCCTCTTCCACCTTCTTCATCTCGTATCGCTCTCTTTCACCCACCTTCGTCTCGTTTCGCTCTCTTTCACCTTCCTTCGTCTCGTTTCGCTCTCTTTCACCCTTCTTTGTCTTGTTTCCCTCTTTTTCACCCTCCTTCATCTCGTTTCGCCCTCTTTCACCCTCCTTCGTCTCGTTTCGCTCTGTTTGACCCTCCTTCGTCTCGTTTCGCTCTCTTCCACACTCCATCGTCTCGTTTCGCCCTCTTTCACCCTCCTTCGTCTCGGTTCGCTCTCTTTCACCTTCCTTCGTCTCGTTTCACTCTCTTTCACCCTCCTTCGTCTCGTTTCGCTCTCTTTCACCCTCCTTCATCTCGTTCCACTCTCTTTCACCCTCATTCATCTCGTTTCGCTATCTCTCACTCTCCTTCGTCTCGTTTCGCTCTCTTCCACCCTCCTTCGTCTCGTTTCGCCCTCTTTCACCCTTATTCATCTCGTTTCGCTCTCTTTCACCCTCCTTCGTCTCGTTTCGCTCTCTTTCAGCCTCCTTCGTCTCGTTTCGCTCTCTTTCACCTTGCTTCGTCTCGTTTCACTCTCTTTCACCCTCCTTTGTCTTGTTTCACTCTCTTTCACCCTCCTTCGTCTCGTTTGGCTCTCTTTCACCCTCCTTCGTCTCGTTTCGCACTCTTTCACCTTCCTTCTACTCATTTCGCTCTCTTTACCCTCCTTCGTCTCGGTTAGCTCTCTTTCACCCTCCTTCGTCTCGTTTCGCTCTCTTTCACCCTCCTTCGTCTCGTATCACTCTTTTTCACCCTCCTTCGTCTCGTTTCCCTCTCTTTGACCCTCCTTCGTCTCGTTTCGCTCTCTTCCACTCCCCTTCGTCTCGTTTCGCTCTTTTCCACTCTCCTTCACCTCGGTTCGCTCTCTTTCTCCTTCCTTCGTCTCGTTTCACTCTCTTTCACACTCCTTCGTCTCGTTTCGCTCTCTTCCACACTCCTTCGTCTCGTTTCACCCTCTTTCACCCTCCTTCGTCTCCTTTCGCTCTGTTTGACCCTCCTTCATCTCGTTTCGCTCTTTTTCACCCTCCTTCACCTCGTTTCGCTCTCTTTCACCCTCCTTCGTCGCGTTTTGCTCTCTTTCACCCTCCTTCGTCTTGTTTCGCTATCTTTCAGCCTCCTTCGTCTCGTTTCGCACTCTTTCACCCTCCTTCGTTTTGTTTCGCTCTCTTCTACCCTTCTTCATCTCGTTTCGCCCTCTTCCACCTTCTTCATCTCGTATCGCTCTCTTTCACCCACCTTCGTCTAGTTTCACTCTCTTTCACCCTCCTTCGTCTCGTTTCGCTCTCTTTCACCTTCCTTCGTCTCGTTTCGCTCTCTTTCACCCTTCTTTGTCTTGTTTCGCTCTTTTTCACCCTCCTTCATCTCGTTTCGCCCTCTTTCACCCTCCTTCGTCTCGTTTCGCTCTGTTTGACCCTCCTTCGTCTCGTTTCGCTCTCTTCCACACTCCATCGTCTCGTTTCGCCCGCTTTCACCCTCCTTCGTCTCGGTTCGCTCTCTTTCACCTTCCTTCGTCTCGTTTCACTCTCTTTCACCCTCCTTCGTCTCGTTTCGCTCTCTTTCACCCTCCTTCATCTCGTTCCACTCTCTTTCACCCTCATTCATCTCGTTTCGCTATCTCTCACTCTCCTTCGTCTCGTTTCGCTCTCTTCCACCCTCCTTCGTCTCGTTTCGCCCTCTTTCACCCTTATTCATCTCGTTTCGCTCTCTTTCACCCTCCTTCGTCTCGTTTCGCTCTCTTTCACCTTGCTTCGTCTCGTTTCACTCTCTTTCACCCTCCTTTGTCTTGTTTCACTCTCTTTCACCCTCCTTCGTCTCGTTTGGCTCTCTTTCACCCTCCTTCGTCTCGTTTCGCACTCTTTCACCTTCCTTCTACTCATTTCGCTCTCTTTACCCTCCTTCGTCTCGGTTAGCTCTCTTTCACCCTCCTTCGTCTCGTTTCGCTGTCTTTCACCCTCCTTCGTCTCGTATCACTCTTTTTCACCCTCCTTCGTCTCGTTTCCCTCTCTTTGACCCTCCTTCGTCTCGTTTCGCTCTCTTCCACTCCCCTTCGTCTCGTTTCGCTCTTTTCCACTCTCCTTCACCTCGGTTCGCTCTCTTTCTCCTTCCTTCGTCTCGTTTCACTCTCTTTCACACTCCTTCGTCTCGTTTCGCTCTCTTCCACTCTCCTTCGTCTCGTTTCGCTCTCTTTCACCCTCCTTCGTCTCGTTTCGCCCTCTTTCACCCTCCTTCGTCTCGTTTCGCTCTGTTTGACCCTCCTTCGCCTCGTTTCGCTCTCTTTAACCCTCCTTCGCCTCGTTTCGCTCTCTTTCACCCTCCTTCGTCTCGTTTCGCTCTCTTTCACCCTCCTTCGTCTCGTTTCGCTCTCTTTCCACCTACTTCGCCTCGTTTCGCTCTCTTCCACACTCCATCGTCTCGTTTCGCCCTCTTTAACCCTTCTTCGTCTCGGTTCGCTCTCTTTCACCTTCCTTCGTCTCGTTTCACTCTCTTTCACCCTCCTTCGTCTCGTTTCGCTCTTTTTCACCCTCCTTCATCTTATTCCAGTCTCTTTCACCCTCATTCATCACGTTTCGCTATCTCTCACCCTCCTTCGTCTCGTTTCGCTCTCTTCCACCCTCCTTCGTCTCGTTTCGCCCTCTTTCACCCTCCTTCGTCTCGGTTAGCTCTCTTTCACCCTCCTTTGTCTTGTTTCACTCTCTTTCACCCTACTTCGTCTCGTTTGGCTCTCTTTCACCCTCCTTCGTCTTGTTTCGCACTCTTTCACCTTCCTTCTACTCATTTCGCTCTCTTTCACCCTCCTTCGTCTCGTTTCGCTCTCTTTCACCCTCCTTCGCCTCGTTTCGCTCTCTTTCACCCTCCTTCGTCTCGTTTCACTCTCTTTCACCCTCCTTCGCCTCGTTTCGCTCTCTTCCACACTCCATCGTCTCGTTTCGCTCTCTTTCACCCTCCTTCGTCTCGTTTCGCTCTCTTTCACCCTCCTTCGTCTCGTTTCGCTCTCTTTCACCCTCCTTTGTCTTGTTTCACTCTCTTTCACCCTCCTTCGTCTCGTTCGGCTCTCTTTCACCCTCCTTCGTCTCGTTTTCCACTCTTTCACCTTCCTTCTACTCATTTCGCTCTCTTTCACCCTCCTTCGTCTCGGTTAGCTCTCTTTCACCCTCCTTCGTCTCGTTTCGCTCTCTTTCACCCTCCTTCGTCTCGTTTCGCTCTTTTTCACCCGCCTTCGTCTCGTTTCCCTCTCTTTGACCCTCCTTCGTCTCGTTTCGCTCTCTTCCACTCCCCTTCGTCTCGTTTCGCTCTCTTCCACTCTCCTTCATCTCGGTTCGCTCTCTTTCTCCTTCCTTCGCGTCGTTTCACTCTCTTTCACACTCCTTCGTCTCGCATCGCTCTCTTCCACTCTCCTTCGTCTCGTTTCGCTCTCTTTCTCCCTCCTTCATCACGCTTTGCACTCTTTCACCCTCCTTCGTCTCGTTTCGCTCTCTTCCACCCTCCTTGGTCTCGTTTCACCCTCTTTCACTCTCCTTCGTCTCGTTTCGCTCTGTTTGACCCTCCTTCGTCTCGTTTCGCTCTTTTTGACCCTCCTTCACCTCGTTTCGCTCTCTTTCACCCTCCTTCGTCTCGTTTCGCTCTCTTTGACCCTCCTTCGTCTCGTTTCGCTCTCTTCTACCCACATTCGTCTCGATTCGCCATCTTTCACCCTTCTTCATCTCGTTTCGCTCTCTTTCACCCACCTTCGTCTCGTTTCGCTCTCTTCCACTCTCCTTCGTCTCGTTTCGCTCTCTTTCACCCACCTTCGTCTCGTTTCGCCCTCTTTCACCCTCCTTCGTCTCGTTTCGCTCTGTTTGACCCTTCTTCGTCTCGTTTCGCTCTCTTTCACCCTCCTTCGCCTCGTTTCGCTCTCTTTCACCCTCCTTCGTCTCGTTTCGCTCTCTTTCACCCTCCTTTGTCTCGTTTGCTCTCTTTCCACCTCCTTCGCCTCGTTTCGCTCTCTTCCACACTCCATCGTCTCGTTTCGCCCCTTTAACCCTCCTTCGTCTCGGTTCGCTTTCTTTCACCTTCCTTCGTCTCGTTTCACTCTCTTTCACCCTCCTTCGTATCGTTTCGCTCTCTTTCACCCTCCTTCATCTTATTCCAGTCTCTTTCACCCTCATTCATCTCGTTTCGCTATCTCTCACCCTCCTTCGTCTCGTTTCGCTCTCTTCCACCCTCCTTCGTCTCGTTTCACCCTCTTTCACCCTCCTTCGTCTCGGTTAGCTCTCTTTCACCCTCCTTTGTCTTGTTTCACTCTCTTTCACCCTACTTCGTCTCGTTTGGCTCTCTTTCACCCTCCTTCGTCTCGTTTCGCACTCTTTCACCTTCCTTCTACTCATTTCGCTCTCTTTCACCCTCCTTCGTCTCGTTTCGCTCTCTTTCACCCTCCTTCGCCTCGTTTCGCTCTCTTTCACCCTCCTTCATCTCGTTTCGCTCTCTTTCACCCTCCTTCGTCTCGTTTCGCTCTCTTTCCACCTCCTTCGCCTCGTTTCGCTCTCTTCCACACTCCATCGTCTCGTTTCGCTCTCTTTCACCCTCCTTCGTCTCGTTTCGCTCTCTTTCACCCTCCTTTGTCTTGTTTCACTCTCTTTCACCCTCCTTCATTTCGTTTGGCTCTCTTTCACCCTCCTTCGTCTCGTTTCGCACTCTTTCACCTTCCTTTTACTCATTTCGCTCTCTTTCACCCTCCTTCGTCTCGGTTAGCTCTCTTTCACCCTCCTTCGTCTCGTTTCGCTCTCTTTCAACCTCCTTTGTCTTGTTTCACTCTCTTTCACCCTCCTTCGTCTCGTTTGGCTCTCTTTCACCCTCCTTCGTCTCGTTTCGCACTCTTTCACCTTCCTTCTACTCATTTCGCTCTCTTTCACCCTCCTTCGTCTCGGTTAGCTCTCTTTCACCCTCCTTCGTCTCGTTTCGCTCTCTTTCACCCTCCTTCGTCTCGTTTCGCTCTTTCACCCGCCGTCGCCTCGTTTCCCTCTCTTTGACCCTCCTTCGTCTCGTTTCGCTCTCTTCCACTCCCCTTCGTCTCGTTTGGCTCTCTTCCACTCTCCTTCATCTCGGTTCGCTCTCTTTCTCCTTCCTTCGCGTTGTTTCACTCTCTTTCACACTCCTTCGTCTCGCATCGCTCTCTTCCACTCTCCTTCGTCTCGTTTCGCTCTCTTTCTCCCTCCTTCGTCTCGCTTTGCACTCTTTCACCCTCCTTCGTCTCGTTTCGCTCTCTTCCACCCTCCTTGGTCTCGTTTCACCCTCTTTCACTCTCCTTCGTCTCGTTTCGCTCTGTTTGACCCTCCTTCGTCTCGTTTCGCTCTTTTCCACCCTCCTTCACCTCGTTTCGCTCTCTTTCACCCTCCTTCGTCTCGTTTCGCTCTCTTTGACCCTCCTTCGTCTCGTTTCGCTCTCTTCTACCCACATTCGTCTCGATTCGCCATCTTTCACCCTTCTTCATCTCGTTTCGCTCTCTTTCACCCACCTTCGTCTCGTTTCGCTCTCTTTCACACTCCTTCATCTCGTTTCGCTCTCTTTCACCTTCCTTCGTCTCGTTTCGCTCTCTTTCACCCTCCTTTGTCTTGTTTCGCTCTCTTTCACCCTCCTTCATCTCGTTTCGCCCTCTTTCACCCTCCTTCATCTCGTTTCGCTCTGTTTGACCCTCCTTCGTCTTGTTTCGCTCTCTTTCACCCTCCTTCGCCTCATTTCGCTCTCTTTCACCCTCCTTCGCCTCGTTTCGCTCTCTTCCACAAACCATCATCTCGTTTCGCCCTCTTTCACACTCCTTCGTCTCGGTTCGCTCTCTTTCACCTTCCTTCGTCTCGTTTCACTCTCTTTCACCCTCCTTCATCTCGTTTCACTCTCTTTCACCCTCCTTCGCCTCGTTTCGCTCTCTTTCACCCTCCTTCGTCTCGTTTCGCTCTCTTTCACCCTCCTTCGTCTCGTTTCGCTCTCTTTCCACCTCCTTCGCCTCGTTTCGCTCTCCACACTCCATCGTCTCGTTTCGCCCTCTTTAACCCTCCTTCGTCTCGGTTCGCTCTCTTTCACCTTCCTTCGTCTCGTTTCACTCTCTTTCACCCTCCTTTGTCTTGTTTCACTCTCTTTCACCCTCCTTCGTCTCGTTTGGCTCTCTTTCACCCTCCTTCGTCTCGTTTCGCACTCTTTCACCTTCCTTCTACTCATTTCGCTCTCTTTACCCTCCTTCGTCTCGGTTAGCTCTCTTTCACCCTCCTTCGTCTCGTTTCGCTCTCTTTCACCCTCCTTCATCTCGTATCACTCTTTTTCACCCTCCTTCGTCTCGTTTCCCTCTCTTTGACCCTCCTTCGTCTCGTTTCGCTCTCTTCCACTCCCCTTCGTCTCGTTTCGCTCTTTTCCACTCTCCTTCACCTCGGTTCGCTCTCTTTCTCCTTCCTTCGTCTCGTTTCACTCTCTTTCACACTCCTTCGTCTCGTTTCGCTCTCTTCCACTCTCCTTCGTCTCGTTTCGCTCTCTTTCACCCTCCTTCGTCTCGTTTCGCCCTCTTTCACCATCCTTCGTCTCGTTTCGCTCTGTTTGACCCTCCTTCGCCTCGTTTCGCTCTCTTTCACCCTCCTTCGCCTCGTTTCGCTCTCTTTCACCCTCCTTCGTCTCGTTTCGCTCTCTTTCACCCTCCTTCGTCTCGTTTCGCTCTCTTTCCACCTACTTCGCCTCGTTTCGCTCTCTTCCACACTCCATCGTCTCGTTTCGCCCTCTTTAACCCTCCTTCGTCTCGGTTCGCTCTCTTTCACCTTCCTTCGTCTCGTTTCACTCTCTTTCACCCTCCTTCGTCTCGTTTCGCTCTCTTTCACCCTCCTTCATCTTATTCCAGTCTCTTTCACCCTGATTCATCTCGTTTCGCTATCTCTCCCCCTCCTTCGTCTCGTTTCGCTCTCTTCCACCCTCCTTCGTCTCTTTTCGCCCTTTTTCACCCTCCTTCGTCTCGGTTAGCTCTCTTCATCCTTCGTCTCGTTTCGCTCTCTTTCACCCTCCTTCGTCTCGTTTCGCTCTCTTTCACCTTCCTTCGCCTCGTTTCGCTCTCTTTCACCCTCCTTTGTCTTGTTTCACTCTCTTTGACACTCCTTCGTCTCGTTTCGCTCTCTTCTACCCACATTCGTCTCGATTCGCCATCTTTCACCCTTCTTCATCTCGTTTCGCTCTCTTTCACCCACCTTCGTCTCGTTTCGCTCTCTTCCACTCTCCTTCGTCTCGTTTCGCTCTCTTTCACCCTCCTTCGTCTCGTTTCGCCCTCTTTCACCCTCCTTCGTCTCGTTTCGCTCTGTTTGACCCTTCTTCGTCTCGTTTCGCTCTCTTTCACCCTCCTTCGCCTCGTTTCGCTCTCTTTCACCCTCCTTCGTCTCGTTTCGCTCTCTTTCACCCCCCTTCGTCTCGTTTCGCTCTCTTTCCACCTCCTTCGCCTCGTTTCGCTCTCTTCCACACTCCATCGTCTCGTTTCGCCCCTTTAACCCTCCTTCGTCTCGGTTCGCTCTCTTTCACCTTCCTTCGTCTCGTTTCACTCTCTTTCACCCTCCTTCGTCTCGTTTCGCTCTCTTTCACCCTCCTTCATTTTATTCCAGTCTCTTTCACCCTCATTCATCTCGTTTCGCTATCTCTCACCCTCCTTCGTCTCGTTTCGCTCTCTTCCACCCTCCTTCGTCTCATTTCGCCCTCTTTCACCCTCCTTCGTCTCGTTTGGCTCTCTTTCACCCTCCTTCGTCTCGTTTCGCACTCTTTCACCTTCCTTCTACTCATTTCGCTCTCTTTCACCCTCCTTAGTCTCGTTTCGCTCTCTTTCACCCTCCTTCGCCTCGTTTCGCTCTCTTTCACCCTCCTTCGTCTCGTTTCGCTCTCTTTCACCTTCCTTCGTCTCGTTTCGCTCTCTTTCACCCTCCTTTGTCTTGTTTCACTCTCTTTCACCCTCCTTCGTCTCGTTTGGCTCTCTTTCACCCTCCTTCGTCTCGTTTCGCACTCTTTCACCTTCCTTATACTCATTTCGCTCTCTTTCACCCTCCTTCGTCTCGGTTAGCTCTCTTTCACCCTCCTTCGTCTCGTTTCGCTCTCTTTCACCCTCCTTCGTCTCGTTTCGCTCTTTTTCACCCGCCTTCGTCTCGTTTCCCTCTCTTTGACCCTCCATCGTCTCGTTTCGCTCTCTTCCACTCCCCTTCGTCTCGTTTGGCTCTCTTCCACTCTCCTTCATCTCGGTTCGCTCTCTTTCTCCTTCCTTCGCGTCGTTTCACTCTCTTTCACACTCCTTCGTCTCGCATCGCTCTCTTCCACTCTCCTTCATCTCGTTTCTCTCTCTTTCTCCCTCCTTCGTCTCGCTTTGCACTCTTTCACCCTCCTTCGTCTCGTTTCGCTCTCTTCCACCCTCCTTGGTCTCGTTTCACCCTCTTTCACTCTCCTTCGTCTCGTTTCGCTCTGTTTGACCCTCCTTCGTCTCGTTTCGCTCTTTTCCACCCTCCTTCACCTCGTTTCGCTCTCTTTCACCCTCCTTCGTCTCGTTTCGCTCTCTTTCACCCTCCTTCGTCTCGTTTCGCTCTCTTCCACCCACATTCGTCTCGATTCGCCATCTTTCACCCTTCTTCATCTCGTTTCGCTCTCTTTCACCCACCTTCGTCTCGTTTCGCTCTCTTTCACACTCCTTCATCTCGTTTCGCTCTCTTTCACCTTCCTTCGTCTCGTTTCGCTCTCTTTCACCCTCCTTCATCTCGTTTCGCCCTCTTTCACACTCCTTCGTCTCGTTTCGCTCTGTTTGACCCTCCTTCGTCTTGTTTCGCTCTCTTTCACCCTCCTTCGCCTCGTTTCGCTCTCTTTCACCCTCCTTCGCCTCGTTTCGCTCTCTTCCACACACCATCATCTCGTTTCGCCCTCTTTCACACTCCTTCGTCTCGGTTCGCTCTCTTTCACCTTCCTTCGTCTCGTTTCACTCTCTTTCACCCTCCTTCATCTCGTTTCACTCTCTTTCACCCTCCTTCGCCTCGTTTCGCTCTCTTTCACCCTCCTTCGTCTCGTTTCGCTCTCTTTCACCCTCCTTCGTCTCGTTTCGCTCTCTTTCCACCTCCTTCGCCTCGTTTCGCTCTCTTCCACACTCCATCGTCTCGTTTCGCCCTCTTTAACCCTCCTTCGTCTCGGTTCGCTCTCTTTCACCTTCCTTCGTCTCGTTTCACTCTCTTTCACCCTCCTTCGTCTCGTTTCGCTCTCTTTCACCCTCCTTCATCTTATTCCAGTCTCTTTCACCCTCATTCATCTCGTTTCGCTATCTCTCACCCTCCTTCGTCTCGTTTCGCTCTCTTCCACCCTCCTTCGTCTCGTTTCACCCTCTTTCACCCTCTTTCGTCTCGGTTACCTCTCTTTCACCCTCCTTTGTCTTGTTTCACTCTCTTTCACCCTACTTCGTCTCGTTTGGCTCTCTTTCACCCTCCTTCGTCTCGTTTCGCACTCTTTCACCTTCCTTCTACTCATTTCGCTCTCTTTCACCCTCCTTCGTCTCGTTTCGCTCTCTTTCACCCTCCTTCGCCTCGTTTCGCTCTCTTTCACCCTCCTTCGTCTCGTTTCGCTCTCTTTCACCCTCCTTCGTCTCGTTTCGCTCTCTTTCCACCTCCTTCGCCTCGTTTCGCTCTCTTCCACACTCCATCGTCTCGTTTCGCTCTCTTTCACCCTCCTTCGTCTCGTTTCGCTCTCTTTCACCCTCCTTCGTCTTGTTTCGCTCTCTTTCATCCTCCTTTGTCTTGTTTCACTCTCTTTCACCCTCCTTCGTCTCGTTTGGCTCTCTTTCACCCTCCTTCGTCTCGTTTCGCACTCTTTCACATTCCTTCTACTCATTTCGCTCTCTTTCACCCTCCTTCATCTCGGTTAGCTCTCTTTCACCCTCCTTCGTCTCGTTTCGCTCTCTTTCACCCTCCTTCGTCTCGTTTCGCTCTTTTTCACCCGCCTTCGTCTCGTTTCCCTCTCTTTGACCCTCCTTCGTCTCGTTTCGCTCTCTTCCACTCCCCTTCGTCTCGTTTGGCTCTCTTCCACTCTCCTTCATCTCGGTTCGCTCTCTTTCTCCTTTCTTCGCGTCGTTTCACTCTCTTTCACACTCCTTCGTCTCGCATCGCTCTCTTCCACTCTCCTTCGTCTCGTTTCGCTCTCTTTCTCCCTCCTTCGTCTCGCTTTGCACTCTTTCACCCTCCTTGGTCTCGTTTCGCTCTCTTCCACCCTCCTTGGTCTCGTTTCACCCTCTTTCACTCTCCTTCGTCTCGTTTCGCTCTGTTTGACCCTCCTTCGTCTCGTTTCGCTCTTTTTCACCCTCCTTCACCTCGTTTCGCTCTCTTTCACCCTCCTTCATCTCGTTTCGCTCTCTTTGACCCACATTCGTCTCGATTCGCCATCTTTCACCCTTCTTCATCTCGTTTCGCTCTCTTTCACCCACCTTCGTCTCGTTTCGCTCTCTTTCACACTCCTTCATCTCGTTTCGCTCTCTTTCGCCTTCCTTCGTCTCGTTTTGCTCTCTTTCACCCTCCTTTGTCTTGTTTCGCTCTCTTTCACCCTCCTTCATCTCGTTTCGCCCTCTTTCACCCTCCTTCGTCTCGTTTCGCTCTGTTTGACCCTCCTTCGTCTTGTTTCGCTCTCTTTCACACTCCTTCGCCTCGTTTCGCTCTCTTTCACCCTCCTTCGTCTCGTTTCGCTCTCTTTCACCCTCCTTCGTCTCGTTTCGCTCTCTTTCCACCTCCTTCTCCTCGTTTCGCACTCTTCCACACACCATCATCTCGTTTCGCCCTCTTTCACACTCCTTCGACTCGGTTCGCTCTCTTTCACCTTCCTTCGTCTCGTTTCACTCTCTTTCACCCTCCTTCATCTCGTTTCGCTATCTCTCACCCTCCTTCGTCTCTTTTCGCTCTCTTCCACCCTCCTTCGTCTCGTTTAACTCTCTTTCACCCTCCTTCATATCGTTCCACTCTCTTTCACCCTCCTTCAGCTCGTTTCGCTATCTCTCACCCTCCTTCGTCTCGTTTCGCTCTCTTCCACCCTCCTTCGTCTCGTTTCGCCCTCTTACACCCTTATTCATCTCGTTTCGCTCTCTTCCACCCTCCTTCGTCTCGTTTCGCTCTCTTTCACCCTCCTTCGTCTCGTTTCGCTCTCTTTCACCTTCCATCATCTCGTTTCGCTCTCTTTCACCCTCCTTCATCTCGTTCCACTCTCTTTCACCCTCCTTCATCTCGTTTCGCTATCTCTCACCCTCCTTCGTCTCGTTTCGCTCTCTTCCACCCTCCTTCGTCTCGTTTCGCCCTCTTACACCCTTATTCATCTCGTTTCGCTCTCTTCCACCCTCCTTCGTCTCTTTTCGCTCTCTTTCACCCTCCTTCGTCTCGTTTCGCTCTCTTTCACCTTCCTTCGACTCGTTTCGCTCTCTTTCACCCTCCTTTGTCTTGTTTCACTCTCTTTCACCCTCCTTCGTCTCCATTGGCTCTCTTTCACTCTCCTTCGTCTCGTTTCGCTCTCTTTACCTTCCTTCTACTCGTTTCGCTCTCTTTCACCCTCCTTCGTCTCGGTTAGCTCTCTTTCACTCTCCTTCGTCTCGTTTCGCTCTCTTTCACCCTCCTTCGTCTCGTTTCGCTCTCTTTCACCCTCCTTCGTCTCGTTTCCCTCTCTTTGACCCTCCTTCGTCTCGTTTCGCTCTCTTCTACTCTCCTTCGTCTTGTTTCGCCCTCTTTCACCCACTTTCGACTCGTTTTGCTCTCTTTCACCCACCTTCGACTCGTTTCGCTCACTTTCACCCTCCTACGTCTCGTTTCGCTCTCTTTCGCCTTCCTTCGTCTCGTTTCGCCCTCTTTCACCCTCCTTTGTCTTGTTTCGCTCTTTTTCACCCTCCTTCATCTCGTTTGGCTCTCTTTCACCCTCCTTCGTCTCGTTTCGCTCTCTTACACCTTCCTTCTACTCGTTTCGCTCTCTTTCACCCTCCTTTGTCTCGGTTAGCTCTCTTTCACCCTCCTTCGTCTCGTTTCGCTCTCTTTCACCCTCCTTCGTCTCGTTTCGCTCTCTTTCACCCTCCTTCGTCTCGTTTCGCTCTCTTTTACCTTCCTTCGCCTCGTTTCACTCTCTTTCTCCCTCCTTCGTCTCGTTTCGCTCTCTTTCACCTTCCTTCGTCTAGTTTCGCTCTCTTTCACCATCCTTCAGCTCGTTTCGCTCTATTTCACCCTCCTTCATCTCGTTTCCCTCTCTTTCACCCTCCTTCGTCTCGTTTCGCTCGCTTTCAGCCTCCTTCATCTCGTTTCGCTCTCTTCCACCCTCCATCGACTCGGTTCGCTCTCTTTCTCCTTCCTTCGCCTCGTTTCACTCTCTTTCACACTCCTTCGTCTCGTTTCGCTCTCTTTCACTCTCCTTCATCTCGTTTCGCTCTCTTTCACCCTCCTTCGTCTCGTTTTGCACTCTTTCACCTTCCTTCATCTCGTTTCGCCCTCTTTCACCCTCCTTCGTCTCGTTTCGCTCTGTTTGACCCTCCTTCGTCTCGTTCCACTCTCTTTCACCCTCCTTCATCTCGTTTCGCTATCTCTCACCCTCCTTCGTCTCGTTTCGCTCTCTTCCACCCTCTTTCGTCTCGTTTCGCCCTCTTACACCCTTATTCATCTCGTTTCACTCTCTTCCACCCTCCTTCGTCTCGTTTCGCTCTCTTTCACCCTCCTTCGTCTCGTTTCGCTCTCTTTCACCTTCCTTCGTCTCGATTCGCTCTCTTTCACCCTCCTTTGTCTTGTTTCACTCTCTTTCACCCTCCTTCGTCTCGTTTGGCTCTCTTTCACTCTCCTTCGTCTCGTTTCGCTCTCTTTCACCTTCCTTCTACTCGTTTCGCTCTCTTTCACCCTCCTTCGTCTCGGTTAGCTCTCTTTCACTCTCCTTCGTCTCGTTTTGCTCTCTTTCACCCTCCTTCGTCTCGTTTCGCTCTCTTTCACCCTCCTTCGTCTCGTTTCCCTCTCTTTGACCCTCCTTCGTCTCGTTTCGCTCTCTTCTACTCTCCTTCGTCTCGTTTCGCCCTCTTTCACCCACCTTCGACTCGTTTTGCTCTCTTTCACCCACCTTCGACTCGTTTCGCTCTCTTTCACCCTCCTACGTCTCGTTTCGCTCTCTTTCGCCTTCCTTCGTCTCGTTTCGCCCTCTTTCACCCTCCTTTGTCTTTTTTCGCTCTTTTTCACCCTCCTTCATCTCGTTTCGCTCTCTTACACCTTCCTTCTACTCGTTTCGCTCTCTTTCACCCTCCTTCGTCTTGGTTAGCTCTCTTTCACCCTCCTTCGTCTCGTTTTGCTCTCTTTCACCCTCCTTCGTCTCGTTTCCCTCTCTTTCACCCTCCTTCGTCTCGTTTCGCTCTCTTTTACCTTCCTTCGCTTCGTTTCACTCTCTTTCTCCCTCCTTCGTCTCGTTTCGCTCTCTTTCACCCTCCTTCGTCTAGTTTCGCTCTCTTTCACCCTCCTTCATCTCGTTTCGCTCTATTTCACCCTCCTTCATCTCGTTTCCCTCTCTTTCACCCTCCTTCGTCTCGTTTCGACCTCTTTCACCCTCCTTCGTCTCGTTTCGCTCTGTTTGACCCTCCTTCGTCTCGTTTCGCTCTTTTTCACCCTCCTTCAACTCGTTTCGCTCTCTTTCACCCTCCTTCCTCGCGTTCCGCTCTCTTTCACGCTCCTTCATCTCGTTTCGCTCTCTTTCAGCCTCCTTCATCTCGTTTCGCTCTCTTTCACCCTCCTTCGTCTCGTTTCGCTCTCTTCTACCCTTCTTCGTCTCGTTTCGCCCTCTTTCACACATCTTCATCTCGTTTCGATCTCTTTCACCCACCTTCGTCTCGTTTCACTCTATTTCACCCTCCTTCGTCACGTTTCGCTCTCTTTCACCTTCCTTGGTCTCGTTTCGCTCTCTTTCACCCTTCTTTGTCTTGTTTCGCTCTCTTTCACACTCCTTCATCTCGTTTCGCCCTCTTTCACCCTCCTTCGTCTCGGTTCGCTCTCTTTCACCTTCCTTCGTCTCGTTTCACTCTCTTTCACCCTCCTTCGTCTCGTTCCGCTCTCTTTCACCCTCCTTCATCTCGTTCCACTCTCTTTCACCCTCATTCCTCTCGTTTCGCCATCTCTCACCCTCCTTCGTCTCGTTTCGCTCTCTTTCACCCTCCTTCATCTCGTTTCGCTCTATTTCACCCTCCTTCATCTCGTTTCGCTCCCTTTCACCCTCCTTCGTCTCGGTTCGCACTCTTTCTCCTTCCTTCGCCTCGTTTCACTCTCTTTCACACTCCTTGGTCTCGTTTCGCTCTCTTCCACCCTCCTTCGACTCGGTTCGCTCTCTTTCTCCTTCCTTCGCCTCGTTTCACTCTCTTTCACACTCCTTCGTCTCGTTTCGCTCTCTTCCACTCTCCTTCGTCTCGTTTCGCTCTCTTTCACCCTCCTTCGTCTCGTTTTGCAGTCTTTCACCCTCCTTCGTCTCGCTTCGCTCTCTTTCACCCTCCTTCGTCTCGTTTCGCTCTCTTCCACCCTCCTTCATCTCGTTTCGACCTCTTTCACCCTCTTCTTCTCGTTTCAATCTGTTTGACCCTCCTTCGTCTCGTTTTGCTCTCTTTCACCCTACTTCGCCTCGTTTCGCTCTCTTTCACCCTCCTTCGTCTCGTTTCGCTCTCTTTCACCCTCCTTCGTCTCGTTTCGCTCTCTCTCCGCCTCCTTCGCCTCGTTTCGCTCTCTTCCACACTCCATCATCTCGTTTCGCCCTCTTTCACCCTCCTTCGTCTCGGTCCGCTCTCTTTCACCTTCCTTCATCTCGTTCCACCCTCTTTCACCCTCCTTCGTCTCGTTTTGCTCTTTTTCACCCGGCTTCGTCTCGTTTCGCTCTCCTTCACCCTCCTTCGTCTCGTTTCGCCCTCTTTCACCCTCCTTCGT
Organism: Scyliorhinus torazame; assembly: GCF_047496885.1. Taxonomy (NCBI): domain Eukaryota; kingdom Metazoa; phylum Chordata; class Chondrichthyes; order Carcharhiniformes; family Scyliorhinidae; genus Scyliorhinus; species Scyliorhinus torazame. The sequence goes on along the minus strand of NC_092725.1, from coordinate 549,552 downwards.
CTCGGTTCGCTCTCTTTCACCCTCCTTCGTCTCGTTTGGCTCACTTTCACTCTCCTTCGTCTCGTTTCGCTCTCATTCACCTTCCTTCTACTCGTTTCGCTCTCTTTCACCCTCCTTCGTCTCGGTTAGCTCTCTTTCACTCTCCTTCGTCTCGTTTTGCTCTCTTTCACCCTCCTTCGTCTCGTTTCGCTCTCTTTCACCCTCCTTCGTCTCGTTTCCCTCTCTTTGAGCCTCCTTCGTCTCGTTTCGCTCTCTTCTACTCTCCTTCGTCTCGTTTCGCCCTCTTTCACCCACCTTCGACTCGTTTTGCTCTCTTTCACCCACCTTCGAATCGTTTCGCTCTCTTTCACCCTCCTACGTCTCGTTTCGCTCTCTTTCGCCTTCCTTCGTCTCGTTTCGCCCTCTTTCACCCTCCTTTGTCTTGTTTCGCTCTTTTTCACCCTCCTTCGTCTCGTTTCGCTCTCTTACACCTTCCTTCTACTCGTTTCGCTCTCTTTCACCCTCCTTCGTCTCGGTTAGGTCTCTTTCACCCTCCTTCGTCTCGTTTTGCTCTCTTTCACCCTCCTTCGTCTCGTTTCCCTCTCTTTCACCCTCCTTCGTCTCGTTTCGCTCTCTTTTACCTTCCTTCGCTTCGTTTCACTCTCTTTCTCCCTCCTTCGTATCGTTTCGCTCTCTTTCACCCTCCTTCGTCTCGTTTCGCTCTCTTTCACCCTCCTTCGTCTCGTTTCGCTCTCTTTCACCCTCCTTCGTCTCGTTTCGCTCTCTTTTACCTTCCTTCGCCTCGTTTCACTCTCTTTCTCCCTCCTTCGTCTCGTTTCGCTCTCTTTCACCTTCCTTCGTCTAGTTTCGCTCTCTTTCACCCTCCTTCGTCTCGTTTCGCTCTCTTTCACCCACCTTCGTCTCGTTTCGCCCTCTTTCACCCTCCTTCGTCTCGTTTCGCTCTGTTTGACCCTTCTTCGTCTCGTTTCGCTCTCTTTCACCCTCCTTCGCCTCGTTTCGCTCTCTTTCACCCTCCTTCGTCTCGTTTCGCTCTCTTTCACCCTCCTTTGTCTCGTTTGCTCTCTTTCCACCTCCTTCGCCTCGTTTCGCTCTCTTCCACACTCCATCGTCTCGTTTCGCCCCTTTAACCCTCCTTCGTCTCGGTTCGCTTTCTTTCACCTTCCTTCGTCTCGTTTCACTCTCTTTCACCCTCCTTCGTATCGTTTCGCTCTCTTTCACCCTCCTTCATCTTATTCCAGTCTCTTTCACCCTCATTCATCTCGTTTCGCTATCTCTCACCCTCCTTCGTCTCGTTTCGCTCTCTTCCACCCTCCTTCGTCTCGTTTCACCCTCTTTCACCCTCCTTCGTCTCGGTTAGCTCTCTTTCACCCTCCTTTGTCTTGTTTCACTCTCTTTCACCCTACTTCGTCTCGTTTGGCTCTCTTTCACCCTCCTTCGTCTCGTTTCGCACTCTTTCACCTTCCTTCTACTCATTTCGCTCTCTTTCACCCTCCTTCGTCTCGTTTCGCTCTCTTTCACCCTCCTTCGCCTCGTTTCGCTCTCTTTCACCCTCCTTCATCTCGTTTCGCTCTCTTTCACCCTCCTTCGTCTCGTTTCGCTCTCTTTCCACCTCCTTCGCCTCGTTTCGCTCTCTTCCACACTCCATCGTCTCGTTTCGCTCTCTTTCACCCTCCTTCGTCTCGTTTCGCTCTCTTTCACCCTCCTTTGTCTTGTTTCACTCTCTTTCACCCTCCTTCATTTCGTTTGGCTCTCTTTCACCCTCCTTCGTCTCGTTTCGCACTCTTTCACCTTCCTTTTACTCATTTCGCTCTCTTTCACCCTCCTTCGTCTCGGTTAGCTCTCTTTCACCCTCCTTCGTCTCGTTTCGCTCTCTTTCAACCTCCTTTGTCTTGTTTCACTCTCTTTCACCCTCCTTCGTCTCGTTTGGCTCTCTTTCACCCTCCTTCGTCTCGTTTCGCACTCTTTCACCTTCCTTCTACTCATTTCGCTCTCTTTCACCCTCCTTCGTCTCGGTTAGCTCTCTTTCACCCTCCTTCGTCTCGTTTCGCTCTCTTTCACCCTCCTTCGTCTCGTTTCGCTCTTTCACCCGCCGTCGCCTCGTTTCCCTCTCTTTGACCCTCCTTCGTCTCGTTTCGCTCTCTTCCACTCCCCTTCGTCTCGTTTGGCTCTCTTCCACTCTCCTTCATCTCGGTTCGCTCTCTTTCTCCTTCCTTCGCGTTGTTTCACTCTCTTTCACACTCCTTCGTCTCGCATCGCTCTCTTCCACTCTCCTTCGTCTCGTTTCGCTCTCTTTCTCCCTCCTTCGTCTCGCTTTGCACTCTTTCACCCTCCTTCGTCTCGTTTCGCTCTCTTCCACCCTCCTTGGTCTCGTTTCACCCTCTTTCACTCTCCTTCGTCTCGTTTCGCTCTGTTTGACCCTCCTTCGTCTCGTTTCGCTCTTTTCCACCCTCCTTCACCTCGTTTCGCTCTCTTTCACCCTCCTTCGTCTCGTTTCGCTCTCTTTGACCCTCCTTCGTCTCGTTTCGCTCTCTTCTACCCACATTCGTCTCGATTCGCCATCTTTCACCCTTCTTCATCTCGTTTCGCTCTCTTTCACCCACCTTCGTCTCGTTTCGCTCTCTTTCACACTCCTTCATCTCGTTTCGCTCTCTTTCACCTTCCTTCGTCTCGTTTCGCTCTCTTTCACCCTCCTTTGTCTTGTTTCGCTCTCTTTCACCCTCCTTCATCTCGTTTCGCCCTCTTTCACCCTCCTTCATCTCGTTTCGCTCTGTTTGACCCTCCTTCGTCTTGTTTCGCTCTCTTTCACCCTCCTTCGCCTCGTTTCGCTCTCTTTCACCCTCCTTCGCCTCGTTTCGCTCTCTTCCACAAACCATCATCTCGTTTCGCCCTCTTTCACACTCCTTCGTCTCGGTTCGCTCTCTTTCACCTTCCTTCGTCTCGTTTCACTCTCTTTCACCCTCCTTCATCTCGTTTCACTCTCTTTCACCCTCCTTCGCCTCGTTTCGCTCTCTTTCACCCTCCTTCGTCTCGTTTCGCTCTCTTTCACCCTCCTTCGTCTCGTTTCGCTCTCTTTCCACCTCCTTCGCCTCGTTTCGCTCTCCACACTCCATCGTCTCGTTTCGCCCTCTTTAACCCTCCTTCGTCTCGGTTCGCTCTCTTTCACCTTCCTTCGTCTCGTTTCACTCTCTTTCACCCTCCTTTGTCTTGTTTCACTCTCTTTCACCCTCCTTCGTCTCGTTTGGCTCTCTTTCACCCTCCTTCGTCTCGTTTCGCACTCTTTCACCTTCCTTCTACTCATTTCGCTCTCTTTACCCTCCTTCGTCTCGGTTAGCTCTCTTTCACCCTCCTTCGTCTCGTTTCGCTCTCTTTCACCCTCCTTCATCTCGTATCACTCTTTTTCACCCTCCTTCGTCTCGTTTCCCTCTCTTTGACCCTCCTTCGTCTCGTTTCGCTCTCTTCCACTCCCCTTCGTCTCGTTTCGCTCTTTTCCACTCTCCTTCACCTCGGTTCGCTCTCTTTCTCCTTCCTTCGTCTCGTTTCACTCTCTTTCACACTCCTTCGTCTCGTTTCGCTCTCTTCCACTCTCCTTCGTCTCGTTTCGCTCTCTTTCACCCTCCTTCGTCTCGTTTCGCCCTCTTTCACCATCCTTCGTCTCGTTTCGCTCTGTTTGACCCTCCTTCGCCTCGTTTCGCTCTCTTTCACCCTCCTTCGCCTCGTTTCGCTCTCTTTCACCCTCCTTCGTCTCGTTTCGCTCTCTTTCACCCTCCTTCGTCTCGTTTCGCTCTCTTTCCACCTACTTCGCCTCGTTTCGCTCTCTTCCACACTCCATCGTCTCGTTTCGCCCTCTTTAACCCTCCTTCGTCTCGGTTCGCTCTCTTTCACCTTCCTTCGTCTCGTTTCACTCTCTTTCACCCTCCTTCGTCTCGTTTCGCTCTCTTTCACCCTCCTTCATCTTATTCCAGTCTCTTTCACCCTGATTCATCTCGTTTCGCTATCTCTCCCCCTCCTTCGTCTCGTTTCGCTCTCTTCCACCCTCCTTCGTCTCTTTTCGCCCTTTTTCACCCTCCTTCGTCTCGGTTAGCTCTCTTCATCCTTCGTCTCGTTTCGCTCTCTTTCACCCTCCTTCGTCTCGTTTCGCTCTCTTTCACCTTCCTTCGCCTCGTTTCGCTCTCTTTCACCCTCCTTTGTCTTGTTTCACTCTCTTTGACACTCCTTCGTCTCGTTTCGCTCTCTTCTACCCACATTCGTCTCGATTCGCCATCTTTCACCCTTCTTCATCTCGTTTCGCTCTCTTTCACCCACCTTCGTCTCGTTTCGCTCTCTTCCACTCTCCTTCGTCTCGTTTCGCTCTCTTTCACCCTCCTTCGTCTCGTTTCGCCCTCTTTCACCCTCCTTCGTCTCGTTTCGCTCTGTTTGACCCTTCTTCGTCTCGTTTCGCTCTCTTTCACCCTCCTTCGCCTCGTTTCGCTCTCTTTCACCCTCCTTCGTCTCGTTTCGCTCTCTTTCACCCCCCTTCGTCTCGTTTCGCTCTCTTTCCACCTCCTTCGCCTCGTTTCGCTCTCTTCCACACTCCATCGTCTCGTTTCGCCCCTTTAACCCTCCTTCGTCTCGGTTCGCTCTCTTTCACCTTCCTTCGTCTCGTTTCACTCTCTTTCACCCTCCTTCGTCTCGTTTCGCTCTCTTTCACCCTCCTTCATTTTATTCCAGTCTCTTTCACCCTCATTCATCTCGTTTCGCTATCTCTCACCCTCCTTCGTCTCGTTTCGCTCTCTTCCACCCTCCTTCGTCTCATTTCGCCCTCTTTCACCCTCCTTCGTCTCGTTTGGCTCTCTTTCACCCTCCTTCGTCTCGTTTCGCACTCTTTCACCTTCCTTCTACTCATTTCGCTCTCTTTCACCCTCCTTAGTCTCGTTTCGCTCTCTTTCACCCTCCTTCGCCTCGTTTCGCTCTCTTTCACCCTCCTTCGTCTCGTTTCGCTCTCTTTCACCTTCCTTCGTCTCGTTTCGCTCTCTTTCACCCTCCTTTGTCTTGTTTCACTCTCTTTCACCCTCCTTCGTCTCGTTTGGCTCTCTTTCACCCTCCTTCGTCTCGTTTCGCACTCTTTCACCTTCCTTATACTCATTTCGCTCTCTTTCACCCTCCTTCGTCTCGGTTAGCTCTCTTTCACCCTCCTTCGTCTCGTTTCGCTCTCTTTCACCCTCCTTCGTCTCGTTTCGCTCTTTTTCACCCGCCTTCGTCTCGTTTCCCTCTCTTTGACCCTCCATCGTCTCGTTTCGCTCTCTTCCACTCCCCTTCGTCTCGTTTGGCTCTCTTCCACTCTCCTTCATCTCGGTTCGCTCTCTTTCTCCTTCCTTCGCGTCGTTTCACTCTCTTTCACACTCCTTCGTCTCGCATCGCTCTCTTCCACTCTCCTTCATCTCGTTTCTCTCTCTTTCTCCCTCCTTCGTCTCGCTTTGCACTCTTTCACCCTCCTTCGTCTCGTTTCGCTCTCTTCCACCCTCCTTGGTCTCGTTTCACCCTCTTTCACTCTCCTTCGTCTCGTTTCGCTCTGTTTGACCCTCCTTCGTCTCGTTTCGCTCTTTTCCACCCTCCTTCACCTCGTTTCGCTCTCTTTCACCCTCCTTCGTCTCGTTTCGCTCTCTTTCACCCTCCTTCGTCTCGTTTCGCTCTCTTCCACCCACATTCGTCTCGATTCGCCATCTTTCACCCTTCTTCATCTCGTTTCGCTCTCTTTCACCCACCTTCGTCTCGTTTCGCTCTCTTTCACACTCCTTCATCTCGTTTCGCTCTCTTTCACCTTCCTTCGTCTCGTTTCGCTCTCTTTCACCCTCCTTCATCTCGTTTCGCCCTCTTTCACACTCCTTCGTCTCGTTTCGCTCTGTTTGACCCTCCTTCGTCTTGTTTCGCTCTCTTTCACCCTCCTTCGCCTCGTTTCGCTCTCTTTCACCCTCCTTCGCCTCGTTTCGCTCTCTTCCACACACCATCATCTCGTTTCGCCCTCTTTCACACTCCTTCGTCTCGGTTCGCTCTCTTTCACCTTCCTTCGTCTCGTTTCACTCTCTTTCACCCTCCTTCATCTCGTTTCACTCTCTTTCACCCTCCTTCGCCTCGTTTCGCTCTCTTTCACCCTCCTTCGTCTCGTTTCGCTCTCTTTCACCCTCCTTCGTCTCGTTTCGCTCTCTTTCCACCTCCTTCGCCTCGTTTCGCTCTCTTCCACACTCCATCGTCTCGTTTCGCCCTCTTTAACCCTCCTTCGTCTCGGTTCGCTCTCTTTCACCTTCCTTCGTCTCGTTTCACTCTCTTTCACCCTCCTTCGTCTCGTTTCGCTCTCTTTCACCCTCCTTCATCTTATTCCAGTCTCTTTCACCCTCATTCATCTCGTTTCGCTATCTCTCACCCTCCTTCGTCTCGTTTCGCTCTCTTCCACCCTCCTTCGTCTCGTTTCACCCTCTTTCACCCTCTTTCGTCTCGGTTACCTCTCTTTCACCCTCCTTTGTCTTGTTTCACTCTCTTTCACCCTACTTCGTCTCGTTTGGCTCTCTTTCACCCTCCTTCGTCTCGTTTCGCACTCTTTCACCTTCCTTCTACTCATTTCGCTCTCTTTCACCCTCCTTCGTCTCGTTTCGCTCTCTTTCACCCTCCTTCGCCTCGTTTCGCTCTCTTTCACCCTCCTTCGTCTCGTTTCGCTCTCTTTCACCCTCCTTCGTCTCGTTTCGCTCTCTTTCCACCTCCTTCGCCTCGTTTCGCTCTCTTCCACACTCCATCGTCTCGTTTCGCTCTCTTTCACCCTCCTTCGTCTCGTTTCGCTCTCTTTCACCCTCCTTCGTCTTGTTTCGCTCTCTTTCATCCTCCTTTGTCTTGTTTCACTCTCTTTCACCCTCCTTCGTCTCGTTTGGCTCTCTTTCACCCTCCTTCGTCTCGTTTCGCACTCTTTCACATTCCTTCTACTCATTTCGCTCTCTTTCACCCTCCTTCATCTCGGTTAGCTCTCTTTCACCCTCCTTCGTCTCGTTTCGCTCTCTTTCACCCTCCTTCGTCTCGTTTCGCTCTTTTTCACCCGCCTTCGTCTCGTTTCCCTCTCTTTGACCCTCCTTCGTCTCGTTTCGCTCTCTTCCACTCCCCTTCGTCTCGTTTGGCTCTCTTCCACTCTCCTTCATCTCGGTTCGCTCTCTTTCTCCTTCCTTCGCGTCGTTTCACTCTCTTTCACACTCCTTCGTCTCGCATCGCTCTCTTCCACTCTCCTTCGTCTCGTTTCGCTCTCTTTCTCCCTCCTTCGTCTCGCTTTGCACTCTTTCACCCTCCTTGGTCTCGTTTCGCTCTCTTCCACCCTCCTTGGTCTCGTTTCACCCTCTTTCACTCTCCTTCGTCTCGTTTCGCTCTGTTTGACCCTCCTTCGTCTCGTTTCGCTCTTTTTCACCCTCCTTCACCTCGTTTCGCTCTCTTTCACCCTCCTTCATCTCGTTTCGCTCTCTTTGACCCACATTCGTCTCGATTCGCCATCTTTCACCCTTCTTCATCTCGTTTCGCTCTCTTTCACCCACCTTCGTCTCGTTTCGCTCTCTTTCACACTCCTTCATCTCGTTTCGCTCTCTTTCGCCTTCCTTCGTCTCGTTTTGCTCTCTTTCACCCTCCTTTGTCTTGTTTCGCTCTCTTTCACCCTCCTTCATCTCGTTTCGCCCTCTTTCACCCTCCTTCGTCTCGTTTCGCTCTGTTTGACCCTCCTTCGTCTTGTTTCGCTCTCTTTCACACTCCTTCGCCTCGTTTCGCTCTCTTTCACCCTCCTTCGTCTCGTTTCGCTCTCTTTCACCCTCCTTCGTCTCGTTTCGCTCTCTTTCCACCTCCTTCTCCTCGTTTCGCACTCTTCCACACACCATCATCTCGTTTCGCCCTCTTTCACACTCCTTCGACTCGGTTCGCTCTCTTTCACCTTCCTTCGTCTCGTTTCACTCTCTTTCACCCTCCTTCATCTCGTTTCGCTATCTCTCACCCTCCTTCGTCTCTTTTCGCTCTCTTCCACCCTCCTTCGTCTCGTTTAACTCTCTTTCACCCTCCTTCATATCGTTCCACTCTCTTTCACCCTCCTTCAGCTCGTTTCGCTATCTCTCACCCTCCTTCGTCTCGTTTCGCTCTCTTCCACCCTCCTTCGTCTCGTTTCGCCCTCTTACACCCTTATTCATCTCGTTTCGCTCTCTTCCACCCTCCTTCGTCTCGTTTCGCTCTCTTTCACCCTCCTTCGTCTCGTTTCGCTCTCTTTCACCTTCCATCATCTCGTTTCGCTCTCTTTCACCCTCCTTCATCTCGTTCCACTCTCTTTCACCCTCCTTCATCTCGTTTCGCTATCTCTCACCCTCCTTCGTCTCGTTTCGCTCTCTTCCACCCTCCTTCGTCTCGTTTCGCCCTCTTACACCCTTATTCATCTCGTTTCGCTCTCTTCCACCCTCCTTCGTCTCTTTTCGCTCTCTTTCACCCTCCTTCGTCTCGTTTCGCTCTCTTTCACCTTCCTTCGACTCGTTTCGCTCTCTTTCACCCTCCTTTGTCTTGTTTCACTCTCTTTCACCCTCCTTCGTCTCCATTGGCTCTCTTTCACTCTCCTTCGTCTCGTTTCGCTCTCTTTACCTTCCTTCTACTCGTTTCGCTCTCTTTCACCCTCCTTCGTCTCGGTTAGCTCTCTTTCACTCTCCTTCGTCTCGTTTCGCTCTCTTTCACCCTCCTTCGTCTCGTTTCGCTCTCTTTCACCCTCCTTCGTCTCGTTTCCCTCTCTTTGACCCTCCTTCGTCTCGTTTCGCTCTCTTCTACTCTCCTTCGTCTTGTTTCGCCCTCTTTCACCCACTTTCGACTCGTTTTGCTCTCTTTCACCCACCTTCGACTCGTTTCGCTCACTTTCACCCTCCTACGTCTCGTTTCGCTCTCTTTCGCCTTCCTTCGTCTCGTTTCGCCCTCTTTCACCCTCCTTTGTCTTGTTTCGCTCTTTTTCACCCTCCTTCATCTCGTTTGGCTCTCTTTCACCCTCCTTCGTCTCGTTTCGCTCTCTTACACCTTCCTTCTACTCGTTTCGCTCTCTTTCACCCTCCTTCGTCTCGGTTAGCTCTCTTTCACCCTCCTTCGTCTCGTTTCGCTCTCTTTCACCCTCCTTCGTCTCGTTTCGCTCTCTTTCACCCTCCTTCGTCTCGTTTCGCTCTCTTTTACCTTCCTTCGCCTCGTTTCACTCTCTTTCTCCCTCCTTCGTCTCGTTTCGCTCTCTTTCACCTTCCTTCGTCTAGTTTCGCTCTCTTTCACCCTCCTTCAGCTCGTTTCGCTCTATTTCACCCTCCTTCATCTCGTTTCCCTCTCTTTCACCCTCCTTCGTCTCGTTTCGCTCGCTTTCAGCCTCCTTCATCTCGTTTCGCTCTCTTCCACCCTCCATCGACTCGGTTCGCTCTCTTTCTCCTTCCTTCGCCTCGTTTCACTCTCTTTCACACTCCTTCGTCTCGTTTCGCTCTCTTTCACTCTCCTTCATCTCGTTTCGCTCTCTTTCACCCTCCTTCGTCTCGTTTTGCACTCTTTCACCTTCCTTCATCTCGTTTCGCCCTCTTTCACCCTCCTTCGTCTCGTTTCGCTCTGTTTGACCCTCCTTCGTCTCGTTCCACTCTCTTTCACCCTCCTTCATCTCGTTTCGCTATCTCTCACCCTCCTTCGTCTCGTTTCGCTCTCTTCCACCCTCTTTCGTCTCGTTTCGCCCTCTTACACCCTTATTCATCTCGTTTCGCTCTCTTCCACCCTCCTTCGTCTCGTTTCGCTCTCTTTCACCCTCCTTCGTCTCGTTTCGCTCTCTTTCACCTTCCTTCGTCTCGATTCGCTCTCTTTCACCCTCCTTTGTCTTGTTTCACTCTCTTTCACCCTCCTTCGTCTCGTTTGGCTCTCTTTCACTCTCCTTCGTCTCGTTTCGCTCTCTTTCACCTTCCTTCTACTCGTTTCGCTCTCTTTCACCCTCCTTCGTCTCGGTTAGCTCTCTTTCACTCTCCTTCGTCTCGTTTTGCTCTCTTTCACCCTCCTTCGTCTCGTTTCGCTCTCTTTCACCCTCCTTCGTCTCGTTTCCCTCTCTTTGACCCTCCTTCGTCTCGTTTCGCTCTCTTCTACTCTCCTTCGTCTCGTTTCGCCCTCTTTCACCCACCTTCGACTCGTTTTGCTCTCTTTCACCCACCTTCGACTCGTTTCGCTCTCTTTCACCCTCCTACGTCTCGTTTCGCTCTCTTTCGCCTTCCTTCGTCTCGTTTCGCCCTCTTTCACCCTCCTTTGTCTTTTTTCGCTCTTTTTCACCCTCCTTCATCTCGTTTCGCTCTCTTACACCTTCCTTCTACTCGTTTCGCTCTCTTTCACCCTCCTTCGTCTTGGTTAGCTCTCTTTCACCCTCCTTCGTCTCGTTTTGCTCTCTTTCACCCTCCTTCGTCTCGTTTCCCTCTCTTTCACCCTCCTTCGTCTCGTTTCGCTCTCTTTTACCTTCCTTCGCTTCGTTTCACTCTCTTTCTCCCTCCTTCGTCTCGTTTCGCTCTCTTTCACCCTCCTTCGTCTAGTTTCGCTCTCTTTCACCCTCCTTCATCTCGTTTCGCTCTATTTCACCCTCCTTCATCTCGTTTCCCTCTCTTTCACCCTCCTTCGTCTCGTTTCGACCTCTTTCACCCTCCTTCGTCTCGTTTCGCTCTGTTTGACCCTCCTTCGTCTCGTTTCGCTCTTTTTCACCCTCCTTCAACTCGTTTCGCTCTCTTTCACCCTCCTTCCTCGCGTTCCGCTCTCTTTCACGCTCCTTCATCTCGTTTCGCTCTCTTTCAGCCTCCTTCGTCTCGTTTCGCTCTCTTTCACCCTCCTTCGTCTCGTTTCGCTCTCTTCTACCCTTCTTCGTCTCGTTTCGCCCTCTTTCACACATCTTCATCTCGTTTCGATCTCTTTCACCCACCTTCGTCTCGTTTCACTCTATTTCACCCTCCTTCGTCACGTTTCGCTCTCTTTCACCTTCCTTGGTCTCGTTTCGCTCTCTTTCACCCTTCTTTGTCTTGTTTCGCTCTCTTTCACACTCCTTCATCTCGTTTCGCCCTCTTTCACCCTCCTTCGTCTCGGTTCGCTCTCTTTCACCTTCCTTCGTCTCGTTTCACTCTCTTTCACCCTCCTTCGTCTCGTTCCGCTCTCTTTCACCCTCCTTCATCTCGTTCCACTCTCTTTCACCCTCATTCCTCTCGTTTCGCCATCTCTCACCCTCCTTCGTCTCGTTTCGCTCTCTTTCACCCTCCTTCATCTCGTTTCGCTCTATTTCACCCTCCTTCATCTCGTTTCGCTCCCTTTCACCCTCCTTCGTCTCGGTTCGCACTCTTTCTCCTTCCTTCGCCTCGTTTCACTCTCTTTCACACTCCTTGGTCTCGTTTCGCTCTCTTCCACCCTCCTTCGACTCGGTTCGCTCTCTTTCTCCTTCCTTCGCCTCGTTTCACTCTCTTTCACACTCCTTCGTCTCGTTTCGCTCTCTTCCACTCTCCTTCGTCTCGTTTCGCTCTCTTTCACCCTCCTTCGTCTCGTTTTGCAGTCTTTCACCCTCCTTCGTCTCGCTTCGCTCTCTTTCACCCTCCTTCGTCTCGTTTCGCTCTCTTCCACCCTCCTTCATCTCGTTTCGACCTCTTTCACCCTCCTTCTTCTCGTTTCAATCTGTTTGACCCTCCTTCGTCTCGTTTTGCTCTCTTTCACCCTACTTCGCCTCGTTTCGCTCTCTTTCACCCTCCTTCGTCTCGTTTCGCTCTCTTTCACCCTCCTTCGTCTCGTTTCGCTCTCTCTCCGCCTCCTTCGCCTCGTTTCGCTCTCTTCCACACTCCATCATCTCGTTTCGCCCTCTTTCACCCTCCTTCGTCTCGGTCCGCTCTCTTTCACCTTCCTTCATCTCGTTCCACCCTCTTTCACCCTCCTTCGTCTCGTTTTGCTCTTTTTCACCCGGCTTCGTCTCGTTTCGCTCTCCTTCACCCTCCTTCGTCTCGTTTCGCCCTCTTTCACCCTCCTTCGTCTCGGTTCGCTCTCTTTCACCCTCCTTCGTCTCGTTTGGCTCACTTTCACTCTCCTTCGTCTCGTTTCGCTCTCATTCACCTTCCTTCTACTCGTTTCGCTCTCTTTCACCCTCCTTCGTCTCGGTTAGCTCTCTTTCACTCTCCTTCGTCTCGTTTTGCTCTCTTTCACCCTCCTTCGTCTCGTTTCGCTCTCTTTCACCCTCCTTCGTCTCGTTTCCCTCTCTTTGAGCCTCCTTCGTCTCGTTTCGCTCTCTTCTACTCTCCTTCGTCTCGTTTCGCCCTCTTTCACCCACCTTCGACTCGTTTTGCTCTCTTTCACCCACCTTCGAATCGTTTCGCTCTCTTTCACCCTCCTACGTCTCGTTTCGCTCTCTTTCGCCTTCCTTCGTCTCGTTTCGCCCTCTTTCACCCTCCTTTGTCTTGTTTCGCTCTTTTTCACCCTCCTTCGTCTCGTTTCGCTCTCTTACACCTTCCTTCTACTCGTTTCGCTCTCTTTCACCCTCCTTCGTCTCGGTTAGGTCTCTTTCACCCTCCTTCGTCTCGTTTTGCTCTCTTTCACCCTCCTTCGTCTCGTTTCCCTCTCTTTCACCCTCCTTCGTCTCGTTTCGCTCTCTTTTACCTTCCTTCGCTTCGTTTCACTCTCTTTCTCCCTCCTTCGTATCGTTTCGCTCTCTTTCACCCTCCTTCGTCTCGTTTCGCTCTCTTTCACCCTCCTTCGTCTCGTTTCGCTCTCTTTCACCCTCCTTCGTCTCGTTTCGCTCTCTTTTACCTTCCTTCGCCTCGTTTCACTCTCTTTCTCCCTCCTTCGTCTCGTTTCGCTCTCTTTCACCTTCCTTCGTCTAGTTTCGCTCTCTTTCACCCTCCTTCAGCTCGTTTCGCTCTATTTCACCCTCCTTCATCTCGTTTCCCTCTCTTTCACCCTCCTTCGCCTCGTTTCGCTCGCTTTCAGCCTCCTTCATCTCGTTTCGCTCTCTTCCACCCTCCATCGTCTCGGTTCGCTCTCTTTCTCCTTCCTTCGCCTCGTTTCACTCTCTTTCACACTCCTTCGTCTCGTTTCGCTCTCTTTCACTCTCCTTCATCTCGTTTCGCTCTCTTTCACCCTCCTTCGTCTCGTTTTGCACTCTTTCACCTTCCTTCATCTCGTTTCGCCCTCTTTCACCCTCCTTCGTCTCGTTTCGCTCTGTTTGACCCTCCTTCGTCTCGTTCCACTCTCTTTCACCCTCCTTCATCTCGTTTCGCTATCTCTCACCCTCCTTCGTCTCGTTTCGCTCTCTTCCACCCTCTTTCGTCTCGTTTCGCCCTCTTACACCCTTATTCATCTCGTTTCGCTCTCTTCATCCTTCGTCTCGTTTCGCTCTCTTTCACCCTCCTTCGTCTCGTTTCGCTCTCTTTCACCTTCCTTCGCCTCGTTTCGCTCTCTTTCACCCTCCTTTGTCTTGTTTCACTCTCTTTCACCCTCCTTCGTCTCGTTTGGCTCTCTTTCACTCTCCTTCGTCTCGTTTCGCTCTCTTTCACCTTCCTTCTACTCGTTTCGCTCTCTTTCACCCTCCTTCGTCTCGGTTAGCTCTCTTTCACTCTCAGTCGTCTCGTTTCGCTCTCTTTCACCCTCCTTCGTCTCGTTTCGCTCTCTTTCACCCTCCTTCGTCTCGTTTCCCTCTCTTTGACCCTTCTTTGTCTCGTTTCGCTCTCTTCTACTCTCCTTCGTCTCGTTTCGCCCTCTTTCACCCACCTTCGACTCGTTTTGCTCTCTTTCACCCACCTTCGACTCGTTTCGCTCTCTTTCACCCTCCTACGTCTCGTTTCGCTCTCTTTCGCCTTCCTTCGTCTCGTTTCGCCCTCTTTCACCCTCCTTTGTCTTGTTTCGCTCTTTTTCACCCTCCTTCGTCTCGTTTCGCTCTCTTACACCTTCCTTCTACTCATTTCGCTCTCTTTCACCCTCCTTCGTCTCGGTTAGCTCTCTTTCACCCTCCTTCGTCTCGTTTTGCTCTCTTTCACCCTCCTTCGTCTCGTTTCCCTCTCTTTCACCCTCCTTCGTCTCGTTTCGCTCTCTTTTACCTTCCTTCGCTTCGTTTCACTCTCTTTCTCCCTCCTTCGTCTCGTTTCGCTCTCTTTCACCCTCCTTCGTCTAGTTTCGCTCTCTTTCACCCTCCTTCATCTCGTTTCGCTCTATTTCACCCTCCTTCATCTCGTTTCCCTCTCTTTCACCCTCCTTCGTCTCGTTTCGACCTCTTTCACCCTCCTTCGTCTCGTTTCGCTCTGTTTGACCCTCCTTCGTCTCGTTTCGCTCTTTTTCACCCTCCTTCACCTCGTTTCGCTCTCTTTCACCCTCCTTCCTCGCGTTCCGCTCTCTTTCACGCTCCTTCATCTCGTTTCGCTCTCTTTCAGCCTCCTTCGTCTCGTTTCCCTCTCTTTCACCCTCCTTCGTCTCGTTTCGCTCTCTTCTATCCTCCTTCGTCTCGTTTCGCCCTCTTTCACCCATCTTCATCTCGTTTCGATCTCTTTCACCCACCTTCGTCTCGTTTCACTCTCTTTCACCCTCCTTCGTCACGTTTCGCTCTCTTTCACCTTCCTTGGTCTCGTTTCGCTCTCTTTCACCCTTCTTTGTCTTGTTTCGCTCTCTTTCACCCTCCTTCATCTCGTTTCGCCCTCTTTCACCCTCCTTCGTCTCGGTTCGCTCTCTTTCACCTTCCTTCGTCTCGTTTCACTCTCTTTCACCCTCCTTCGTCTCGTTCCGCTCTCTTTCACCCTCCTTCATCTCGTTCCACTCTCTTTCACCCTCATTCCTCTCGTTTCGCCATCTCTCACCCTCCTTCGTCTCGTTTCGCTCTCTTTCACCCTCCTTCATCTCGTTTCGCTCTATTTCACCCTCCTTCATCTCGTTTTGCTCCCTTTCACCCTCCTTCGTCTCGGTTCGCACTCTTTCTCCTTCCTTCGCCTCGTTTCACTCTCTTTCACACTCCTTGGTCTCGTTTCGCTCTCTTCCACTCTCCTTCGACTCGGTTCGCTCTCTTTCTCCTTCCTTCGCCTCGTTTCACTCTCTTTCACACTCCTTCATCTCGTTTCGCTCTCTTCCACTCTCCTTCGTCTCGTTTCGCTCTCTTTCACCCTCCTTCGTCTCGTTTTGCAGTCTTTCACCCTCCTTCGTATCGCTTCGCTCTCTTTCACCCTCCTTCGTCTCGTTTCGCTCTCTTCCACCCTCCTTCGTCTCGTTTCGCCCTCTTTCACCCTCCTTTGTCTTGTTTCGCTCTTTTTCACCCTCCTTCGTCTCGTTTCGCTCTCTTACACCTTCCTTCTACTCGTTTCGCTCTCTTTCACCCTCCTTCGACTCGGTTAGCTCTCTTTCACCCTCCTTCGTCTCGTTTTGCTCTCTTTCACCCTCCTTCGTCTCGTTTCCCTCTCTTTCACCCTCCTTCATCTCGTTTCGCTCTCTTTTACCTTCCTTCGCTTCGTTTCATTCTCTTTCTCCCTCCTTCGCCTCGTTTCACTCTCTTTCACCCTCCTTCGTCTCGTTTCGCTCTCTTTCACCCTCCTTCGTCTCGTTTCGCTCTCTTTCCGCCTCCTTCGCCTCGTTTCGCTCTCTTCCACACTCCATCATCTCGTTTTGCCCTCTTTCACCCTCCTTCGTCTCATTTCGCTCTCTTTCACCCTGCTTCGTCACGTTTCGCTCTCTTTGAACCTCCTTCGTCTCGTTTTGCTCTTTTTCACCCGGCTTCGTCTCGTTTCGCTCTCCTTCACCCTCCTTCTTCTCGTTTCGCTCTCTTCCACCCTCTTTCGTCTCGTTTCGCCCTCTTTCACCCTCCTTCGTCTCGTTTCGCCCTCTTTCACCCTCCTTCGTCTCGGTTCGCTCTCTTTCACCTTCCTTCGTCTCGTTTCGCTCTCTTTCACCCTCCTTTGTCTTGTTTCACTCTCTTTCACCCTCCTTCGTCTCGTTTGGCTCTCTTTCACTCTCCTTCGTCTCGTTTCGCTCTCTTTCACCTTCCTTCTACTCGTTTCGCTCTCTTTCACCCTCCTTCGTCTCGGTTAGCTCTCTTTCACTCTCCTTCGTCTCGTTTTGCTCTCTTTCACCCTCCTTCGTCTCGTTTCGCTCTCTTTCACCCTCCTTCGTCTCGTTTCCCTCTCTTTGACCCTCCTTCGTCTCGTTTCGCTCTCTTCTACTCTCCTTCGTCTCGTTTCGCCCTCTTTCACCCACCTTCGACTCGTTTTGCTCTCTTTCACCCACCTTCGAATCGTTTCGCTCTCTTTCACCCTCCTACGTCTCGTTTCGCTCTCTTTCGCCTTCCTTCGTCTCGTTTCGCCCTCTTTCACCCTCCTTTGTCTTGTTTCGCTCTTTTTCACCCTCCTTCGTCTCGTTTCGCTCTCTTACACCTTCCTTCTACTCGTTTCGCTCTCTTTCACCCTCCTTCGACTCGGTTAGCTCTCTTTCACCCTCCTTCGTCTCGTTTTGCTCTCTTTCACCCTCCTTCGTCTCGTTTCCCTCTCTTTCACCCTCCTTCATCTCGTTTCGCTCTCTTTTACCTTCCTTCGCTTCGTTTCATTCTCTTTCTCCCTCCTTCGTCTCGTTTCGCTCTCTTTCACCCTCCTTCGTCTAGGTTCGCTCTCTTTCACCCTCCTTCATCTCGTTTCGCTCTATTTCACCCTCCTTCATCTCGTTTCCCTCTCTTTCACCCTCCTTCGTCTCGTTTCGACCTCTTTCACCCTCCTTCATCTCGTTTCGCTCTGTTTGACCCTCCTTCGTCTCGTTTCGCTCTTTTTCACCCTCCTTCAATTCGTTTCGCTCTCTTTCACCCTCCTTCCTCGCGTTCCGCTCTCTTTCACGCTCCTTCATCTCGTTTCGCTCTCTTTCAGCCTCCTTCGTCTCGTTTCGCTCTCTTTCACCCTCCTTCGTCTCGTTTCGCTCTCTTCTACCCTTCTTCGTCTCGTTTCGCCCTCTTTCACCCATCTTCATCTCGTTTCGATCTCTTTCACCCACCTTCGTCTCGTTTCACTCTCTTTCACCCTCCTTCGTCACGTTTCGCTCTCTTTCACCTTCCTTGGTCTCGTTTCGCTCTCTTTCACCCTTCTTTGTCTTGTTTCGCTCTCTTTCACCCTCCTTCATCTCGTTTCGCCCTCTTTCACCCTCCTTCGTCTCGGTTCGCTCTCTTTCACCTTCCTTCGTCTCGTTTCACTCTCTTTCACCCTCCTTCGTCTCGTTCCGCTCTCTTTCACCCTCCTTCATCTCATTCCACTCTCTTTCACCCTCATTCCTCTCGTTTCGCCATCTCTCACCCTCCTTCGTCTCGTTTCGCTCTCTTTCACCCTTCTTCATCTCGTTTCGCTCTATTTCACCCTCCTTCATCTCGTTTCGCTCCCTTTCACCCTCCTTCGTCTCGGTTCGCACTCTTTCTCCTTCCTTCGCCTCGTTTCACTCTCTTTCACACTCCTTGGTCTCTTTTCGCTCTCTTCCACTCTCCTTCGACTCGGTTCGCTCTCTTTCTCCTTCCTTCGCCTCGTTTCACTCCCTTTCACACTCCTTCGTCTCGTTTCGCTCTCTTCCACTCTCCTTCGTCTCGTTTCGCTCTCTTTCACCCTCCTTCATCTCGTTTTGCAGTCTTTCACCCTCCTTCGTCTCGCTTCGCTCTCTTTCACCCTCCTTCGTCTCGTTTCGCTCTCTTCCACCCTCCTTCATCTCGTTTCGACCTCTTTCACCCTCCTTCGTCTCGTTTCAATCTGTTTGACCCTCCTTCGTCTCGTTTCGCTCTCTTTCACCCTACTTCGCCTCGTTTCGCTCTCTTTCACCCTCCTTCGTCTCGTTTCGCTCTCTTTCACCCTCCTTCGTCTCGTTTCGCTCTCTTTCCGCCTCCTTCGCCTCGTTTCGCTCTCTTCCACACTCCATCATCTCGTTTCGCCCTCTTTCACACTCCTTCGTCTCGGTCCGCTCTCTTTCACCTTCCTTCATCTCGTTCCACCCTCTTTCACCCTCCTTCGTCTCATTTCGCTCTCTTTCACCCTGCTTCGTCTCGTTTCGCTCTCTTTGAACCTCCTTCGTCTCGTTTTGCTCTTTTTCACCCGGCTTCGTCTCGTTTCGCTCTCCTTCACCCTCCTTCTTCTCGTTTCGCTCTTTTCCACCCTCCTTCGTCTCGTTTCGCCCTCTTTCACCCTCCTTCGTCTCGTTTTGCCCTCTTTCACCCTCCTTCGTCTCGGTTCGCTCTCTTTCACCTTCCTTCGTCTCGTTTCGCTCTCTTTCAGCCTCCTTCATCTCTGTCCACCCTCTTTCACCCTCCTTCGTCTCGTTTTGCTCTCTTTCACCCTCCTTCGTCTCGTTTCGCTCTTTTTCACCTGCTTCGTCTCGTTTCGCTCTCTTTCACCATCCTTCTACTCGTTTCGCTCTCTTTCACCCTCCTTCATCTCGGTTAGCTCTCTTTCACACTCCTTCGTCTCGTTTAGCTCTCTTTCACCCTCCTTCGCCTTGTTTTGCTTTCCTTCACCCTCCTTCAACTCGTTTCGTTCTCTTCCACCCTCCTTCGTCTCGTTTCGCCCTTTTTCACCCTCCTTTGTCTCGTTTCGCTCTTTTTCACCGTCCTTCGTCTCGTTTCGCTCTCTTTCCGCCTCCTTCGACTCGGTTCGCTCTGTTTCTCCTTCCTTCGCCTCGTTTCACTCCCTTTCACACTCCTTCGTCTCGTTTCGCTCTCTTCCACTCTCCTTCGTCTCATTTCGCTCTCTTTCACCCTCCTTCATCTCGTTTTGCAGTCTTTCACCCTCCTTCGTCTCGCTTCGCTCTCTTTCACCCTCCTTCGTCTCGTTTCGCTCTCTTCCACCCTCCTTCATCTCGTTTCGACCTCTTTCACCCTCCTTCGTCTCGTTTCAATCTGTTTGACCCTCCTTCGTCTCGTTTCGCTCTCTTTCACCCTACTTCGCCTCGTTTCGCTCTCTTTCACCCTCCTTCGTCTCGTTTCGCTCTCTTTCACCCTCCTTCGTCTCGTTTCGCTCTCTTTCCGCCTCCTTCGCCTCGTTTCGCTCTCTTCCACACTCCATCATCTCGTTTCGCCCTCTTTCACCCTCCTTCGTCTCGGTCCGCTCTCTTTCACCTTCCTTCATCTCGTTCCACCCTCTTTCACCCTCCTTCGTCTCATTTCGCTCTCTTTCACCCTGCTTCGTCTCGTTTCGCTCTCTTTGAACCTCCTTCGTCTCGTTTTGCTCTTTTTCACCCGGCTTCGTCTCGTTTCGCTCTCCTTCACCCTCCTTCTTCTCGTTTCGCTCTCTTCCACCCTCCTTCGTCTCGTTTCGCCCTCTTTCACCCTCCTTCGTCTCGTTTCGCCCTCTTTCACCCTCCTTCGTCTCGGTTCGCTCTCTTTCACCTTCCTTCGTCTCGTTTCGCTCTCTTTCAGCCTCCTTCATCTCTGTCCACCCTCTTTCACCCTCCTTCGTCTCGTTTTGCTCTCTTTCACCCTCCTTCGTCTCGTTTCGCTCTTTTTCACCTGCTTCGTCTCGTTTCGCTCTCTTTCACCATCCTTCTACTCGTTTCGCTCTCTTTCACCCTCCTTCATCTCGGTTAGCTCTCTTTCACACTCCTTCGTCTCGTTTAGCTCTCTTTCACCCTCCTTCGCCTTGTTTTGCTTTCCTTCACCCTCCTTCATCTCGTTTCGTTCTCTTCCACCCTCCTTCGTCTCGTTTCGCCCTTTTTCACCCTCCTTTGTCTCGTTTCGCTCTTTTTCACCGTCCTTCGTCTCGTTTCACTCTCTTTCACCTTCCTTCGCCTGGTTTCACTCTCTTTCACCCTCCTTCATCTCGTTTCGCTCTCTTTCACCCTCCTTCATCTTGAATCGCTCTCTTTCACCCTCCTTTGTATCGTTTCGCTCTCTTTCACCTTCCTTCATCTCATTTCGCTCTCTTTCACCCTCATTTATCTCGTTTCGCTCTCTTTCACCCTCCTTCGTCTCGTTTCGCTCTCTTTCACCTTCCTTCGTCTCGTTTCGCTCTCTTTCACCCTCCTTTGTCTTGTTTCACTCTCTTTCACCCTCCTTCGTCTCGTTTGGCTCTCTTTCACCCCCCTTCGTCTCGTTTCGCACTCTTTCACCTTCCTTCTACTCATTTCGCTCTCTTTCACTCTCCTTCGTTTCGGTTAGCTCTCTTTCACCCTCCTTCGTCTCGATTCGCTCTCTTTCACCCTCCTTCGTCTCGTTTCGACCTCTTTCACCCTCCTTCGTCTCGTTTCAATCTGTTTGACCCTCCTTTGTCTCGTTTCGCTCTCTTTCACCCTACTTCGCCTCGTTTCGCTCTCTTTCACCCTCCTTCGTCTCGTTTCGCTCTCTTTCACCCTCCTTCGTCTCGTTTCGCTCTCTTTCCGCCTCCTTCGCCTCGTTTCGCTCTCTTCCACACTCCATCATCTCGTTTCGCCCTCTTTCACCCTCCTTCGTCTCGGTGCGCTCTCTTTCACCTTCCTTCATCTCGTTCCACCCTCTTTCACCCTCCTTCGTCTCATTTCGCTCTCTTTCACCCTGCTCATCTCGTTTCGCTCTCTTTGAACCTCCTTCGTCTCGTTTCGCTCTTTTTCACCCGGCTTCGTCTCGTTTCGCTCTCCTTCACCCTCCTTCTACTCGTTTCGCTCTCTTCCACCCTTCTTCGTCTCGTTTCGCCCTCTTTCACCCTCCTTCGTCTCGTTTAACCCTCTTTCACCCTCCTTCGTCTCGATTCGCTCTCTTTACCTTCCTTCGTCTCGTTTCACTCTCTTTCACCCTCCTTCATCTCTTTCCACCCTCTTTCACCCTCCTTCGTCTCGTTTCGCTCTCTTTCACCCTGCTTCTTCTCGTTTCGCTCTCTTTTAACCTCCTTCGTCTCGTTTCGCTCTTTTTCACCTGCTTCGTCTCGTTTCGCTCTCTTTCACCCTCCTTCTACTCGTTTCGCTCTCTTTCACCCTCCTTCATCTCGGTTAGCTCTCTTTCACCCTCCTTCGTCTCGTTTAGCTCTCTTTCACCCTCCTTCGTCTTGTTTTGTTCTCCTCCACCCTCCTTCATCTCGTTTCGCTCTCTTCCACACTCCTTCGTCTCGTTTCGCCCTTTTTCACCCTCCTTTGTCTCGTTTCGCTCTCTTTCACCGTCCTTCGTCTCGGTTAGCTCTCTTCCACCCTCCATCATCTCGTTTCGCTCTCTTTCACCTTCCTTCGTCTCGTTTCGCTCTCTTTCACCCTCCTTTGTCTCGTTTCGCTCTCTTTCACCCTCCTTCGTCTCGTTTCGCTCTCTTTCACCTTCCTTCGTCTCGTTTCGCTCTCTTTCACCTTCCTTCTACTCATTTCGCTCTCTTTCACCCTCCTTCGTCTCGGTTAGCTCTCTTTCAGCCTCCTTCGTCTCGTTTCGCTCTTTTTCACCCTCCTTCGTCTCGTTTCCCTCTCTTTGACCCTCCTTCGTCTCGTTTGGCTCTCTTCCACTCCCCTTGGTCTCGTTTCGCCCTCTTTCACCCTTCTTCATCTCCTTTCGCTCTCTTTCACCCACCTTCGTCTCGTTTCGCTCTGTTTCACCCTCCTTCGTCTCGTTTCGCTCTCTTTCACCCTCCTTCGTCTCGTTTCGCTCTCTTTCACCCTACTTCGTCTCGTTTCGCTCTCTATCACCCTCCTTCATCTCGTTTCGCACTCTTTCACCCTCCTTCGTCTCGTTTCACTCTCTTTCACCCTCCTTCGTCTCGTTTCGCTCTCTTCCACCCTCCTTCGTCTCGTTTCGACCTCTTTCACCCTCCTTCGTCTCGTTTCAAACTGTTTGACCCTCCTTCGTCTCGTTTCGCTCTCTTTCACCCTACTTCGCCTCGTTACGCTCTCTTTCACCCTCCTTCGTCTCGTTTCGCTCTCTTTCACCCTCCTTCGTCTCGTTTCGCTCTCTTTCCGCGTCCTTCGCCTCGTTTCGCTCTCTTCCACACTCCATTATCTCGTTTCGCCCTATTTCACCCTCCTTCGTCTCGGTCCGCTCTCTTTCACCTTCCTTCATCTCGTTCCACCCTCTTTCACCCTCCTTCGTCTCGTTTCGCTCTCATTCACCCTGCTTCGTCTCGTTTCGCTCTCTTTGAAACTCCTTCGTCTCGTTTCGCTCTTTTTCACCCGGCTTCGTCTCGTTTCGCTCTCCTTCACCCTCCTTCTACTCGTTTCGCTCTCTTCCACCCTCCTTCGTCTCGTTTCGCCCTCTTTCACTCTCCTTCGTCTCGTTTCGCCCTCTATCACCCTCCTTCGTCTCGGTTCGCTCTCTTTCACCTTCCTTCGTCTCGTTTCGCTCTCTTTCACCCTCCTTCATCCCTTTCCACCCTCTTTCACCCTCCTTCGTCTCGTTTCGCTCTGTTTCACCCTCCTTCGTCTTGTTTTGCTCTCCTTCACCCTCCTTCATCACGTTTCGCTCTCTTTCACCGTCCTTCGTCTCGTTTCACTCTCTTTCACCTTCCTTCGCCTGGTTTCACTCTCTTTCACCCTTCTTCGTCTCGTTTCCCTCTCTTTCACCCTCCTTCATCTCGTTTCGCTCTCTTTCACCCTCCTTCATCTTGAATCGCTCTCTTTCACCCTCCTTTGTATCGCTTCGCTCTCTTTCACCTTCCTTCATCTCGTTTCGCTCGCTTTCACCCTCCTTCGTCTCGTTTCGCTCTCTTTCACCCTCCTTCGTCTCGTTTCCCTCTCTTTGACCCTCCTTCGTCTCGTTTGGCTCTCTTCCGCTCCCCATCATCTCGTTTCGCCCTCTTTTACCCTTCTTCATCTCCTTTCGCTCTCTTTCACCCACCTTCGTCTCGTTTCGCTCTGTTTCACCCTCCTTCGTCTCGTTTCGTTCTCTTTCACCCTCCTTCGTCTCGTTTCGCTCTCTTTCACCCTACTTCGTCTCGTTTCGCTCTCTATCACCCTCCTTCATCTCGTTTCGCTCTCTTTCACCCTCCTTCGTCTCGTTTCACTCTCTTTCACCCTCCTTCGTCTCGTTTCGCTCTCTTCCACCCTCCTTCGTCTCGTTTCGACGTCTTTCACCCTCCTTCGTCTCGTTTCATTTCTGTTTGACCCTCCTTCGTCTCGTATCGCTCTCTTTCACCCTACTTCGCCTCGTTTCGCTCTCTTTCACCCTCCTTCATCTCGTTTCGCTCTCTTTCACCCTCCTTCGTCTCCTTTCGCTCTCTTTCCGCCTCCTTCGCCTCGTTTCGCTCTCTTCCACACTCCATCATCTCGTTTCGCCCTCTTTCACCCTCCTTCGTCTCGGTCCGCTCTCTTTCACCTTCCTTCATCTCGTTCCAACCTCTTTCACCCTCCTTCGTCTCGTTTCGCTCTCATTCACCCTGCTTCGTCTCGTTTCGCTCTCTTTGAACCTCCTTCGTCTCGTTTCGCTCTTTTTCACCCGGCTTCATCTCGTTTCGTCTCCTTCGCCCTCCTTCTACTCGTTTCGCTCTCTTCCACCCTCCTTCGTCTCGTTTCGCCCTCTTTTACCCTTCTTCATCTCCTTTCGCTCTCTTTCACCCTCCTTCGTCTCGTTTCGCTCTGTTTCACCCTCCTTCGTCTTGTTTTGCTCTCCTTCACCCTCCTTCATCACGTTTCGCTCTCTTCCACCCTCCTTCGTCTAGTTTCGCCCTTTTTCACTCTCCTTTGTCTCGTTTCGCTCTCTTTCACCGTCCTTCGTCTCGTTTCACTCTCTTTCACCTTCCTTCGCCTGGTTTCACTCTCTTTCACCCTTCTTCGTCTCGTTTCCCTCTCTTTCACCCTCCTTCATCTCGTTTCGCTCTCTTTCACCCTCCTTAATCTTGAATCGCTCTCTTTCACCCTCCTTTGTATCGTTTCGCTCTCTTTCACCTTCCTTCATCTCGTTTCGCTCGCTTTCACCCTCCTTCGTCTCGTTTCGCTCTCTTTCACCCTCCTTCGTCTCGTTTCGCACTTTTTCACCCTCCTTCGTCTCGTTTCCCTCTCTTTGACCCTCCTTCGTCTCGTTTGGCTCTCTTCCGCTCCCCATCATCTCGTTTCGCCCTCTTTTACCCTTCTTCATCTCCTTTCGCTCTCTTTCACCCACCTTCGTCTCGTTTCGCTCTGTTTCACCCTCCTTCGTCTCGTTTCGTTCTCTTTCACCCTCCTTCGTCTCGTTTCGCTCTCTTTCACCCTACTTCGTCTCGTTTCACTCTCTATCACCCTCCTTCATCTCGTTTCGCTCTCTTTCACCCTCCTTCGTCTCGTTTCACTCTCTTTCACCCTCCTTTGTCTCGTTTCGCTCTCTTCCACCCTCCTTCGTCTCGTTTCGACGTCTTTCACCCTCCTTCGTCTCGTTTCAATCTGTTTGACCCTCCTTCGTCTCGTATCGCTCTCTTTCACCCTACTTCGCCTCGTTTCGCTCTCTTTCACCCTCCTTCGTCTCGTTTCGCTCTCTTTCACCCTCCTTCGTCTCCTTTCGCTCTCTTTCCGCCTCCTTCGCCTCGTTTCGCTCTCTTCCACACTCCATCATCTCGTTTCGCCCTCTTTCACCCTCCTTCGTCTCGGTCCGCTCTCTTTCATCTTCCTTCATCTCGTTCCAACCTCTTTCACCCTCCTTCGTCTCGTTTCGCTCTCATTCACCCTGCTTCGTCTCGTTTCGCTCTCTTTGTACCTCCTTCGGCTCGTTTCGCTCTTTTTCACCCGGCTTCATCTCGTTTCGTCTCCTTCGCCCTCCTTCTACTCGTTTCGCTCTCTTCCACCCTCCTTCGTCTCGTTTCGCCCTCTTTTACCCTTCTTCATCTCCTTTCGCTCTCTTTCACCCACCTTCGTCTCGTTTCGCTCTGTTTCACCCTCCTTCGTCTCGTTTCGTTCTCTTTCACCCTCCTTCGTCTCGTTTCGCTCTCTTTCACCCTACTTCGTCTCGTTTCGCTCTCTATCACCCTCCTTCATCTCGTTTCGCTCTCTTTCACCCTCCTTCATCTCGTTTCACTCTCTTTCACCCTCCTTCGTTTCGTTTCGCTCTCTTCCACCCTCCTTCGTCTCGTTTCGACGTCTTTCACCCTCCTTCGTCTCGTTTCAATCTGTTTGACCCTCCTTCGTCTCGTATCGCTCTCTTTCACCCTACTTCGCCTCGTTTCTCTCTCTTTCACCCTCCTTCGTCTCGTTTCGCTCTCTTTCACCCTCCTTCGTCTCCTTTCGCTCTCTTTCCGCCTCCTTCGCCTCGTTTCGCTCTCTTCCACACTCCATCATCTCGTTTCGCCCTCTTTCACCCTCCTTCGTCTCGGTCCGCTCTCTTTCACCTTCCTTCATCTCGTTCCAACCTCTTTCACCCTCCTTCGTCTCGTTTCGCTCTCATTCACCCTGCTTCGTCTCGTTTCGCTCTCTTTGAACCTCCTTCGTCTCGTTTCGCTCTTTTTCACCCGGCTTCATCTCGTTTCGTCTCCTTCGCCCTCCTTCTACTCGTTTCGCTCTCTTCCACCCTCCTTCGTCTCGTTTCACTCTCTTTCATCTTCCTTCGCCTGGTTTCACTCTCTTTCACCCTTCTTCGTCTCGTTTCCCTCTCTTTCACCCTCCTTCATCTCGTTTCGCTCTCTTTCACCCTCCTTCATCTTGAATCACTCTCTTTCACCCTCCTTTGTATCGTTTCGCTCTCTTTCACCTTCCTTCGTCTCGTTTCGCTCTCTTTCACCCTCCTTTGTCTCGTTTCGCTCTCTTTCACCTTGCTTCGCCTCGTTTCACTCTCTTTCTCCCTCCTTCGTCTCGTTTCGCTCTCTTTCACCCTCCTTCGTCTAGTTTCGCTCTCTTTCACCCTCCTTCATCTCGTTTCGCTCTATTTCACCCTCCTTCATCTCGTTTCGCTCTCTTTCACCCTCCTTCATCTTGTTTCGCTCTCTTCCACCCTCCTTCGTCTCGTTTCGCCCTCTTCCACCCTCCTTCGTCTCGTTTCGCTCTCTTTCACCCTCCTTCGTCTCGTTTCGCTCTTTTTCACCCTCCTTCGTCTCGTTTCCCTCTCTTCCACTCTCCCTCGACTCGGTTCGCTCTCTTTCTCCTTCCTTCGCCTCGTTTCACTCTCTTTCACTCTCATTCGTCTCGTTTCGCTCTCTTCCACTCTCCTTCGTCTCGTTTCGCTCTCTTTCACCCTCCTTCGTCTCGTTTTGCAGTCTTTCACCCTCCTTCATCTTGTTTCGCTCTCTTCCACCCTCCTTCGTCTCGTTTCGCCCTCTTCCACTCTCCTTCGTCTCGTTTCGCTCTCTTTCACCCTCCTTCGTCTCGTTTCGCTCTTTTTCACCCTCCTTCGTCTCGTTTCCCTCTCTTTGACCCTCCTTCGTCTTGTTTGGCTCTCTTCCGCTCCCCATCATCTCGTTTCGCCCTCTTTCACCCTTCTTCATCTCCTTTCGCTCTCTTTCACCCACCTTCATCTCGTTTCGCTCTCTTTCACCCTCCTTCGTCTCGTTTCGTTCTCTTTCATCCTCCTTCGTCTCGTTTCGCTCTCTTTCACCCTACTTCGTCTCGTTTCGCTCTCTATCACCCTCCTTCATCTCGTTTCGCTCTCTTTCACCCTCCTTCGTCTCGTTTCACTCTCTTTCACCCTCCTTCGTCTCGTTTCGCTCTCTTCCACCCTCCTTCGTCTCGTTTCGACGTCTTTCACCCTCCTTCGTCTCGTTTCAATCTGTTTGACCCTCCTTCGTCTCGTATCGCTCTCTTTCACCCTACTTCGCCTCGTTTCGCTCTCTTTCACCCTCCTTCGTCTCGTTTCGCTCTCTTTCACCCTCCTTCGTCTCCTTTCGCTCTCTTTCCGCCTCCTTCGCCTCGTTTCGCTCTCTTCCACACTCCATCATCTCGTTTCGCCCTCTTTCACCCTCCTTCGTCTCGGTCCGCTCTCTTTCACCTTCCTTCATCTCGTTCCAACCTCTTTCACCCTCCTTCGTCTCGTTTCGCTCTCATTCACCCTGCTTCGTCTCGTTTCGCTCTCTTTGAACCTCCTTCGTCTCGTTTCGCTCTTTTTCACCCGGCTTCATCTCGTTTCGTCTCCTTCGCCCTCCTTCTACTCGTTTCGCTCTCTTCCACCCTCCTTCGTCTCGTTTCGCCCTCTTTCACCCTCCTTCGTCTCGTTTCGCCCTCTTTCACCCTCCTTCGTCTCGGTTCGCTCTCTTTCACCTTCCTTCGTCTCGTTTCGCTCTCTTTCACCCTCCTTCATCTCTTTCCACTCTCTTTCACCCTCCTTCATCTCGTTTCGCTCTCTTTCACCCTGCTTCTGCTCGTTTCGCTCTCTTTGAACCTCCTTCGTCTCGTTTCGCTCTTTTTCACCTGCTTCGTCTCGTTTCGCTCTCTTTCACCCTCCTTCTACTCATTTCGCTCTCTTTCACCCTCCTTCATCTCGGTTAGCTCTCTTTCACCCTCCTTCGTCTCGTTTAGCTCTCTTTCACCCTCATTCGTCTTGTTTTGCTCTCCTTCACCCTCCTTCATCTGGTTTTGCTCTCTTCCACCCTCCTTCGTCTCGTTTCGCCCTTATTCACCCTCCTTTGTCTCGTTTCCCTCTCTTTCACCCTCCTTCATCTCATTTCGCTCTCTTTCACCCTCCTTCATCTTGAATTGCTCTCTTTCACCCTCCTTTGTATCGTTTCGCTCTCTTTCACCTTCCTTCGTCTCGTTTCGCTCTCTTTCACCCTCCTTCGTCTCGTTTCGCTCTCTTTCACCCTCCTTCGTCTCGTTTCGCTCTTTTTCACCCTCCTTCGTCTCGTTTCCCTCTCTTTGACACTCCTTCGTCTCGTTTGGCTCTCTTCCGCTCCACATCATCTCGTTTCGCCCTCTTTCACCCTTCTTCATCTCCTTTCGCTCTCTTTCACCCACCTTCGTCTCGTTTCGCTCTGTTTCACCCTCCTTCGTCTCGTTTCGTTCTCTTTCACCCTCCTTCGTCTCGTTTCGCTCTCTTTCACCCTACTTCATCTAGTTTCGCTCTCTATCACCCTCCTTCATCTCGTTTCGCTCTCTTTCACCCTCCTTCGTCTCGTTTCACTCTCTTTCACCCTCCTTCGTCTCGTTTCGCTCTCTTCCACCCTCCTTCGTCTCGTTTCGACGTCTTTCACCCTCCTTCGTCTCGTTTCAATCTGTTTGACCCTCCTTCGTCTCGTTTCGCTCTCTTTCACCCTACTTCGCCTCGTTTCGCTCTCTTTCACCCTCCTTCGTCTCGTTTCGCTCTCTTTCACCCTCCTTCGTCTCGTTTCGCTCTCTTTCCGCCTCCTTCGCCTCGTTTCGCTCTCTTCCACACTCCATCATCTCGTTTCGCCCTCTTTCACCCTCCTTCGTCTCGGTCCGCTCTCTTTCACCTTCCTTCATCTCGTTCCACCCTCTTTCACCCTCCTTCGTCTCGTTTCGCTCTCATTCACCCTGCTTCGTCTCGTTTCGCTCTCTTTGAACCTCCTTCGTCTCGTTTCGCTCTTTTTCACCCACCTTCGTCTCGTTTCGCTCTGTTTCACCCTCCTTCGTCTCGTTTCGTTCTCTTTCACCCTCCTTCGTCTCGTTTCGCTCTCTTTCACCCTACTTCGTCTCGTTTCGCTCTCTATCACCCTCCTTCATCTCGTTTCGCTCTCTTTCACCCTCCTTCATCTCGTTTCACTCTCTTTCACCCTCCTTCGTCTCGTTTCGCTCTCTTCCACCCTCCTTCGTCTCGTTTCGACGTCTTTCACCCTCCTTCGTCTCGTTTCAATCTGTTTGACCCTCCTTCGTCTCGTTTCGCTCTCTTTCACCCTACTTCGCCTCGTTTCGCTCTCTTTCACCCTCCTTCGTCTCGTTTCGCTCTCTTTCACCCTCCTTCGTCTCGTTTCGCTCTCTTTCCGCCTCCTTCGCCTCGTTTCGCTCTCTTCCACACTCCATCATCTCGTTTCGCCCTCTTTCACCCTCCTTCGTCTCGGTCCGCTCTCTTTCACCTTCCTTCATCTCGTTCCACCCTCTTTCACCCTCCTTCGTCTCGTTTCGCTCTCATTCACCCTGCTTCGTCTCGTTTCGCTCTCTTTGAACCTCCTTCGTCTCGTTTCGCTCTTTTTCACCCGGCTTCATCTCGTTTCATCTCCTTCGCCCTCCTTCTACTCGTTTCGCTCTCTTCCACCCTCCTTCGTCTCGTTTCGCCCTCTTTCACCCTCCTTCGTCTCGTTTCGCCCTCTTTCACCCTCCTTCGTCTCGGTTCGCTCTCTTTCACCTTCCTTCGTCTCGTTTCGCTCTCTTTCACCCTCCTTCATCTCTTTCCACCCTCTTTCACCCTCCGTTGTTTCGTTTCGCCCTCTTTCACCCTGCTTCTGCTCGTTTCGCTCTCTTTGAACCTCCTTCGTCTCGTTTCGCTCTTTTTCACCTCCTTCGTCTCGTTTCGCTCTTTTTCACCTGCTTCGTCTCATTTCGCTCTCTTTCACCCTCCTTCATCTCGGTTAGCAATCTTTCACCCTCCTTCGTCTCGTTTAGCTCTCTTTCACCCTCCTTCGTCTTGTTTTGCTCTCCTTCACCCTCCTTCATCTGGTTTCGCTCTCTTCCACCCTCCTTCGTCTCGTTTCGCCCTTATTCACCCTCCTTTGTCTCGTTTCCCTCTCTTTCACCCTCCTTCATCTCGTTTCGCTCTCTTTTAACCTCCTTCATCTTGAATCGCTCTCTTTCACCCTCCTTTGTATCGTTTCGCTCTCTTTCACCTTCCTTCGTTTCGTTTTGCTCTCTTTCACCCTCCTTCGTCTCGTTTCCCTCTCTTTCACCCTCCTTCGTCTCGTTTCGCTCTTTTTCACCCTCCTTCGTCTCGTTTCCCTCTCTTTGACCCTCCTTCGTCTCGTTTGGCTCTCTTCCGCTCCCCATCATCTCGTTTCGCCCTCTTTCACCCTTCTTCATCTCCTTTCGCTCTCTTTCACCCACCTTCGTCTCGTTTCGCTCTGTTTCACCCTCCTTCGTCTCGTTTCGTTCTCTTTCACCCTCCTTCGTCTCGTTTCGCTCTCTTTCACCCTACTTCATCTCTTTTCGCTCACTTTCACCCTCCTTCATCTTGAATCGCTCTCTTTCACCCTCCTTTGTATCGTTTCGCTCTCTTTCACCTTCCTTCATCTCATTTCGCTCTCTTTCACCCTCATTTATCTCGTTTCGCTCTCTTTCACCCTCCTTCGTCTCGTTTCGCTCTCTTTCACCTTCCTTCGTCTCGTTTCGCTCTCTTTCACCCTCCTTTGTCTTGTTTCACTCTCTTTCACCCTCCTTCGTCTCGTTTGGCTCTCTTTCACCCTCCTTCGTCTCGTTTCGCACTCTTTCACCTTCCTTCTACTCATTTCGCTCTCTTTCACCCTACTTCGCCTCGTTTCGCTCTCTTTCACCCTCCTTCGTCTCGTTTCGCTCTCTTTCACCCTCCTTCGTCTCGTTTCGCTCTCTTTCCGCCTCCTTCGCCTCGTTTCGCTCTCTTCCACACTCCATCATCTCGTTTCGCCCTCTTTCACCCTCCTTCGTCTCGGTGCGCTCTCTTTCACCTTCCTTCATCTCGTTCCACCCTCTTTCACCCTCCTTCGTCTCATTTCGCTCTCTTTCACCCTGCTTCATCTCGTTTCGCTCTCTTTGAACCTCCTTCGTCTCGTTTCGCTCTTTTTCACCCGGCTTCGTCTCGTTTCGCTCTCCTTCACCCTCCTTCTACTCGTTTCGCTCTCTTCCACCCTTCTTCGTCTCGTTTCGCCCTCTTTCACCCTCCTTCGTCTCGTTTTGCCCTCTTTCACCCTCCTTCGTCTCGATTCGCTCTCTTTCACCTTCCTTCGTCTCGTTTCACTGTCTTTCACCCTCCTTCATCTCTTTCCACCCTCTTTCACCCTCCTTCGTCTCGTTTCGCTCTCTTTCACCCTGCTTCTTCTCGTTTCGCTCTCTTTTAACCTCCTTCGTCTCGTTTCGCTCTTTTTAACCTGCTTCGTCTCGTTTCGCTCTCTTTCACCCTCCTTCTACTCGTTTCGCTCTCTTTCACCCTCCTTCATCTCGGTTAGCTCTCTTTCACCCTCCTTCGTCTCGTTTAGCTCTCTTTCACCCTCCTTCGTCTTGTTTTGTTCTCCTTCACCCTCCTTCATCTCGTTTCGCTCTCTTCCACACTCCTTCGTCTCGTTTCGCCCTTTTTCACCCTCCTTTGTCTCGTTTCGCTCTCTTTCACCGTCCTTCGTCTCGGTTAGCTCTCTTCCACCCTCCATCGTCTCGTTTCGCTCTATTTCACCCTTCTTTGTCTTGTTTCACTCTCTTTCACCCTCCTTCGTCTCGTTTGGCTCTCTTTCACCCTCCTTCGTCTCGTTTCGCACTCTTTCACCTTCCTTCTACTCATTTCGCTCTCTTTCACCCTCCTTCGTCTCGGTTAGCTCTCTTTCACCCTCCTTCGTCTCGTTTTGCTCTCTTTCAGCCACCTTCGTCTCGTTTCGCTCTTTTTCACCCTCCTTCGTCTCGTTTCCCTCTCTTTGAACCTCCTTCGTCTCGTTTGGCTCTCTTCCACTCCCCTTGGTCTCGTTTCGCCCTCTTTCACCCTTCTTCATCTCCTTTCGCTCTCTTTCACCCACCTTCGTCTCGTTTCGCTCTGTTTCACCCTCCTTCGTCTCGTTTCGCTCTCTTTCACCCTCCTTCGTCTCGTTTCGCTCTCTTTCACCCTACTTCGTCTCGTTTCGCTCTCTATCACCCTCCTTCATCTCGTTTCGCACTCTTTCACCCTCCTTCGTCTCGTTTCACTCTCTTTCACCCTCCTTCGTCTCGTTTCGCTCTCTTCCACCCTCCTTCGTCTCGTTTCGACCTCTTTCACCCTCCTTCGTCTCGTTTCAAACTGTTTGACCCTCCTTCGTCTCGTTTCGCTCTCTTTCACCCTACTTCGCCTCGTTTCGCTCTCTTTCACCCTCCTTCGTCTCGTTTCGCTCTCTTTCACCCTCCTTCGTCTCGTTTCGCTCTCTTTCCGCGTCCTTCGCCTCGTTTCGCTCTCTTCCACACTCCATCATCTCGTTTCGCCCTATTTCACCCTCCTTCATCTCGGTCCGCTCTCTTTCACCTTCCTTCATCTCGTTCCACCCTCTTTCACCCTCCTTCGTCTCGTTTCGCTCTCATTCACCCTGCTTCGTCTCGTTTCGCTCTCTTTGAAACTCCTTCGTCTCGTTTCGCTCTTTTTCACCCGGCTTCGTCTCGTTTCGCTCTCCTTCACCCTCCTTCTACTCGTTTCGCTCTCTTCCACCCTCCTTCGTCTCGTTTCGCCCTCTTTCACTCTCCTTCGTCTCGTTTCGCCCTCTATCACCCTCCTTCGTCTCGGTTCGCTCTCTTTCACCTTCCTTCGTCTCGTTTCGCTCTGTTTCACCCTCCTTCATCCCTTTCCACCCTCTTTCACCCTCCTTCGTCTCGTTTCGCTCTGTTTCACCCTCCTTCGTCTTGTTTTGCTCTCCTTCACCCTCCTTCATCACGTTTCGCTCTCTTCCACCCTCCTTCGTCTAGTTTCGCCTTTTTTCACTCTCCTTTGTCTCGTTTCGCTCTCTTTCACCGTCCTTCGTCTCGTTTCACTCTCTTTCACCTTCCTTCGCCTGGTTTCACTCTCTTTCACCCTTCTTCGTCTCGTTTCCCTCTCTTTCACCCTCCTTCATCTCGTTTCGCTCTCTTTCACCCTCCTTCATCTTGAATCGCTCTCTTTCACCCTCCTTTGTATCGTTTCGCTCTCTTTCACCTTCCGTCATCTCGTTTCGCTCGCTTTCACCCTCCTTCGTCTCGTTTCGCTCTCTTTCACCCTCCTTCGTCTCGTTTCGCACTTTTTCACCCTCCTTCGTCTCGTTTCCCTCTCTTTGACCCTCCTTCGTCTCGTTTGGCTCTCTTCCGCTCCCCATCATCTCGTTTCGCCCTCTTTTACCCTTCTTCATCTCCTTTCGCTCTCTTTCACCCACCTTCGTCTCGTTTCGCTCTGTTTCACCCTCCTTCGTCTCGTTTCGTTCTCTTTCACCCTCCTTCGTCTCGTTTCGCTCTCTTTCACCCTACTTCGTCTCGTTTCGCTCTCTATCACCCTCCTTCATCTCGTTTCGCTCTCTTTCACCCTCCTTCGTCTCGTTTCACTCTCTTTCACCCTCCTTCGTCTCGTTTCGCTCTCTTCCACCCTCCTTCGTCTCGTTTCGACGTCTTTCACCCTCCTTCGTCTCGTTTCAATCTGTTTGACCCTCCTTCGTCTCGTATCGCTCGCTTTCACCCTACTTCGCCTCGTTTCGCTCTCTTTCACCCTCCTTCATCTCGTTTCGCTCTCTTTCACCCTCCTTCGTCTCCTTTCGCTCTCTTTCCGCCTCCTTCGCCTCGTTTCGCTCTCTTCCACACTCCATCATCTCGTTTCGCCCTCTTTCACCCTCCTTCGTCTCGGTCCGCTCTCTTTCACCTTCCTTCATCTCGTTCCAACCTCTTTCACCCTCCTTCGTCTCGTTTCGCTCTCATTCACCCTGCTTCGTCTCGTTTCGCTCTCTTTGAACCTCCTTCGTCTCGTTTCGCTCTTTTTCACCCGGCTTCATCTCGTTTCGTCTCCTTCGCCCTCCTTCTACTCGTTTCGCTCTCTTCCACCCTCCTTCGTCTCGTTTCGCCCTCTTTTACCCTTCTTCATCTCCTTTCGCTCTCTTTCACCCTCCTTTGTATCGTTTCGCTCTCTTTTACCTTCCTTCGTCTCGTTTCGCTCTTTTTCACCTGCTTCGTCTCGTTTCGCTCTCTTTCACCCTCCTTCTACTCGTTTCGCTCTCTTTCACCCTCCTTCATCTCGTTTCGCTCTCTTTCACCCTCCTTCGTCTCGTTTCGCTCTCTTTCACCTTCCTTCGTCTCGTTTCGCTCTCTTTCACCCTCCTTTGTCTTGTTTCACTCTCTTTCACCCACCTTCGTCTCGTTTGGCTCTCTTTCACCCTCCTTCGTCTCGTTTCGCACTCTTTCACCTTCCTTCTACTCATTTCGCTCTCTTTCACCCTACTTCGCCTCGTTTCGCTCTCTTTCACCCTCCTTCGTCTCGTTTCGCTCTCTTTCACCCTCCTTCGTCTCGTTTCGCTCTCTTTCCGCCTCCTTCGCCTCGTTTCGCTCTCTTCCACACTCCATCATCTCGTTTCGCCCTCTTTCACCCTCCTTCGTCTCGGTGCGCTCTCTTTCACCTTCCTTCATCTCGTTCCACCCTCTTTCACCCTCCTTCGTCTCATTTCGCTCTCTTTCACCCTGCTTCATCTCGTTTCGCTCTCTTTGAACCTCCTTCGTCTCGTTTCGCTCTTTTTCACCCGGCTTCGTCTCGTTTCGCTCTCCTTCACCCTCCTTCTACTCGTTTCGCTCTCTTCCACCCTTCTTCGTCTCGTTTCGCCCTCTTTCACCCTCCTTCGTCTCGTTTTGCCCTCTTTCACCCTCCTTCGTCTCGATTCGCTCTCTTTCACCTTCCTTCGTCTCGTTTCACTCTCTTTCACCCTCCTTCATCTCTTTCCACCCTCTTTCACCCTCCTTCGTCTCGTTTCGCTCTCTTTCACCCTGCTTCTTCTCGTTTCGCTCTCTTTTAACCTCCTTCGTCTCGTTTCGCTCTTTTTCACCTGCTTCGTCTCGTTTCGCTCTCTTTCACCCTCCTTCTACTCGTTTCGCTCTCTTTCACCCTCCTTCATCTCGGTTAGCTCTCTTTCACCCTCCTTCGTCTCGTTTAGCTCTCTTTCACCCTCCTTCGTCTTGTTTTGTTCTCCTTCACCCTCCTTCATCTCGTTTCGCTCTCTTCCACACTCCTTCGTCTCGTTTCGCCCTTTTTCACCCTCCTTTGTCTCGTTTCGCTCTCTTTCACCGTCCTTCGTCTCGGTTAGCTCTCTTCCACCCTCCATCGTCTCGTTTCGCTCTCTTTCACCTTCCTTCGTCTCGTTTCGCTCTCTTTCACCCTCCTTTGCCTCGTTTCGCTCTCTTTCACCCTCCTTCGTCTCGTTTCGCTCTCTTTCACCTTCCTTCGTCTCGTTTCGCTCTATTTCACCCTTCTTTGTCTTGTTTCACTCTCTTTCACCCTCCTTCGTCTCGTTTGGCTCTCTTTCACCCTCCTTCGTCTCGTTTCGCACTCTTTCACCTTCCTTCTACTCATTTCGCTCTCTTTCACCCTCCTTCGTCTCGGTTAGCTCTCTTTCACCCTCCTTCGTCTCGTTTTGCTCTCTTTCAGCCACCTTCGTCTCATTTCGCTCTTTTTCACCCTCCTTCGTCTCGTTTCCCTCTCTTTGAACCTCCTTCGTCTCGTTTGGCTCTCTTCCACTCCCCTTGGTCTCGTTTCGCCCTCTTTCACCCTTCTTCATCTCCTTTCGCTCTCTTTCACCCACCTTCGTCTCGTTTCGCTCTGTTTCACCCTCCTTCGTCTCGTTTCGCTCTCTTTCACCCTCCTTCGTCTCGTTTCGCTCTCTTTCACCCTACTTCGTCTCGTTTCGCTCTCTATCACCCTCCTTCATCTCGTTTCGCACTCTTTCACCCTCCTTCGTCTCGTTTCACTCTCTTTCACCCTCCTTCGTCTCGTTTCGCTCTCTTCCACCCTCCTTCGTCTCGTTTCGACCTCTTTCACCCTCCTTCGTCTCGTTTCAAACTGTTTGACCCTCCTTCGTCTCGTTTCGCTCTCTTTCACCCTACTTCGCCTCGTTTCGCTCTCTTTCACCCTCCTTCGTCTCGTTTCGCTCTCTTTCACCCTCCTTCGTCTCGTTTCGCTCTCTTTCCGCGTCCTTCGCCTCGTTTCGCTCTCTTCCACACTCCATCATCTCGTTTCGCCCTATTTCACCCTCCTTCATCTCGGTCCGCTCTCTTTCACCTTCCTTCATCTCGTTCCACCCTCTTTCACCCTCCTTCGTCTCGTTTCGCTCTCATTCACCCTGCTTCGTCTCGTTTCGCTCTCTTTGAAACTCCTTCGTCTCGTTTCGCTCTTTTTCACCCGGCTTCGTCTCGTTTCGCTCTCCTTCACCCTCCTTCTACTCGTTTCGCTCTCTTCCACCCTCCTTCGTCTCGTTTCGCCCTCTTTCACTCTCCTTCGTCTCGTTTCGCCCTCTATCACCCTCCTTCGTCTCGGTTCGCTCTCTTTCACCTTCCTTCGTCTCGTTTCGCTCTGTTTCACCCTCCTTCATCCCTTTCCACCCTCTTTCACCCTCCTTCGTCTCGTTTCGCTCTGTTTCACCCTCCTTCGTCTTGTTTTGCTCTCCTTCACCCTCCTTCATCACGTTTCGCTCTCTTCCACCCTCCTTCGTCTAGTTTCGCCTTTTTTCACTCTCCTTTGTCTCGTTTCGCTCTCTTTCACCGTCCTTCGTCTCGTTTCACTCTCTTTCACCTTCCTTCGCCTGGTTTCACTCTCTTTCACCCTTCTTCGTCTCGTTTCCCTCTCTTTCACCCTCCTTCATCTCGTTTCGCTCTCTTTCACCCTCCTTCATCTTGAATCGCTCTCTTTCACCCTCCTTTGTATCGTTTCGCTCTCTTTCACCTTCCGTCATCTCGTTTCGCTCGCTTTCACCCTCCTTCGTCTCGTTTCGCTCTCTTTCACCCTCCTTCGTCTCGTTTCGCACTTTTTCACCCTCCTTCGTCTCGTTTCCCTCTCTTTGACCCTCCTTCGTCTCGTTTGGCTCTCTTCCGCTCCCCATCATCTCGTTTCGCCCTCTTTTACCCTTCTTCATCTCCTTTCGCTCTCTTTCACCCACCTTCGTCTCGTTTCGCTCTGTTTCACCCTCCTTCGTCTCGTTTCGTTCTCTTTCACCCTCCTTCGTCTCGTTTCGCTCTCTTTCACCCTACTTCGTCTCGTTTCGCTCTCTATCACCCTCCTTCATCTCGTTTCGCTCTCTTTCACCCTCCTTCGTCTCGTTTCACTCTCTTTCACCCTCCTTCGTCTCGTTTCGCTCTCTTCCACCCTCCTTCGTCTCGTTTCGACGTCTTTCACCCTCCTTCGTCTCGTTTCAATCTGTTTGACCCTCCTTCGTCTCGTATCGCTCGCTTTCACCCTACTTCGCCTCGTTTCGCTCTCTTTCACCCTCCTTCGTCTCGTTTCGCTCTCTTTCACCCTCCTTCGTCTCCTTTCGCTCTCTTTCCGCCTCCTTCGCCTCGTTTCGCTCTCTTCCACACTCCATCATCTCGTTTCGCCCTCTTTCACCCTCCTTCGTCTCGGTCCGCTCTCTTTCACCTTCCTTCATCTCGTTCCAACCTCTTTCACCCTCCTTCGTCTCGTTTCGCTCTCATTCACCCTGCTTCGTCTCGTTTCGCTCTCTTTGAACCTCCTTCGTCTCGTTTCGCTCTTTTTCACCCGGCTTCATCTCGTTTCGTCTCCTTCGCCCTCCTTCTACTCGTTTCGCTCTCTTCCACCCTCCTTCGTCTCGTTTCGCCCTCTTTTACCCTTCTTCATCTCCTTTCGCTCTCTTTCACCCTCCTTTGTATCGTTTCGCTCTCTTTTACCTTCCTTCGTCTCGTTTCGCTCTTTTTCACCTGCTTCGTCTCGTTTCGCTCTCTTTCACCCTCCTTCTACTCGTTTCGCTCTCTTTCACCCTCCTTCATCTCGTTTCGCTCTCTTTCACCCTCCTTCGTCTCGTTTCGCTCTCTTTCACCTTCCTTCGTCTCGTTTCGCTCTCTTTCACCCTCCTTTGTCTTGTTTCACTCTCTTTCACCCACCTTCGTCTCGTTTGGCTCTCTTTCACCCTCCTTCGTCTCGTTTCGCACTCTTTCACCTTCCTTCTACTCATTTCGCTCTCTTTCACCCTACTTCGCCTCGTTTCGCTCTCTTTCACCCTCCTTCGTCTCGTTTCGCTCTCTTTCACCCTCCTTCGTCTCGTTTCGCTCTCTTTCCGCCTCCTTCGCCTCGTTTCGCTCTCTTCCACACTCCATCATCTCGTTTCGCCCTCTTTCACCCTCCTTCGTCTCGGTGCGCTCTCTTTCACCTTCCTTCATCTCGTTCCACCCTCTTTCACCCTCCTTCGTCTCATTTCGCTCTCTTTCACCCTGCTTCATCTCGTTTCGCTCTCTTTGAACC
This sequence comes from Scyliorhinus torazame, assembly GCF_047496885.1. NCBI lineage: Eukaryota > Metazoa > Chordata > Chondrichthyes > Carcharhiniformes > Scyliorhinidae > Scyliorhinus > Scyliorhinus torazame. The sequence continues at coordinate 511,706 of NC_092725.1, read as the reverse complement.
TCCTTCGTCTCGTTTCGCTCTTTTTCACCCGGCTTCGTCTCGTTTCGCTCTCCTTCACCCTCCTTCTACTCGTTTCGCTCTCTTCCACCCTTCTTCGTCTCGTTTCGCCCTCTTTCACCCTCCTTCGTCTCGTTTTGCCCTCTTTCACCCTCCTTCGTCTCGATTCGCTCTCTTTCACCTTCCTTCGTCTCGTTTCACTCTCTTTCACCCTCCTTCATCTCTTTCCACCCTCTTTCACCCTCCTTCGTCTCGTTTCGCTCTCTTTCACCCTGCTTCTTCTCGTTTCGCTCTCTTTTAACCTCCTTCGTCTCGTTTCGCTCTTTTTCACCTGCTTCGTCTCGTTTCGCTCTCTTTCACCCTCCTTCTACTCGTTTCGCTCTCTTTCACCCTCCTTCATCTCGGTTAGCTCTCTTTCACCCTCCTTCGTCTCGTTTAGCTCTCTTTCACCCTCCTTCGTCTTGTTTTGTTCTCCTTCACCCTCCTTCATCTCGTTTCGCTCTCTTCCACACTCCTTCGTCTCGTTTCGCCCTTTTTCACCCTCCTTTGTCTCGTTTCGCTCTCTTTCACCGTCCTTCGTCTCGGTTAGCTCTCTTCCACCCTCCATCGTCTCGTTTCGCTCTCTTTCACCTTCCTTCGTCTCGTTTCGCTCTCTTTCACCCTCCTTTGTCTCGTTTCGCTCTCTTTCACCCTCCTTCGTCTCGTTTCGCTCTCTTTCACCTTCCTTCGTCTCGTTTCGCTCTATTTCACCCTTCTTTGTCTTGTTTCACTCTCTTTCACCCTCCTTCGTCTCGTTTGGCTCTCTTTCACCCTCCTTCGTCTCGTTTCGCACTCTTTCACCTTCCTTCTACTCATTTCGCTCTCTTTCACCCTCCTTCGTCTCGGTTAGCTCTCTTTCACCCTCCTTCGTCTCGTTTTGCTCTCTTTCAGCCACCTTCGTCTCATTTCGCTCTTTTTCACCCTCCTTCGTCTCGTTTCCCTCTCTTTGAACCTCCTTCGTCTCGTTTGGCTCTCTTCCACTCCCCTTGGTCTCGTTTCGCCCTCTTTCACCCTTCTTCATCTCCTTTCGCTCTCTTTCACCCACCTTCGTCTCGTTTCGCTCTGTTTCACCCTCCTTCGTCTCGTTTCGCTCTCTTTCACCCTCCTTCGTCTCGTTTCGCTCTCTTTCACCCTACTTCGTCTCGTTTCGCTCTCTATCACCCTCCTTCATCTCGTTTCGCACTCTTTCACCCTCCTTCGTCTCGTTTCACTCTCTTTCACCCTCCTTCGTCTCGTTTCGCTCTCTTCCACCCTCCTTCGTCTCGTTTCGACCTCTTTCACCCTCCTTCGTCTCGTTTCAAACTGTTTGACCCTCCTTCGTCTCGTTTCGCTCTCTTTCACCCTACTTCGCCTCGTTTCGCTCTCTTTCACCCTCCTTCGTCTCGTTTCGCTCTCTTTCACCCTCCTTCGTCTTGTTTTGTTCTCCTTCACCCTCCTTCATCTCGTTTCGCTCTCTTCCACACTCCTTCGTCTCGTTTCGCCCTTTTTCACCCTCCTTTGTCTCGTTTCGCTCTCTTTCACCGTCCTTCGTCTCGGTTAGCTCTCTTCCACCCTCCATCGTCTCGTTTCGCTCTCTTTCACCTTCCTTCGTCTCGTTTCGCTCTCTTTCACCCTCCTTTGCCTCGTTTCGCTCTCTTTCACCCTCCTTCGTCTCGTTTCGCTCTCTTTCACCTTCCTTCGTCTCGTTTCGCTCTATTTCACCCTTCTTTGTCTTGTTTCACTCTCTTTCACCCTCCTTCGTCTCGTTTGGCTCTCTTTCACCCTCCTTCGTCTCGTTTCGCACTCTTTCACCTTCCTTCTACTCATTTCGCTCTCTTTCACCCTCCTTCGTCTCGGTTAGCTCTCTTTCACCCTCCTTCGTCTCGTTTTGCTCTCTTTCAGCCACCTTCGTCTCATTTCGCTCTTTTTCACCCTCCTTCGTCTCGTTTCCCTCTCTTTGAACCTCCTTCGTCTCGTTTGGCTCTCTTCCACTCCCCTTGGTCTCGTTTCGCCCTCTTTCACCCTTCTTCATCTCCTTTCGCTCTCTTTCACCCACCTTCGTCTCGTTTCGCTCTGTTTCACCCTCCTTCGTCTCGTTTCGCTCTCTTTCACCCTCCTTCGTCTCGTTTCGCTCTCTTTCACCCTACTTCGTCTCGTTTCGCTCTCTATCACCCTCCTTCATCTCGTTTCGCACTCTTTCACCCTCCTTCGTCTCGTTTCACTCTCTTTCACCCTCCTTCGTCTCGTTTCGCTCTCTTCCACCCTCCTTCGTCTCGTTTCGACCTCTTTCACCCTCCTTCGTCTCGTTTCAAACTGTTTGACCCTCCTTCGTCTCGTTTCGCTCTCTTTCACCCTACTTCGCCTCGTTTCGCTCTCTTTCACCCTCCTTCGTCTCGTTTCGCTCTCTTTCACCCTCCTTCGTCTCGTTTCGCTCTCTTTCCGCGTCCTTCGCCTCGTTTCGCTCTCTTCCACACTCCATCATCTCGTTTCGCCCTATTTCACCCTCCTTCATCTCGGTCCGCTCTCTTTCACCTTCCTTCATCTCGTTCCACCCTCTTTCACCCTCCTTCGTCTCGTTTCGCTCTCATTCACCCTGCTTCGTCTCGTTTCGCTCTCTTTGAAACTCCTTCGTCTCGTTTCGCTCTTTTTCACCCGGCTTCGTCTCGTTTCGCTCTCCTTCACCCTCCTTCTACTCGTTTCGCTCTCTTCCACCCTCCTTCGTCTCGTTTCGCCCTCTTTCACTCTCCTTCGTCTCGTTTCGCCCTCTATCACCCTCCTTCGTCTCGGTTCGCTCTCTTTCACCTTCCTTCGTCTCGTTTCGCTCTGTTTCACCCTCCTTCATCCCTTTCCACCCTCTTTCACCCTCCTTCGTCTCGTTTCGCTCTGTTTCACCCTCCTTCGTCTTGTTTTGCTCTCCTTCACCCTCCTTCATCACGTTTCGCTCTCTTCCACCCTCCTTCGTCTAGTTTCGCCTTTTTTCACTCTCCTTTGTCTCGTTTCGCTCTCTTTCACCGTCCTTCGTCTCGTTTCACTCTCTTTCACCTTCCTTCGCCTGGTTTCACTCTCTTTCACCCTTCTTCGTCTCGTTTCCCTCTCTTTCACCCTCCTTCATCTCGTTTCGCTCTCTTTCACCCTCCTTCATCTTGAATCGCTCTCTTTCACCCTCCTTTGTATCGTTTCGCTCTCTTTCACCTTCCGTCATCTCGTTTCGCTCGCTTTCACCCTCCTTCGTCTCGTTTCGCTCTCTTTCACCCTCCTTCGTCTCGTTTCGCACTTTTTCACCCTCCTTCGTCTCGTTTCCCTCTCTTTGACCCTCCTTCGTCTCGTTTGGCTCTCTTCCGCTCCCCATCATCTCGTTTCGCCCTCTTTTACCCTTCTTCATCTCCTTTCGCTCTCTTTCACCCACCTTCGTCTCGTTTCGCTCTGTTTCACCCTCCTTCGTCTCGTTTCGTTCTCTTTCACCCTCCTTCGTCTCGTTTCGCTCTCTTTCACCCTACTTCGTCTCGTTTCGCTCTCTATCACCCTCCTTCATCTCGTTTCGCTCTCTTTCACCCTCCTTCGTCTCGTTTCACTCTCTTTCACCCTCCTTCGTCTCGTTTCGCTCTCTTCCACCCTCCTTCGTCTCGTTTCGACGTCTTTCACCCTCCTTCGTCTCGTTTCAATCTGTTTGACCCTCCTTCGTCTCGTATCGCTCGCTTTCACCCTACTTCGCCTCGTTTCGCTCTCTTTCACCCTCCTTCGTCTCGTTTCGCTCTCTTTCACCCTCCTTCGTCTCCTTTCGCTCTCTTTCCGCCTCCTTCGCCTCGTTTCGCTCTCTTCCACACTCCATCATCTCGTTTCGCCCTCTTTCACCCTCCTTCGTCTCGGTCCGCTCTCTTTCACCTTCCTTCATCTCGTTCCAACCTCTTTCACCCTCCTTCGTCTCGTTTCGCTCTCATTCACCCTGCTTCGTCTCGTTTCGCTCTCTTTGAACCTCCTTCGTCTCGTTTCGCTCTTTTTCACCCGGCTTCATCTCGTTTCGTCTCCTTCGCCCTCCTTCTACTCGTTTCGCTCTCTTCCACCCTCCTTCGTCTCGTTTCGCCCTCTTTTACCCTTCTTCATCTCCTTTCGCTCTCTTTCACCCTCCTTTGTATCGTTTCGCTCTCTTTTACCTTCCTTCGTCTCGTTTCGCTCTTTTTCACCTGCTTCGTCTCGTTTCGCTCTCTTTCACCCTCCTTCTACTCGTTTCGCTCTCTTTCACCCTCCTTCATCTCGTTTCGCTCTCTTTCACCCTCCTTCGTCTCGTTTCGCTCTCTTTCACCTTCCTTCGTCTCGTTTCGCTCTCTTTCACCCTCCTTTGTCTTGTTTCACTCTCTTTCACCCACCTTCGTCTCGTTTGGCTCTCTTTCACCCTCCTTCGTCTCGTTTCGCACTCTTTCACCTTCCTTCTACTCATTTCGCTCTCTTTCACCCTACTTCGCCTCGTTTCGCTCTCTTTCACCCTCCTTCGTCTCGTTTCGCTCTCTTTCACCCTCCTTCGTCTCGTTTCGCTCTCTTTCCGCCTCCTTCGCCTCGTTTCGCTCTCTTCCACACTCCATCATCTCGTTTCGCCCTCTTTCACCCTCCTTCGTCTCGGTGCGCTCTCTTTCACCTTCCTTCATCTCGTTCCACCCTCTTTCACCCTCTTTCGTCTCATTTCGCTCTCTTTCACCCTGCTTCATCTCGTTTCGCTCTCTTTGAACCTCCTTCGTCTCGTTTCGCTCTTTTTCACCCGGCTTCGTCTCGTTTCGCTCTCCTTCACCCTCCTTCTACTCGTTTCGCTCTCTTCCACCCTTCTTCGTCTCGTTTCGCCCTCTTTCACCCTCCTTCGTCTCGTTTTGCCCTCTTTCACCCTCCTTCGTCTCGATTCGCTCTCTTTCACCTTCCTTCGTCTCGTTTCACTCTCTTTCACCCTCCTTCATCTCTTTCCACCCTCTTTCACCCTCCTTCGTCTCGTTTCGCTCTCTTTCACCCTGCTTCTTCTCGTTTCGCTCTCTTTTAACCTCCTTCGTCTCGTTTCGCTCTTTTTCACCTGCTTCGTCTCGTTTCGCTCTCTTTCACCCTCCTTCTACTCGTTTCGCTCTCTTTCACCGTCCTTCGTCTCGGTTAGCTCTCTTCCACCCTCCATCGTCTCGTTTCGCTCTCTTTCACCTTCCTTCGTCTCGTTTCGCTCTCTTTCACCCTCCTTTGTCTCGTTTCGCTCTCTTTCACCCTCCTTCGTCTCGTTTCGCTCTCTTTCACCTTCCTTCGTCTCGTTTCGCTCTATTTCACCCTTCTTTGTCTTGTTTCACTCTCTTTCACCCTCCTTCGTCTCGTTTGGCTCTCTTTCACCCTCCTTCGTCTCGTTTCGCACTCTTTCACCTTCCTTCTACTCATTTCGCTCTCTTTCACCCTCCTTCGTCTCGGTTAGCTCTCTTTCACCCTCCTTCGTCTCGTTTTGCTCTCTTTCAGCCACCTTCGTCTCATTTCGCTCTTTTTCACCCTCCTTCGTCTCGTTTCCCTCTCTTTGAACCTCCTTCGTCTCGTTTGGCTCTCTTCCACTCCCCTTGGTCTCGTTTCGCCCTCTTTCACCCTTCTTCATCTCCTTTCGCTCTCTTTCACCCACCTTCGTCTCGTTTCGCTCTGTTTCACCCTCCTTCGTCTCGTTTCGCTCTCTTTCACCCTCCTTCGTCTCGTTTCGCTCTCTTTCACCCTACTTCGTCTCGTTTCGCTCTCTATCACCCTCCTTCATCTCGTTTCGCACTCTTTCACCCTCCTTCGTCTCGTTTCACTCTCTTTCACCCTCCTTCGTCTCGTTTCGCTCTCTTCCACCCTCCTTCGTCTCGTTTCGACCTCTTTCACCCTCCTTCGTCTCGTTTCAAACTGTTTGACCCTCCTTCGTCTCGTTTCGCTCTCTTTCACCCTACTTCGCCTCGTTTCGCTCTCTTTCACCCTCCTTCGTCTCGTTTCGCTCTCTTTCACCCTCCTTCGTCTCGTTTCGCTCTCTTTCCGCGTCCTTCGCCTCGTTTCGCTCTCTTCCACGCTCCATCATCTCGTTTCGCCCTATTTCACCCTCCTTCATCTCGGTCCGCTCTCTTTCACCTTCCTTCATCTCGTTCCACCCTCTTTCACCCTCCTTCGTCTCGTTTCGCTCTCATTCACCCTGCTTCGTCTCGTTTCGCTCTCTTTGAAACTCCTTCGTCTCGTTTCGCTCTTTTTCACCCGGCTTCGTCTCGTTTCGCTCTCCTTCACCCTCCTTCTACTCGTTTCGCTCTCTTCCACCCTCCTTCGTCTCGTTTCGCCCTCTTTCACTCTCCTTCGTCTCGTTTCGCCCTCTATCACCCTCCTTCGTCTCGGTTCGCTCTCTTTCACCTTCCTTCGTCTCGTTTCGCTCTGTTTCACCCTCCTTCATCCCTTTCCACCCTCTTTCACCCTCCTTCGTCTCGTTTCGCTCTGTTTCACCCTCCTTCGTCTTGTTTTGCTCTCCTTCACCCTCCTTCATCACGTTTCGCTCTCTTCCACCCTCCTTCGTCTAGTTTCGCCCTTTTTCACTCTCCTTTGTCTCGTTTCGCTCTCTTTCACCGTCCTTCGTCTCGTTTCACTCTCTTTCACCTTCCTTCGCCTGGTTTCACTCTCTTTCACCCTTCTTCGTCTCGTTTCCCTCTCTTTCACCCTCCTTCATCTCGTTTCGCTCTCTTTCACCCTCCTTCATCTTGAATCGCTCTCTTTCACCCTCCTTTGTATCGTTTCGCTCTCTTTCACCTTCCGTCATCTCGTTTCGCTCGCTTTCACCCTCCTTCGTCTCGTTTCGCTCTCTTTCACCCTCCTTCGTCTCGTTTCGCACTTTTTCACCCTCCTTCGTCTCGTTTCCCTCTCTTTGACCCTCCTTCGTCTCGTTTGGCTCTCTTCCGCTCCCCATCATCTCGTTTCGCCCTCTTTTACCCTTCTTCATCTCCTTTCGCTCTCTTTCACCCACCTTCGTCTCGTTTCGCTCTGTTTCACCCTCCTTCGTCTCGTTTCGTTCTCTTTCACCCTCCTTCGTCTCGTTTCGCTCTCTTTCACCCTACTTCGTCTCGTTTCGCTCTCTATCACCCTCCTTCATCTCGTTTCGCTCTCTTTCACCCTCCTTCGTCTCGTTTCACTCTCTTTCACCCTCCTTCGTCTCGTTTCGCTCTCTTCCACCCTCCTTCGTCTCGTTTCGACGTCTTTCACCCTCCTTCGTCTCGTTTCAATCTGTTTGACCCTCCTTCGTCTCGTATCGCTCTCTTTCACCCTACTTCGCCTCGTTTCGCTCTCTTTCACCCTCCTTCGTCTCGTTTCGCTCTCTTTCACCCTCCTTCGTCTCCTTTCGCTCGCTTTCCGCCTCCTTCGCCTCGTTTCGCTCTCTTCCACACTCCATCATCTCGTTTCGCCCTCTTTCACCCTCCTTCGTCTCGGTCCGCTCTCTTTCACCTTCCTTCATCTCGTTCCAACCTCTTTCACCCTCCTTCGTCTCGTTTCGCTCTCATTCACCCTGCTTCGTCTCGTTTCGCTCTCTTTGAACCTCCTTCGTCTCGTTTCGCTCTTTTTCACCCGGCTTCATCTCGTTTCGTCTCCTTCGCCCTCCTTCTACTCGTTTCGCTCTCTTCCACCCTCCTTCGTCTCGTTTCGCCCTCTTTTACCCTTCTTCATCTCCTTTCGCTCTCTTTCACCCACCTTCGTCTCGTTTCGCTCTGTTTCACCTTCGTCTCGTTTCGTTCTCTTTCACCCTCCTTCGTCTCGTTTCGCTCTCTTTCACCCTACTTCGTCTCGTTTCGCTCTCTATCACCCTCCTTCATCTCGTTTCGCTCTCTTTCACCCTCCTTCGTCTCGTTTCACTCTCTTTCACCCTCCTTCGTCTCGTTTCGCTCTCTTCCACCCTCCTTCGTCTCGTTTCGACGTCTTTCACCCTCCTTCGTCTCGTTTCAATCTGTTTGACCCTCCTTCGTCTCGTATCGCTCTCTTTCACCCTACTTCGCCTCGTTTCGCTCTCTTTCACCCTCCTTCGTCTCGTTTCGCTCTCTTTCACCCTCCTTCGTCTCCTTTCGCTCTCTTTCCGCCTCCTTCGCCTCGTTTCGCTCTCTTCCACACTCCATCATCTCGTTTCGCCCTCTTTCACCCTCCTTCGTCTCGGTCCGCTCTCTTTCACCTTCCTTCATCTCGTTCCAACCTCTTTCACCCTCCTTCGTCTCGTTTCGCTCTCATTCACCCTGCTTCGTCTCGTTTCGCTCTCTTTGAACCTCCTTCGTCTCGTTTCGCTCTTTTTCACCCGGCTTCATCTCGTTTCGTCTCCTTCGCCCTCCTTCTACTCGTTTCGCTCTCTTCCACCCTCCTTCGTCTCGTTTCACTCTCTTTCATCTTCCTTCGCCTGGTTTCACTCTCTTTCACCCTTCTTCGTCTCGTTTCCCTCTCTTTCACCCTCCTTCATCTCGTTTCGCTCTCTTTCACCCTCCTTCATCTTGAATCGCTCTCTTTCACCCTCCTTTGTATCGTTTCGCTCTCTTTCACCTTCCTTCGTCTCGTTTCGCTCTCTTTCACCCTCCTTTGTCTCGTTTCGCTCTCTTTCACCTTGCTTCGCCTCGTTTCACTCTCTTTCTCCCTCCTTCGTCTCGTTTCGCTCTCTTTCACCCTCCTTCGTCTAGTTTCGCTCTCTTTCACCCTCCTTCATCTCGTTTCGCTCTCTTTCACCCTCCTTCGTCTCGGTTCGCACTCTTTCTCCTTCCTTAGACTCGTTTCACTCTCTTTCACACTCCTTCGTCTCGTTTCGCTCTCTTCCACTCTCCCTCGACTCGGTTCGCTCTCTTTCTCCTTCCTTCGCCTCGTTTCACTCTCTTTCACTCTCCTTCGTCTCGTTTCGCTCTCTTCCACTCTCCTTCGTCTCGTTTCGCTCTCTTTCACCCTCCTTCGTCTCGTTTTGCAGTCTTTCACCCTCCTTCATCTTGTTTCGCTCTCTTCCACCCTCCTTCGTCTCGTTTCGCCCTCTTCCACCCTCCTTCGTCTCGTTTCGCTCTCTTTCACCCTCCTTCGTCTCGTTTCGCTCTTTTTCACCCTCCTTCGTCTCGTTTCCCTCTCTTTGACCCTCCTTCGTCTTGTTTGGCTCTCTTCCGCTCCCCATCATCTCGTTTCGCCCTCTTTCACCCTTCTTCATCTCCTTTCGCTCTCTTTCACCCACCTTCATCTCGTTTCGCTCTCTTTCACCCTCCTTCGTCTCGTTTCGTTCTCTTTCATCCTCCTTCGTCTCGTTTCGCTCTCTTTCACCCTACTTCGTCTCGTTTCGCTCTCTATCACCCTCCTTCATCTCGTTTCGCTCTCTTTCACCCTCCTTCGTCTCGTTTCACTCTCTTTCACCCTCCTTCGTCTCGTTTCGCTCTCTTCCACCCTCCTTCGTCTCGTTTCGACGTCTTTCACCCTCCTTCGTCTCGTTTCAATCTGTTTGACCCTCCTTCGTCTCGTATCGCTCTCTTTCACCCTACTTCGCCTCGTTTCGCTCTCTTTCACCCTCCTTCGTCTCGTTTCGCTCTCTTTCACCCTCCTTCGTCTCCTTTCGCTCTCTTTCCGCCTCCTTCGCCTCGTTTCGCTCTCTTCCACACTCCATCATCTCGTTTCGCCCTCTTTCACCCTCCTTCGTCTCGGTCCGCTCTCTTTCACCTTCCTTCATCTCGTTCCAACCTCTTTCACCCTCCTTCGTCTCGTTTCGCTCTCATTCACCCTGCTTTGTCTCGTTTCGCTCTCTTTGAACCTCCTTCGTCTCGTTTCGCTCTTTTTCACCCGGCTTCATCTCGTTTCGTCTCCTTCGCCCTCCTTCTACTCGTTTCGCTCTCTTCCACCCTCCTTCGTCTCGTTTCGCCCTCTTTCACCCTCCTTCGTCTCGTTTCGCCCTCTTTCACCCTCCTTCGTCTCGGTTCGCTCTCTTTCACCTTCCTTCGTCTCGTTTCGCTCTCTTTCACCCTCCTTCATCTCTTTCCACTCTCTTTCACCCTCCTTCATCTCGTTTCGCTCTCTTTCACCCTGCTTCTGCTCGTTTCGCTCTCTTTGAACCTCCTTCGTCTCGTTTCGCTCTTTTTCACCTGCTTCGTCTCGTTTCGCTCTCTTTCACCCTCCTTCTACTCATTTCGCTCTCTTTCACCCTCCTTCATCTCGGTTAGCTCTCTTTCACCCTCCTTCGTCTCGTTTAGCTCTCTTTCACCCTCCTTCGTCTTGTTTTGCTCTCCTTCACCCTCCTTCATCTGGTTTTGCTCTCTTCCACCCTCCTTCGTCTCGTTTCGCCCTTATTCACCCTCCTTTGTCTCGTTTCCCTCTCTTTCACCCTCCTTCATCTCATTTCGCTCTCTTTCACCCTCCTTCATCTTGAATCGCTCTCTTTCACCCTCCTTTGTATCGTTTCGCTCTCTTTCACCTTCCTTCGTCTCGTTTCGCTGTCTTTCACCCTCCTTCATCTCGTTTCGCTCTCTTTCACCCTCCTTCGTCTCGTTTCGCTCTTTTTCACCCTCCTTCGTCTCGTTTCCCTCTCTTTGACTCTCCTTCGTCTCGTTTGGCTCTCTTCCGCTCCCCATCATCTCGTTTCGCCCTCTTTCACCCTTCTTCATCTCCTTTCGCTCTCTTTCACCCACCTTCGTCTCGTTTCGCTCTGTTTCACCCTCCTTCGTCTCGTTTCGTTCTCTTTCACCTCCTTCGTCTCGTTTCGCTCTCTTTCACCCTACTTCGTCTCGTTTCGCTCTCTATCACCCTCCTTCATCTCGTTTCGCTCTCTTTCACCCTCCTTCGTCTCGTTTCACTCTCTTTCACCCTCCTTCGTCTCGTTTCGCTCTCTTCCATCCTCCTTCGTCTCGTTTCGACGTCTTTCACCCTCCTTCGTCTCGTTTCAATCTGTTTGACCCTCCTTCGTCTCGTTTCGCTCTCTTTCACCCTACTTCGCCTCGTTTCGCTCTCTTTCACCCTCCTTCGTCTCGTTTCGCTCTCTTCCACCCTCCTTCGTCTCGTTTCGCCCTTTTTCACCCTCCTTTGTCTCGTTTCGCTCTCTTTCACCGTCCTTCGTCTCGTTTCACTCTCTTTCATCTTCCTTCGCCTGGTTTCACTCTCTTTCACCCTTCTTCGTCTCGTTTCCCTCTCTTTCACCCTCCTTCATCTCGTTTCGCTCTCTTTCACCCTCCTTCATCTTGAATCGCTCTCTTTCACCCTCCTTTGTATCGTTTCGCTCTCTTTCACCTTCCTTCGTCTCGTTTCGCTCTCTTTCACCCTCCTTTGTCTCGTTTCGCTCTCTTTCACCTTGCTTCGCCTCGTTTCACTCTCTTTCTCCCTCCTTCGTCTCGTTTCGCTCTCTTTCACCCTCCTTCGTCTAGTTTCGCTCTCTTTCACCCTCCTTCATCTCGTTTCGCTCTATTTCACCCTCCTTCATCTCGTTTCGCTCTCTTTCACCCTCCTTCGTCTCGGTTCGCACTCTTTCTCCTTCCTTAGCCTCGTTTCTCTCTCTTTCACACTCCTTCGTCTCGTTTCGCTCTCTTCCACTCTCCCTCGACTCGGTTCGCTCTCTTTCTCCTTCCTTCGCCTCGTTTCACTCTCTTTCACTCTCCTTCGTCTCGTTTCGCTCTCTTCCACTCTCCCTCGACTCGGTTCGCTCTCTTTCTCCTTCCTTCGCCTCGTTTCACTCTCTTTCACTCTCCTTCGTCTCGTTTCGCTCTCTTCCACCCTCCTTCGTCTCGTTTCGCCCTCTTCCACCCTCCTTCGTCTCGTTTCGCTCTCTTTCACCCTCCTTCGTCTCGTTTCGCTCTTTTTCACCCTCCTTCGTCTCGTTTCCCTCTCTTTCACCCTTCTTCATCTCCTTTCGCTCTCTTTCACCCACCTTCATCTCGTTTCGCTCTCTTTCACCCTCCTTCGTCTCGTTTCGTTCTCTTTCATCCTCCTTCGTCTCGTTTCGCTCTCTTTCACCCTACTTCGTCTCGTTTCGCTCTCTATCACCCTCCTTCATCTCGTTTCGCTCTCTTTCACCCTCCTTCGTCTCGTTTCACTCTCTTTCACCCTCCTTCGTCTCGTTTCGCTCTCTTCCACCCTCCTTCGTCTCGTTTCGACGTCTTTCACCCTCCTTCGTCTCGTTTCAATCTGTTTGACCCTCCTTCGTCTCGTATCGCTCTCTTTCACCCTACTTCGCCTCGTTTCGCTCTCTTTCACCCTCCTTCGTCTCGTTTCGCTCTCTTTCACCCTCCTTCGTCTCCTTTCGCTCTCTTTCCGCCTCCTTCGCCTCGTTTCGCTCTCTTCCACACTCCATCATCTCGTTTCGCCCTCTTTCACCCTCCTTCGTCTCGGTCCGCTCTCTTTCACCTTCCTTCATCTCGTTCCAACCTCTTTCACCCTCCTTCGTCTCGTTTCGCTCTCATTCACCCTGCTTCGTCTCGTTTCGCTCTCTTTGAACCTCCTTCGTCTCGTTTCGCTCTTTTTCACCCGGCTTCATCTCGTTTCGTCTCCTTCGCCCTCCTTCTACTCGTTTCGCTCTCTTCCACCCTCCTTCGTCTCGTTTCGCCCTCTTTCACCCTCCTTCGTCTCGTTTCGCCCTCTTTCACCCTCCTTCGTCTCGGTTCGCTCTCTTTCACCTTCCTTCGTCTCGTTTCGCTCTCTTTCACCCTCCTACGTCTTGTTTTGCTCTCCTTCACCCTCCTTCATCTCATTTCGCTCTCTTTCACCCTGCTTCTGCTCGTTTCGCTCTCTTTGAACCTCCTTCGTCTCGTTTCGCTCTTTTTCACCTGCTTCGTCTCGTTTCGCTCTCTTTCACCCTCCTTCTACTCATTTCGCTCTCTTTCACCCTCCTTCATCTCGGTTAGCTCTCTTTCACCCTCCTTCGTCTCGTTTAGCTCTCTTTCACCCTCCTTCGTCTTGTTTTGCTCTCCTTCACCCTCCTTCATCTGGTTTTGCTCTCTTCCACCCTCCTTCGTCTCGTTTCGCCCTTATTCACCCTCCTTTGTCTCGTTTCCCTCTCTTTCACCCTCCTTCATCTCATTTCGCTCTCTTTCACCCTCCTTCATCTTGAATCGCTCTCTTTCACCCTCCTTTGTATCGTTTCGCTCTCTTTCACCTTCCTTCGTCTCGTTTCGCTCTCTTTCACCCTCCTTCGTCTCGTTTCGCTCTCTTTCACCCTCCTTCGTCTCGTTTCGCTCTTTTTCACCCTCCTTCGTCTCGTTTCCCTCTCTTTGACACTCCTTCGTCTCGTTTGGCTCTCTTCCGCTCCCCATCATCTCGTTTCGCCCTCTTTCACCCTTCTTCATCTCCTTTCGCTCTCTTTCACCCACCTTCGTCTCGTTTCGCTCTGTTTCACCCTCCTTCGTCTCGTTTCGTTCTCTTTCACCCTCCTTCGTCTCGTTTCGCTCTCTTTCACCCTACTTCGTCTCGTTTCGCTCTCTATCACCCTCCTTCATCTCGTTTCGCTCTCTTTCACCCTCCTTCGTCTCGTTTCACTCTCTTTCACCCTCCTTCGTCTCGTTTCGCTCTCATCCACCCTCCTTCGTCTCGTTTCGACGTCTTTCACCCTCCTTCGTCTCGTTTCAATCTGTTTGACCCTCCTTCGTCTCGTTTCGCTCTCTTTCACCCTACTTCGCCTCGTTTCGCTCTCTTTCACCCTCCTTCGTCTCGTTTCGCTCTCTTTCACCCTTCTTCGTCTCGTTTCGCTCTCTTTCCGCCTCCTTCGCCTCGTTTCGCTCTCTTCCACACTCCATCATCTCGTTTCGCCCTCTTTCACCCTCCTTCGTCTCGGTCCGCTCTCTTTCACCTTCCTTCATCTCGTTCCAACCTCTTTCACCCTCCTTCGTCTCGTTTCGCTCTCATTCACCCTGCTTCGTCTCGTTTCGCTCTCTTTGAACCTCCTTCGTCTCGTTTCGCTCTTTTTCACCCGGCTTCATCTCGTTTCGTCTCCTTCGCCCTCCTTCTACTCGTTTCGCTCTCTTCCACCCTCCTTCGTCTCGTTTCACTCTCTTTCATCTTCCTTCGCCTGGTTTCACTCTCTTTCACCCTTCTTCGTCTCGTTTCCCTCTCTTTCACCCTCCTTCATCTCGTTTCGCTCTCTTTCACCCTCCTTCATCTTGAATCGCTCTCTTTCACCCTCCTTTGTATCGTTTCGCTCTCTTTCACCTTCCTTCGTCTCGTTTCGCTCTCTTTCACCCTCCTTTGTCTCGTTTCGCTCTCTTTCACCTTGCTTCGCCTCGTTTCACTCTCTTTCTCCCTCCTTCGTCTCGTTTCGCTCTCTTTCACCCTCCTTCGTCTAGTTTCGCTCTCTTTCACCCTCCTTCATCTCGTTTCGCTCTCTTTCACCCTCCTTCGTCTCGGTTCGCACTCTTTCTCCTTCCTTAGACTCGTTTCACTCTCTTTCACACTCCTTCGTCTCGTTTCGCTCTCTTCCACTCTCCCTCGACTCGGTTCGCTCTCTTTCTCCTTCCTTCGCCTCGTTTCACTCTCTTTCACTCTCCTTCGTCTCGTTTCGCTCTCTTCCACTCTCCTTCGTCTCGTTTCGCTCTCTTTCACCCTCCTTCGTCTCGTTTTGCAGTCTTTCACCCTCCTTCATCTTGTTTCGCTCTCTTCCACCCTCCTTCGTCTCGTTTCGCCCTCTTCCACCCTCCTTCGTCTCGTTTCGCTCTCTTTCACCCTCCTTCGTCTCGTTTCGCTCTTTTTCACCCTCCTTCGTCTCGTTTCCCTCTCTTTGACCCTCCTTCGTCTTGTTTGGCTCTCTTCCGCTCCCCATCATCTCGTTTCGCCCTCTTTCACCCTTCTTCATCTCCTTTCGCTCTCTTTCACCCACCTTCATCTCGTTTCGCTCTCTTTCACCCTCCTTCGTCTCGTTTCGTTCTCTTTCATCCTCCTTCGTCTCGTTTCGCTCTCTTTCACCCTACTTCGTCTCGTTTCGCTCTCTATCACCCTCCTTCATCTCGTTTCGCTCTCTTTCACCCTCCTTCGTCTCGTTTCACTCTCTTTCACCCTCCTTCGTCTCGTTTCGCTCTCTTCCACCCTCCTTCGTCTCGTTTCGACGTCTTTCACCCTCCTTCGTCTCGTTTCAATCTGTTTGACCCTCCTTCGTCTCGTATCGCTCTCTTTCACCCTACTTCGCCTCGTTTCGCTCTCTTTCACCCTCCTTCGTCTCGTTTCGCTCTCTTTCACCCTCCTTCGTCTCCTTTCGCTCTCTTTCCGCCTCCTTCGCCTCGTTTCGCTCTCTTCCACACTCCATCATCTCGTTTCGCCCTCTTTCACCCTCCTTCGTCTCGGTCCGCTCTCTTTCACCTTCCTTCATCTCGTTCCAACCTCTTTCACCCTCCTTCGTCTCGTTTCGCTCTCATTCACCCTGCTTTGTCTCGTTTCGCTCTCTTTGAACCTCCTTCGTCTCGTTTCGCTCTTTTTCACCCGGCTTCATCTCGTTTCGTCTCCTTCGCCCTCCTTCTACTCGTTTCGCTCTCTTCCACCCTCCTTCGTCTCGTTTCGCCCTCTTTCACCCTCCTTCGTCTCGTTTCGCCCTCTTTCACCCTCCTTCGTCTCGGTTCGCTCTCTTTCACCTTCCTTCGTCTCGTTTCGCTCTCTTTCACCCTCCTTCATCTCTTTCCACTCTCTTTCACCCTCCTTCATCTCGTTTCGCTCTCTTTCACCCTGCTTCTGCTCGTTTCGCTCTCTTTGAACCTCCTTCGTCTCGTTTCGCTCTTTTTCACCTGCTTCGTCTCGTTTCGCTCTCTTTCACCCTCCTTCTACTCATTTCGCTCTCTTTCACCCTCCTTCATCTCGGTTAGCTCTCTTTCACCCTCCTTCGTCTCGTTTAGCTCTCTTTCACCCTCCTTCGTCTTGTTTTGCTCTCCTTCACCCTCCTTCATCTGGTTTTGCTCTCTTCCACCCTCCTTCGTCTCGTTTCGCCCTTATTCACCCTCCTTTGTCTCGTTTCCCTCTCTTTCACCCTCCTTCATCTCATTTCGCTCTCTTTCACCCTCCTTCATCTTGAATCGCTCTCTTTCACCCTCCTTTGTATCGTTTCGCTCTCTTTCACCTTCCTTCGTCTCGTTTCGCTGTCTTTCACCCTCCTTCATCTCGTTTCGCTCTCTTTCACCCTCCTTCGTCTCGTTTCGCTCTTTTTCACCCTCCTTCGTCTCGTTTCCCTCTCTTTGACTCTCCTTCGTCTCGTTTGGCTCTCTTCCGCTCCCCATCATCTCGTTTCGCCCTCTTTCACCCTTCTTCATCTCCTTTCGCTCTCTTTCACCCACCTTCGTCTCGTTTCGCTCTGTTTCACCCTCCTTCGTCTCGTTTCGTTCTCTTTCACCTCCTTCGTCTCGTTTCGCTCTCTTTCACCCTACTTCGTCTCGTTTCGCTCTCTATCACCCTCCTTCATCTCGTTTCGCTCTCTTTCACCCTCCTTCGTCTCGTTTCACTCTCTTTCACCCTCCTTCGTCTCGTTTCGCTCTCTTCCATCCTCCTTCGTCTCGTTTCGACGTCTTTCACCCTCCTTCGTCTCGTTTCAATCTGTTTGACCCTCCTTCGTCTCGTTTCGCTCTCTTTCACCCTACTTCGCCTCGTTTCGCTCTCTTTCACCCTCCTTCGTCTCGTTTCGCTCTCTTCCACCCTCCTTCGTCTCGTTTCGCCCTTTTTCACCCTCCTTTGTCTCGTTTCGCTCTCTTTCACCGTCCTTCGTCTCGTTTCACTCTCTTTCATCTTCCTTCGCCTGGTTTCACTCTCTTTCACCCTTCTTCGTCTCGTTTCCCTCTCTTTCACCCTCCTTCATCTCGTTTCGCTCTCTTTCACCCTCCTTCATCTTGAATCGCTCTCTTTCACCCTCCTTTGTATCGTTTCGCTCTCTTTCACCTTCCTTCGTCTCGTTTCGCTCTCTTTCACCCTCCTTTGTCTCGTTTCGCTCTCTTTCACCTTGCTTCGCCTCGTTTCACTCTCTTTCTCCCTCCTTCGTCTCGTTTCGCTCTCTTTCACCCTCCTTCGTCTAGTTTCGCTCTCTTTCACCCTCCTTCATCTCGTTTCGCTCTATTTCACCCTCCTTCATCTCGTTTCGCTCTCTTTCACCCTCCTTCGTCTCGGTTCGCACTCTTTCTCCTTCCTTAGCCTCGTTTCTCTCTCTTTCACACTCCTTCGTCTCGTTTCGCTCTCTTCCACTCTCCCTCGACTCGGTTCGCTCTCTTTCTCCTTCCTTCGCCTCGTTTCACTCTCTTTCACTCTCCTTCGTCTCGTTTCGCTCTCTTCAACTCTCCCTCGACTCGGTTCGCTCTCTTTCTCCTTCCTTCGCCTCGTTTCACTCTCTTTCACTCTCCTTCGTCTCGTTTCGCTCTCTTCCACCCTCCTTCGTCTCGTTTCGCCCTCTTCCACCCTCCTTCGTCTCGTTTCGCTCTCTTTCACCCTCCTTCGTCTCGTTTCGCTCTTTTTCACCCTCCTTCGTCTCGTTTCCCTCTCTTTCACCCTTCTTCATCTCCTTTCGCTCTCTTTCACCCACCTTCATCTCGTTTCGCTCTCTTTCACCCTCCTTCGTCTCGTTTCGTTCTCTTTCATCCTCCTTCGTCTCGTTTCGCTCTCTTTCACCCTACTTCGTCTCGTTTCGCTCTCTATCACCCTCCTTCATCTCGTTTCGCTCTCTTTCACCCTCCTTCGTCTCGTTTCACTCTCTTTCACCCTCCTTCGTCTCGTTTCGCTCTCTTCCACCCTCCTTCGTCTCGTTTCGACGTCTTTCACCCTCCTTCGTCTCGTTTCAATCTGTTTGACCCTCCTTCGTCTCGTATCGCTCTCTTTCACCCTACTTCGCCTCGTTTCGCTCTCTTTCACCCTCCTTCGTCTCGTTTCGCTCTCTTTCACCCTCCTTCGTCTCCTTTCGCTCTCTTTCCGCCTCCTTCGCCTCGTTTCGCTCTCTTCCACACTCCATCATCTCGTTTCGCCCTCTTTCACCCTCCTTCGTCTCGGTCCGCTCTCTTTCACCTTCCTTCATCTCGTTCCAACCTCTTTCACCCTCCTTCGTCTCGTTTCGCTCTCATTCACCCTGCTTCGTCTCGTTTCGCTCTCTTTGAACCTCCTTCGTCTCGTTTCGCTCTTTTTCACCCGGCTTCATCTCGTTTCGTCTCCTTCGCCCTCCTTCTACTCGTTTCGCTCTCTTCCACCCTCCTTCGTCTCGTTTCGCCCTCTTTCACCCTCCTTCGTCTCGTTTCGCCCTCTTTCACCCTCCTTCGTCTCGGTTCGCTCTCTTTCACCTTCCTTCGTCTCGTTTCGCTCTCTTTCACCCTCCTACGTCTTGTTTTGCTCTCCTTCACCCTCCTTCATCTCATTTCGCTCTCTTTCACTCTGCTTCTGCTCGTTTCGCTCTCTTTGAACCTCCTTCGTCTCGTTTCGCTCTTTTTCACCTGCTTCGTCTCGTTTCGCTCTCTTTCACCCTCCTTCTACTCATTTCGCTCTCTTTCACCCTCCTTCATCTCGGTTAGCTCTCTTTCACCCTCCTTCGTCTCGTTTAGCTCTCTTTCACCCTCCTTCGTCTTGTTTTGCTCTCCTTCACCCTCCTTCATCTGGTTTTGCTCTCTTCCACCCTCCTTCGTCTCGTTTCGCCCTTATTCACCCTCCTTTGTCTCGTTTCCCTCTCTTTCACCCTCCTTCATCTCATTTCGCTCTCTTTCACCCTCCTTCATCTTGAATCGCTCTCTTTCACCCTCCTTTGTATCGTTTCGCTCTCTTTCACCTTCCTTCGTCTCGTTTCGCTCTCTTTCACCCTCCTTCGTCTCGTTTCGCTCTCTTTCACCCTCCTTCGTCTCGTTTCGCTCTTTTTCACCCTCCTTCGTCTCGTTTCCCTCTCTTTGACACTCCTTCGTCTCGTTTGGCTCTCTTCCGCTCCCCATCATCTCGTTTCGCCCTCTTTCACCCTTCTTCATCTCCTTTCGCTCTCTTTCACCCACCTTCGTCTCGTTTCGCTCTGTTTCACCCTCCTTCGTCTCGTTTCGTTCTCTTTCACCCTCCTTCGTCTCGTTTCGCTCTCTTTCACCCTACTTCGTCTCGTTTCGCTCTCTATCACCCTCCTTCATCTCGTTTCGCTCTCTTTCACCCTCCTTCGTCTCGTTTCACTCTCTTTCACCCTCCTTCGTCTCGTTTCGCTCTCATCCACCCTCCTTCGTCTCGTTTCGACGTCTTTCACCCTCCTTCGTCTCGTTTCAATCTGTTTGACCCTCCTTCGTCTCGTTTCGCTCTCTTTCACCCTACTTCGCCTCGTTTCGCTCTCTTTCACCCTCCTTCGTCTCGTTTCGCTCTCTTTCACCCTTCTTCGTCTCGTTTCGCTCTCTTTCCGCCTCCTTCGCCTCGTTTCGCTCTCTTCCACACTCCATCATCTCGTTTCGCCCTCTTTCACCCTCCTTCGTCTCGGTCCGCTCTCTTTCACCTTCCTTCATCTCGTTCCACCCTCTTTCACCCTCCTTCGTCTCGTTTCGCTCTCATTCACCCTGCTTCGTCTCGTTTCGCTCTCTTTGAACCTCCTTCGTCTCGTTTCGCTCTTTTTCACCCGGCTTCATCTCGTTTCGTCTCCTTCGCCCTCCTTCTACTCGTTTCGCTCTCTTCCACCCTCCTTCGTCTCGTTTCGCCCTCTTTCACCCTCCTTCGTCTCGTTTCGCCCTCTTTCACCCTCCTTCGTCTCGGTTCGCTCTCTTTCACATTCCTTCGTCTCGTTTCGCTCTCTTTCACCCTCCTTTATCTCTTTCCACCCTCTTTCACCCTCCGTCGTCTCGTTTCGCCCTCTTTCACCCTGCTTCTGCTCGTTTCGCTCTCTTTGAACCTCCTTCGTCTCGTTTCGCTCTTTTTCACCTCCTTCGTCTCGTTTCGCTCTTTTTCACCTGCTTCGTCTCATTTCGCTCTCTTTCACCCTCCTTCATCTCGGTTAGCTCTCTTTCACCCTCCTTCGTCTCGTTTAGCTCTCTTTCACCCTCCTTCGTCTTGTTTTGCTCTCCTTCACCCTCCTTCATCTGGTTTCGCTCTCTTCCACCCTCCTTCGTCTCGTTTCGCCCTTATTCACCCTCCTTTGTCTCGTTTCCCTCTCTTTCACCCTCCTTCATCTCGTTTCGCTCTCTTTTAACCTCCTTCATCTTGAATCGCTCTCTTTCACCCTCCTTTGTATCGTTTCGCTCTCTTTCACCTTCCTTCGTCTCGTTTCGCTCTCTTTCACCCTCCTTCGTCTCGTTTCCCTCTCTTTCACCCTCCTTCGTCTCGTTTCGCTCTTTTTCACCCTCCTTCGTCTCGTTTCCCTCTCTTTGACCCTCCTTCGTCTTGTTTGGCTCTCTTCCGCTCCCCATCATCTCGTTTCGCCCTCTTTCACCCTTCTTCATCTCCTTTCGCTCTCTTTCACCCACCTTCATCTCGTTTCGCTCTCTTTCACCCTCCTTCGTCTCGTTTCGTTCTCTTTCATCCTCCTTCGTCTCGTTTCGCTCTCTTTCACCCTACTTCGTCTCGTTTCGCTCTCTATCACCCTCCTTCATCTCGTTTCGCTCTCTTTCACCCTCCTTCGTCTCGTTTCACTCTCTTTCACCCTCCTTCGTCTCGTTTCGCTCTCTTCCACCCTCCTTCGTCTCGTTTCGACGTCTTTCACCCTCCTTCGTCTCGTTTCAATCTGTTTGACCCTCCTTCGTCTCGTATCGCTCTCTTTCACCCTACTTCGCCTCGTTTCGCTCTCTTTCACCCTCCTTCGTCTCGTTTCGCTCTCTTTCACCCTCCTTCGTCTCCTTTCGCTCTCTTTCCGCCTCCTTCGCCTCGTTTCGCTCTCTTCCACACTCCATCATCTCGTTTCGCCCTCTTTCACCCTCCTTCGTCTCGGTCCACTCTCTTTCACCTTCCTTCATCTCGTTCCAACCTCTTTCACCCTCCTTCGTCTCGTTTCGCTCTCATTCACCCTGCTTCGTCTCGTTTCGCTCTCTTTGAACCTCCTTCGTCTCGTTTCGCTCTTTTTCACCCGGCTTCATCTCGTTTCGTCTCCTTCGCCCTCCTTCTACTCGTTTCGCTCTCTTCCACCCTCCTTCGTCTCGTTTCGCCCTCTTTCACCCTTCTTCGTCTCGTTTCGCCCTCTTTCACCCTCCTTCGTCTCGGTTCGCTCTCTTTCACCTTCCTTCGTCTCGTTTCGCTCTCTTTCACCCTCCTTCATCTCTTTCCACTCTCTTTCACCCTCCTTCATCTCGTTTCGCTCTCTTTCACCCTGCTTCTGCTCGTTTCACTCTCTTTGAACCTCCTTCGTCTCGTTTCACTCTTTTTCACCTGCTTCGTCTCGTTTCGCTCTCTTTCACCCTCCTTCTACTCATTTCGCTCTCTTTCACCCTCCTTCATCTCGGTTAGCTCTCTTTCACCCTCCTTCGTCTCGTTTAGCTCTCTTTCACCCTCCTTCGTCTTGTTTTGCTCTCCTTCACCCTCCTTCATCTGGTTTTGCTCTCTTCCACCCTCCTTCGTCTCGTTTCGCCCTCATTCACCCTCCTTTGTCTCGTTTCCCTCTCTTTCACCCTCCTTCATCTCATTTCGCTCTCTTTCACCCTCCTTCATCTTGAATCGCTCTCTTTCACCCTCCTTTGTATCGTTTCGCTCTCTTTCACCTTCCTTCGTCTCGTTTCGCTCTCTTTCACCCTCCTTCGTCTCGTTTCGCTCTCTTTCACCCTCCTTCGTCTCGTTTCGCTCTTTTTCAACCTCCTTCGTCTCGTTTCCCTCTCTTTGACACTCCTTCGTCTCGTTTGGCTCTCTTCCGCTCCCCATCATCTCGTTTCGCCCTCTTTCACCCTTCTTCATCTCCTTTCGCTCTCTTTCACCCACCTTCGTCTCGTTTCGCTCTGTTTCACCCTCCTTCGTCTCGTTTCGTTCTCTTTCACCCTCCTTCGTCTCGTTTCGCTCTCTTTCACCCTACTTCGTCTCGTTTCGCTCTCTATCACCCTCCTTCATCTCGTTTCGCTCTCTTTCACCCTCCTTCGTCTCGTTTCACTCTCT
This sequence comes from Scyliorhinus torazame, assembly GCF_047496885.1. NCBI lineage: Eukaryota > Metazoa > Chordata > Chondrichthyes > Carcharhiniformes > Scyliorhinidae > Scyliorhinus > Scyliorhinus torazame. Next base: position 489,749 of record NC_092725.1, on the reverse strand, counting down.
TTCACCCTCCTTCGTCTCGTTTCGCTTTCATCCACCCTCCTTCGTCTCGTTTCGACGTCTTTCACCCTCCTTCGTCTCGTTTCAATCTGTTTGACCCTCCTTCGTCTCGTTTCGCTCTCTTTCACCCTACTTCGCCTCGTTTCGCTCTCTTTCACCCTCCTTCGTCTCGTTTCGCTCTCTTTCACCCTTCTTCGTCTCGTTTCGCTCTCTTTCCGCCTCCTTCGCCTCGTTTCGCTCTCTTCCACACTCCATCATCTCGTTTCGCCCTCTTTCACCCTCCTTCGTCTCGGTCCGCTCTCTTTCACCTTCCTTCATCTCGTTCCACCCTCTTTCACCCTCCTTCGTCTCGTTTCGCTCTCATTCACCCTGCTTCGTCTCGTTTCGCTCTCTTTGAACCTCCTTCATCTCGTTTCGCTCTTTTTCACCCGGCTTCATCTCGTTTCGTCTCCTTCGCCCTCCTTCTACGCGTTTCGCTCTCTTCCACCCTCCTTCATCTCGTTTCGCCCTCTTTCACCCTCCTTCGTCTCGTTTCGCCCTCTTTCACCCTCCTTCGTCTCGTTTCAATCTGTTTGACCCTCCTTCGTCTCGTTTCGCTCTCTTTCACCCTACTTCGCCTCGTTTCGCTCTCTTTCACCCTCCTTCGTCTCGTTTCGCTCTCTTTCACCCTCCTTCGTCTCGTTTCGCTCTCTTTCCGCCTCCTTCGCCTCGTTTCGCTCTCTTCCACACTCCATCATCTCGTTTCGCCCTCTTTCACCCTCCTTCGTCTCAGTCCACTCTCTTTCACCTTCCTTCATCTCGTTCCACCCTCTTTCACCCTCCTTCGTCTCGTTTCGCTCTCATTCACCCTGCTTCGTCTCGTTTCGCTCTCTTTGAACCTCCTTCGTCTCGTTTCGCTCTTTTTCACCCGGCTTCATCTCGTTTCGTCTCCTTCGCCCTCCTTCTACTCGTTTCGCTCTCTTCCACCCTCCTTCGTCTCGTTTCGCCCTCTTTCACCCTCCTTCGTCTCGTTTCGCCCTCTTTCACCCTCCTTCGTCTCGGTTCGCTCTCTTTCACCTTCCTTCGTCTCGTTTCGCTCTCTTTCACCCTCCTTTATCTCTTTCCACCCTCTTTCACCCTCCGTCGTCTCGTTTCGCCCTCTTTCACCCTGCTTCTGCTCGTTTCGCTCTCTTTGAACCTCCTTCGTCTCGTTTCGCTCTTTTTCACCTCCTTCGTCTCGTTTCGCTCTTTTTCACCTGCTTCGTCTCATTTCGCTCTCTTTCACCCTCCTTCATCTCGGTTAGCTCTCTTTCACCCTCCTTCGTCTCGTTTAGCTCTCTTTCACCCTCCTTCGTCTTGTTTTGCTCTCCTTCACCCTCCTTCATCTGGTTTCGCTCTCTTCCACCCTCCTTCGTCTCGTTTCGCCCTTATTCACCCTCCTTTGTCTCGTTTCCCTCTCTTTCACCCTCCTTCATCTCGTTTCGCTCTCTTTTAACCTCCTTCATCTTGAATCGCTCTCTTTCACCCTCCTTTGTATCGTTTCGCTCTCTTTCACCTTCCTTCATCTCGTTTCGCTCTCTTTCACCCTCCTTCGTCTCGTTTCCCTCTCTTTCACCCTCCTTCGTCTCGTTTCGCTCTTTTTCACCCTCCTTCGTCTCGTTTCCCTCTCTTTGACCCTCCTTCGTCTCGTTTGGCTCTCTTCCGCTCCCCATCATCTCGTTTCGCCCTCTTTCACCCTTCTTCATCTCCTTTCGCTCTCGTTCACCCACCTTCGTCTCGTTTCGCTCTGTTTCACCCTCCTTCGTCTCGTTTCGTTCTCTTTCACCCTCCTTCGTCTCGTTTCGCTCTCTTTCACCCTACTTCATCTCGTTTCGCTCTCTATCACCCTCCTTCATCTCGTTTCGCTCTCTTTCACCCTCCTTCGTCTCGTTTCACTCTCTTTCACCCTCCTTCGTCTCGTTTCGATCTCTTCCACCCTCCTTCGTCTCGTTTCGACGTCTTTCACCCTCCTTCGTCTCGTTTCAATCTGTTTGACCCTCCTTCGTCTCGTTTCGCTCTCTTTCACACTCCTTCGTCTCGTTTCGCTCTCTTTCCGCCTCCTTCGCCTCGTTTCGCTCTCTTCCACACTCCATCATCTCGTTTCGCCCTCTTTCACCCTCCTTCGTCTCGGTCCGCTCTCTTTCACCTTCCTTCATCTCGTTCCACCCTCTTTCACCCCCCTTCGTCTCGTTTCGCTCTCATTCACCCTGCTTCGTCTCGTTTCGCTCTCTTTGAACCTCCTTCGTCTCGTTTCGCTCTTTTTCACCCGGCTTCATCTCGTTTCGTCTCCTTCGCCCTCCTTCTACTCGTTTCGCTCTCTTCCACCCTCCTTCGTCTCGTTTCGCCCTCTTTCACCCTCCTTCGTCTCGTTTCGCCCTCTTTCACCCTCCTTCGTCTCGGTTCGCTCTCTTTCACCTTCATTCGTCTCGTTTCGCTCTCTTTCACCCTCCTTCATCTCTTTCCACCCTCTTTCACCCTCCTTCGTCTCGTTTCGCTCTCTTTCACCCTGCTTCTGCTCGTTTCGCTCTCTTTGAACCTCCTTCGTCTCGTTTCGCTCTTTTTCACCTGCTTCGTCTCGTTTCGCTCTCTTTCACCCTCCTTCTACTCATTTCGCTCTCTTTCACCCTCCTTCATCTCGGTTAGCTCTCTTTCACCCTCCTTCGTCTCGTTTAGCTCTCTTTCACCCTCCTTCGTCTTGTTTTGCTCTCCTTCACCCTCCTTCATCTCGTTTCGCTCTCTTCCACCCTCCTTCGTCTCGTTTCGCCCTTTTTCACCCTCCTTTGTCTCGTTTCGCTCTCTTTCACCGTCCTTCGTCTCGTTTCACTCTCTTTCATCTTCCTTCGCCTGGTTTCACTCTCTTTCACCGTTCTTCGTCTCGTTTGCCTCTCTTTCACCCTCCTTCATCTCGTTTCGCTCTCTTTCACCCAACTTCATCTTGAATTGCTCTCTTTCACCCTCCTTTGTCTCGTTTCGCTCTCTTTCACCTTGCTTCGCCTCGTTTCACTCTCTTTCTCCCTCCTTCGTCTCGTTTCGCTCTCTTTCACCCTCCTTCGTCTAGTTTCGCTCTCTTTCACCCTCCTTCATCTCGTTTCGCTCTATTTCACCCTCCTTCATCTCGTTTCGCTCTCTTTCACCCTCCTTCGTCACGGTTCGCACTCTTTCTCCTTCCTTAGCCTCGTTTCACTCTCTTTCACACTCCTTCGTCTCGTTTCGCTCTCTTCCACTCTCCCTCGACTCGGTTCGCTCTCTTTCTCCTTCCTTCGCCTCGTTTCACTCTCTTTCACTCTCCTTCGTCTCGTTTCGCTCTCTTCCACTCTCCTTCGTCTCGTTTCGCTCTCTTTCACCCTCCTTCGTCTCGTTTTGCAGTCTTTCACCCTCCTTCATCTTGTTTCGCTCTCTTCCACCCTCCTTCGTCTCGTTTCGCCCTCTTCCACCCTCCTTCGTCTCGTTTCGCTCTCTTTCACCCTCCTTCGTCTCGTTTCGCTCTTTTTCACCCTCCTTCGTCTCGTTTCCCTCTCTTTGACCCTCCTTCATCTTGTTTGGCTCTCTTCCGCTCCCCATCATCTCGTTTCGCACTCTTTCACCCTTCTTCATCTCCTTTCGCTCTCTTTCACCCACCTTCATCTCGTTTCGCTCTCTTTCACCCTCCTTCGTCTCGTTTCGTTCTCTTTCATCCTCCTTCGTCTCGTTTCGCTCTCTTTCACCCTACTTCGTCTCGTTTCGCTCTCTTTCACCCTCCTTCATCTCCTTTCGCTCTCTTTCCGCCTCCTTCGCCTTGTTTCGCTCTCTTCCACACTCCATCATCTCGTTTCGCCCTCTTTCACCCTCCTTCGTCTCGGTCCGCTCTCTTTCACCTTCCTTCATCTCGTTCCACCCTCTTTCACCCCCCTTCGTCTCGTTTCGCTCTCATTCACCCTGCTTCGTCTCGTTTCGCTCTCTTTGAACCTCCTTCGTCTCGTTTCGCTCTTTTTCACCCGGCTTCATCTCGTTTCGTCTCCTTCGCCCTCCTTCTACTCGTTTCGCTCTCTTCCACCCTCCTTCGTCTCGTTTCGCCCTCTTTCACCCTCCTTCGTCTCGTTTCGCCCTCTTTCACCCTCCTTCGTCTCGGTTCGCTCTCTTTCACCATCATTCGTCTCGTTTCGCTCTCTTTCACCCTCCTTCACCTCTTTCCACCCTCTTTCACCCTCCTTCGTCTCGTTTCGCTCTCTTTCACCCTCCTTCGTCTTGTTTGGCTCTCTTCCGCTCCCCATCATCTCGTTTCGCCCTCTTTCACCCTTCTTCATCTCCTTTCGCTCTCTTTCACCCACCTTCATCTCGTTTCGCTCTCTTTCACCCTCCTTCGTCTCGTTTCTTTCTCTTTCATCCTCCTTCGTCTCGTTTCGCTCTCTTTCACCCTACTTCGTCTCGTTTCGCTCTCTATCACCCTCCTTCATCTCGTTTCGCTCTCTTTCACCCTCCTTCGTCTCGTTTCACTCTCTTTCACCCTCCTTCGTCTCGTTTCGCTCTCTTCCACCCTCCTTCGTCTCGTTTCGACGTCTTTCACCCTCCTTCGTCTCGTTTCAATCTGTTTGACCCTCCTTCGTCTCGTATCGCTCTCTTTCACCCTATTTCGCCTCGTTTCGCTCTCTTTCACCCTCCTTCGTCTCGTTTCGCTCTCTTTCACCCTCCTTCGTCTCCTTTCGCTCTCTTTCCGCCTCCTTCGCCTCGTTTCGCTCTCTTCCACACTCCATCATCTCGTTTCGCCCTCTTTCACCCTCCTTCGTCTCGGTCCGCTCTCTTTCACCTTCCTTCATCTCGTTCCAACCTCTTTCACCCTCCTTCGTCTCGTTTCGCTCTCATTCACCCTGCTTCGTCTCGTTTCGCTCTCTTTGAACCTCCTTCGTCTCGTTTCGCTCTTTTTCACCCGGCTTCATCTCGTTTCGTCTCCTTCGCCCTCCTTCTACTCGTTTCGCTCTCTTCCACCCTCCTTCGTCTCGTTTCGCCCTCTTTCACCCTCCTTCGTCTCGTTTCGCCCTCTTTCACCCTCCTTCGTCTCGGTTCGCTCTCTTTCACCTTCCTTCGTCTCGTTTCGCTCTCTTTCACCCTCCTTCATCTCTTTCCACTCTCTTTCACCCTCCTTCATCTCGTTTCGCTCTCTTTCACCCTGCTTCTGCTCGTTTCGCTCTCTTTGAACCTCCTTCGTCTCGTTTCGCTCTTTTTCACCTGCTTCGTCTCGTTTCGCTCTCTTTCACCCTCCTTCTACTCATTTCGCTCTCTTTCACCCTCCTTCATCTCGGTTAGCTCTCTTTCACCCTCCTTCGTCTCGTTTAGCTCTCTTTCACCCTCCTTCGTCTTGTTTTGCTCTCCTTCACCCTCCTTCATCTGGTTTTGCTCTCTTCCACCCTCCTTCGTCTCGTTTCGCCCTTATTCACCCTCCTTTGTCTCGTTTCCCTCTCTTTCACCCTCCTTCATCTCATTTCGCTCTCTTTCACCCTCCTTCATCTTGAATCGCTCTCTTTCACCCTCCTTTGTATCGTTTCGCTCTCTTTCACCTTCCTTCGTCTCGTTTCGCTCTCTTTCACCCTCCTTCGTCTCGTTTCGCTCTCTTTCACCCTCCTTCGTCTCGTTTCGCTCTTTTTCACCCTCCTTCGTCTCGTTTCCCTCTCTTTGACACTCCTTCGTCTCGTTTGGCTCTCTTCCGCTCCCCATCATCTCGTTTCGCCCTCTTTCACCCTTCTTCATCTCCTTTCGCTCTCTTTCACCCACCTTCGTCTCGTTTCGCTCTGTTTCACCCTCCTTCGTCTCGTTTCGTTCTCTTTCACCCTCCTTCGTCTCGTTTCGCTCTCTTTCACCCTACTTCGTCTCGTTTCGCTCGCTATCACCCTCCTTCATCTCGTTTCGCTCTCTTTCACCCTCCTTCGTCTCGTTTCAATCTCCTTCACCCTCCTTCGTCTCGTTTCGCTCTCTTCCACCCTCCTTCGTCTCGTTTCGACGTCTTTCACCCTCCTTCGTCTCGTTTCAATCTGTTTGACCCTCCTTCGTCTCGTTTCGCTCTCTTTCACCCTACTTCGCCTCGTTTCGCTCTCTTTCACCCTCCTTCGTCTCGTTTCGCTCTCTTTCACCCTCCTTCGTCTCGTTTCGCTCTCTTTCCGCCTCCTTCGCCTCGTTTCGCTCTCTTCCACACTCCATCATCTCGTTTCGCCCTCTTTCACCCTCCTTCGTCTCGGTCCACTCTCTTTCACCTTCCTTCATCTCGTTCCACCCTCTTTCACCCTCCTTCGTCTCGTTTCGCTCTCATTCACCCTGCTTCGTCTCGTTTCGCTCTCTTTGAACCTCCTTCGTCTCGTTTCGCTCTTTTTCACCCGGCTTCATCTCGTTTCGTCTCCTTCGCCCTCCTTCTACTCGTTTCGCTCTCTTCCACCCTCCTTCGTCTCGTTTCGCCCTCTTTCACCCTCCTTCGTCTCGTTTCGCCCTCTTTCACCCTCCTTCGTCTCGGTTCGCTCTCTTTCACCTTCCTTCGTCTCGTTTCGCTCTCTTTCACCCTCCTTTATCTCTTTCCACCCTCTTTCACCCTCCGTCGTCTCGTTTCGCCCTCTTTCACCCTGCTTCTGCTCGTTTCGCTCTCTTTGAACCTCCTTCGTCTCGTTTCGCTCTTTTTCACCTCCTTCGTCTCGTTTCGCTCTTTTTCACCTGCTTCGTCTCATTTCGCTCTCTTTCACCCTCCTTCATCTCGGTTAGCTCTCTTTCACCCTCCTTCGTCTCGTTTAGCTCTCTTTCACCCTCCTTCGTCTTGTTTTGCTCTCCTTCACCCTCCTTCATCTGGTTTCGCTCTCTTCCACCCTCCTTCGTCTCGTTTCGCCCTTATTCACCCTCCTTTGTCTCGTTTCCCTCTCTTTCACCCTCCTTCATCTCGTTTCGCTCTCTTTTAACCTCCTTCATCTTGAATCGCTCTCTTTCACCCTCCTTTGTATCGTTTCGCTCTCTTTCACCTTCCTTCATCTCGTTTCGCTCTCTTTCACCCTCCTTCGTCTCGTTTCCCTCTCTTTCACCCTCCTTCGTCTCGTTTCGCTCTTTTTCACCCTCCTTCGTCTCGTTTCCCTCTCTTTGACCCTCCTTCGTCTCGTTTGGCTCTCTTCCGCTCCCCATCATCTCGTTTCGCCCTCTTTCACCCTTCTTCATCTCCTTTCGCTCTCTTTCACCCACCTTCGTCTCGTTTCGCTGTGTTTCACCCTCCTTCGTCTCGTTTCGTTCTCTTTCACCCTCCTTCGTCTCGTTTCGCTCTCTTTCACCCTACTTCATCTCGTTTCGCTCTCTATCACCCTCCTTCATCTCGTTTCGCTCTCTTTCACCCTCCTTCGTCTCGTTTCACTCTCTTTCACCCTCCTTCGTCTCGTTTCGATCTCTTCCACCCTCCTTCGTCTCGTTTCGACGTCTTTCACCCTCCTTCGTCTCGTTTCAATCTGTTTGACCCTCCTTCGTCTCGTTTCGCTCTCTTTCACCCTACTTCGCCTCGTTTCGCTCTCTTTCACCCTCCTTCGTCTCGTTTCGCTCTCTTTCACCCTCCTTCGTCTCGTTTCGCTCTCTTTCCGCCTCCTTCGCCTCGTTTCGCTCTCTTCCACACTCCATCATCTCGTTGCGCCCTCTTTCACCCTCCTTCGTCTCGGTCCGCTCTCTTTCACCTTCCTTCATCTCGTTCCACCCTCTTTCACCCCCCTTCGTCTCGTTTCGCTCTCATTCACCCTGCTTCGTCTCGTTTCGCTCTCTTTGAACCTCCTTCGTCTCGTTTCGCTCTTTTTCACCCGGCTTCATCTCGTTTCGTCTCCTTCGCCCTCCTTCTACTCGTTTCGCTCTCTTCCACCCTCCTTCGTCTCGTTTCGCCCTCTTTCACCCTCCTTCGTCTCGTTTCGCCCTCTTTCACCCTCCTTCGTCTCGGTTCGCTCCCTTTCACCTTCATTCGTCTCGTTTCGCTCTCTTTCACCCTCCTTCATCTCTTTCCACCCTCTTTCACCCTCCTTCGTCTCGTTTCGCTCTCTTTCACCCTGCTTCTGCTCGTTTCGCTCTCTTTGAACCTCCTTCGTCTCGTTTCGCTCTTTTTCACCTGCTTCGTCTCGTTTCGCTCTCTTTCACCCTCCTTCATCTCGGTTAGCTCTCTTTCACCCTCCTTCGTCTCGTTTAGCTCTCTTTCACCCTCCTTCGTCTTGTTTTGCTCTCCTTCACCCTCCTTCATCTCGTTTCGCTCTCTTCCACCCTCCTTCGTCTCGTTTCGCCCTTTTTCACCCTCCTTTGTCTCGTTTCGCTCTCTTTCACCGTCCTTCGTCTCGTTTCACTCTCTTTCATCTTCCTTCGCCTGGTTTCACTCTCTTTCACCCTTCTTCGTCTCGTTTCCCTCTCTTTCACCCTCCTTCATCTCGTTTCGCTCTCTTTCACCCTCCTTCATCTTGAATCGCTCTCTTTCACCCTCCTTTGTATCGTTTCGCTCTCTTTCACCTTCCTTCGTCTCGTTTCGCTCTCTTTGAACCTCCTTCGTCTCGTTTCGCTCTTTTTCACCCGGCTTCATCTCGTTTCGTCTCCTTCGCCCTCCTTCTACTCGTTTCTCTCTCTTCCACCCTCCTTCGTCTCGTTTCGCCCTCTTTCACCCTCCTTCGTCTCGTTTCGCCCTCTTTCACCCTCCTTCGTCTCGGTTCGCTCTCTTTCACCTTCCTTCGTCTCGTTTCGCTCTCTTTCACCCTCCTTTATCTCTTTCCACCCTCTTTCACCCTCCGTCGTCTCGTTTCGCCCTCTTTCACCCTGCTTCTGCTCGTTTCGCTCTCTTTGAACCTCCTTCGTCTCGTTTCGCTCTTTTTCACCTCCTTCGTCTCGTTTCGCTCTTTTTCACCTGCTTCGTCTCATTTCGCTCTCTTTCACCCTCCTTCATCTCGGTTAGCTCTCTTTCACCCTCCTTCGTCTCGTTTAGCTCTCTTTCACCCTCCTTCGTCTTGTTTTGCTCTCCTTCACCCTCCTTCATCTGGTTTCGCTCTCTTCCACCCTCCTTCGTCTCGTTTCGCCCTTATTCACCCTCCTTTGTCTCGTTTCCCTCTCTTTCACCCTCCTTCATCTCGTTTCGCTCTCTTTTAACCTCCTTCATCTTGAATCGCTCTCTTTCACCCTCCTTTGTATCGTTTCGCTCTCTTTCACCTTCCTTCATCTCGTTTCGCTCTCTTTCACCCTCCTTCGTCTCGTTTCCCTCTCTTTCACCCTCCTTCGTCTCGTTTCGCTCTTTTTCACCCTCCTTCGTCTCGTTTCCCTCTCTTTGACCCTCCTTCGTCTCGTTTGGCTCTCTTCCGCTCCCCATCATCTCGTTTCGCCCTCTTTCACCCTTCTTCATCTCCTTTCGCTCTCTTTCACCCACCTTCGTCTCGTTTCGCTCTGTTTCACCCTCCTTCGTCTCGTTTCGTTCTCTTTCACCCTCCTTCGTCTCGTTTCGCTCTCTTTCACCCTACTTCATCTCGTTTCGCTCTCTATCACCCTCCTTCATCTCGTTTCGCTCTCTTTCACCCTCCTTCGTCTCGTTTCACTCTCTTTCACCCTCCTTCGTCTCGTTTCGATCTCTTCCACCCTCCTTCGTCTCGTTTCGACGTCTTTCACCCTCCTTCGTCTCGTTTCAATCTGTTTGACCCTCCTTCGTCTCGTTTCGCTCTCTTTCACCCTACTTCGCCTCGTTTCGCTCTCTTTCACCCTCCTTCGTCTCGTTTCGCTCTCTTTCACCCTCCTTCGTCTCGTTTCGCTCTCTTTCCGCCTCCTTCGCCTCGTTTCGCTCTCTTCCACACTCCATCATCTCGTTTCGCCCTCTTTCACCCTCCTTCGTCTCGGTCCGCTCTCTTTCACCTTCCTTCATCTCGTTCCACCCTCTTTCACCCCCCTTCGTCTCGTTTCGCTCTCATTCACCCTGCTTCGTCTCGTTTCGCTCTCTTTGAACCTCCTTCGTCTCGTTTCGCTCTTTTTCACCCGGCTTCATCTCGTTTCGTCTCCTTCGCCCTCCTTCTACTCGTTTCGCTCTCTTCCACCCTCCTTCGTCTCGTTTCGCCCTCTTTCACCCTCCTTCGTCTCGTTTCGCCCTCTTTCACCCTCCTTCGTCTCGGTTCGCTCTCTTTCACCTTCATTCGTCTCGTTTCGCTCTCTTTCACCCTCCTTCATCTCTTTCCACCCTCTTTCACCCTCCTTCGTCTCGTTTCGCTCTCTTTCACCCTGCTTCTGCTCGTTTCGCTCTCTTTGAACCTCCTTCGTCTCGTTTCGCTCTTTTTCACCTGCTTCGTCTCGTTTCCCTCTCTTTCACCCTCCTTCTACTCATTTCGCTCTCTTTCACCCTCCTTCATCTCGGTTAGCTCTCTTTCACCCTCCTTCGTCTCGTTTAGCTCTCTTTCACCCTCCTTCGTCTTGTTTTGCTCTCCGTCACCCTCCTTCATCTCGTTTCGCTCTCTTCCACCCTCCTTCGTCTCGTTTCGCCCTTTTTCACCCTCCTTTGTCTCGTTTCGCTCTCTTTCACCGTCCTTCGTCTCGTTTCACTCTCTTTCATCTTCCTTCGCCTGGTTTCACTCTCTTTCACCCTTCTTCGTCTCGTTTCCCTCTCTTTCACCCTCCTTCATCTCGTTTCGCTCTCTTTCACCCTCCTTCATCTTGAATCGCTCTCTTTCACCCTCCTTTGTCTCGTTTCGCTCTCTTTCACCTTGCTTCGCCTCGTTTCACTCTCTTTCTCCCTCCTTCGTCTCGTTTCGCTCTCTTTCACCCTCCTTCGTCTAGTTTCGCTCTCTTTCACCCTCCTTCATCTCGTTTCGCTCTATTTCACCCTCCTTCATCTCGTTTCGCTCTCTTTCACCCTCCTTCGTCTCGGTTCGCACTCTTTCTCCTTCCTTAGCCTCGTTTCACTCTCTTTCACACTCCTTCGTCTCGTTTCGCTCTCTTCCACTCTCCCTCGACTCGGTTCGCTCTCTTTCTCCTTCCTTCGCCTCGTTTCACTCTCTTTCACTCTCCTTCGTCTCGTTTCGCTCTCTTCCACTCTCCTTTGTCTCGTTTCGCTCTCTTTCACCCTCCTTCGTCTCGTTTTGCAGTCTTTCACCCTCCTTCATCTTGTTTCGCTCTCTTCCACCCTCCTTCGTCTCGTTTCGCCCTCTTCCACCCTCCTTCGTCTCGTTTCGCTCTCTTTCACCCTCCTTCGTCTCGTTTCGCTCTTTTTCACCCTCCTTCGTCTCGTTTCCCTCTCTTTGACCCTCCTTCGTCTTGTTTGGCTCTCTTCCGCTCCCCATCATCTTGTTTCGCACTCTTTCACCCTTCTTCATCTCCTTTCGCTCTCTTTCACCCACCTTCATCTCGTTTCGCTCTCTTTCACCCTCCTTCGTCTCGTTTCGTTCTCTTTCATCCTCCTTCGTCTCGTTTCGCTCTCTTTCACCCTACTTCGTCTCGTTTCGCTCTCTATCACCCTCCTTCATCTCGTTTTGCTCTCTTTCACCCTCCTTCGTCTCGTTTCACTCTCTTTCACCCTCCTTCGTCTCGTTTCGCTCTCTTCCACCCTCCTTCGTCTCGTTTCGACCTCTTTCACCCTCCTTCGTCTCGTTTCAATCTGTTTGACCCTCCTTCGTCTCGTTTCGCTCTCTTTCACCCTACTTCGCCTCGTTTCGCTCTCTTTCACCCTCCTTCGTCTCGTTTCGCTCTCTTTCACCCTCCTTCGTCTCGTTTCGCTCTCTTTCCGCCTCCTTCGCCTTGTTTCACTCTCTTCCACACTCCATCATCTCGTTTTGCACTCTTTCACCCTCCTTCGTCTCGGTCCGCTCTCTTTCACCTTCCTTCATCTCGTTCCACCCTCTTTCACCCTCCTTCGTCTCGTTTCGCTCTCTATCACCCTGCTTCGTCTCGTTTCGCTCTCTTTGAACCTCCTTCGTCTCGTTTCGCTCTTTTTCACCCGGCTTCATCTCGTTTCGTCTCCTTCGCCCTCCTTCTACTCGTTTCGCTCTCTTCCACCCTCCTTCATCTCGTTTCGCCCTCTTTCACCCTCCTTCATCTCTTTCCACCCTCTTTCACCCTCCTTCGTCTCGTTTCGCTCTCTTTCACCCTGCTTCTGCTCGTTTCGCTCTCTTTGAACCTCCTTCGTCTCGTTTCGCTCTTTTTCACCTGCTTCGTCTCGTTTCGCTCTCTTTCACCCTCCTTCGTCTCGTTTCGACCTCTTTCACCCTCCTTCGTCTCGTTTCAATCTGTTTGACCCTCCTTCGTCTCGTTTCGCTCTCTTTCACCCTACTTCGCCTCGTTTCGCTCTCTTTCACCCTCCTTCGTCTCGTTTCGCTCTTTTTCACCCTCCTTCGTCTCGTTTCGCTCTCTTTCCGCCTCCTTCGCCTTGTTTCACTCTCTTCCACACTCCATCATCTCGTTTTGCACTCTTTCACCCTCCTTCGTCTCGGTCCGCTCTCTTTCACCTTCCTTCATCTCGTTCCACCCTCTTTCACCCTCCTTCGTCTCGTTTCGCTCTCTATCACCCTGCTTCGTCTCGTTTCGCTCTCTTTGAACCTCCTTCGTCTCGTTTCGCTCTTTTTCACCCGGCTTCATCTCGTTTCGTCTCCTTCGCCCTCCTTCTACTCGTTTCGCTCTCTTCCACCCTCCTTCATCTCGTTTCGCCCTCTTTCACCCTCCTTCATCTCTTTCCACCCTCTTTCACCCTCCTTCGTCTCGTTTCGCTCTCTTTCACCCTGCTTCTGCTCGTTTCGCTCTCTTTGAACCTCCTTCGTCTCGTTTCGCTCTTTTTCACCTGCTTCGTCTCGTTTCGCTCTCTTTCACCCTCCTTCTACTCATTTCGCTCTCTTTCACCCTCCTTCATCTCGGTTAGCTCTCTTTCACCCTCCTTCGTCTCGTTTAGCTCTCTTTCACCCTCCTTCGTCTTGTTTTGCTCTCCTTCACCCTCCTTCATCTCGTTTCGCTCTCTTCCACCCTCCTTCGTCTCGTTTCGCCCTTTTTCACCCTCCTTTGTCTCGTTTCGCTCTCTTTCACCGTCCTTCGTCTCGTTTCACTCTCTTTCACCTTCCTTCGCCTGGTTTCACTCACTTTCACCCTTCTTCGTCTCGTTTCCCTCTCTTTCACCCTCCTTCATCTCGTTTCGCTCTCTTTCACCCTCCTTCATCTTGAATCGCTCTCTTTCACCCTCCTTTGTATCGTTTCGCTCTCTTTCACCTTCCTTCGTCTCGTTTCGCTCTCTTTCACCCTCCTTTGTCTCGTTTCGCTCTCTTTCACCTTGCTTCACCTCGTTTCACTCTCTTTCTCCCTCCTTCGTCTCGTTTCGCTCTCTTTCACCCTCCTTTGTCTAGTTTCGCTCTCTTTCACCCTCCTTCGTCTCGTTTCGCTCTATTTCACCCTCCTTCATCTCGTTTCGCTCTCTTTCACGCTTCTTCGTCTCGGTTCGCACTCTTTCTCCTTCCTTCGCCTCGTTTCACTCTCTTTCACACTCCTTCATCTCGTTTCGCTCTCTTCCACTCTCCCTCGACTCGGTTCGCTCTCTTTCTCCTTCCTTCGCCTCGTTTCACTCTCTTTCACTCTCCTTCGTCTCGTTTCGCTCTCATCCACTCTCCTTCGTCTCGTTTCTCTCTCTTTCACCCTCCTTCGTCTCGTTTTGCAGTCTTTCACCCTCCTTCATCTTGTTTCGCTCTCTTCCACCCTCCTTCGTCTCGTTTCGCCCTCTTCCTCCCTCCTTCGTCTCGTTTCGCCCTTATTCACCCTCCTTTGTCTCGTTTCGCTCTCTTTCACCGTCCTTCGTCTCGTTTCACTCTCTTTCACCTTCCTTCGCCTGGTTTCACTCTCTTTCACCCTTCTTCGTCTCGTTTCCCTCTCTTTCACCCTCCTTCATCTCGTTTCGCTCTCTTTCACCCTCCTTCATCTTGAATCGCTCTCTTTCACCCTCCTTTGTATCGTTTCGCTCTCTTTCACCTTCCTTCGTCTCGTTTCGCTCTCTTTCACCCTCCTTCGTCTCATTTCGCTCTCTTTCACCCTCCTTCGTCTCGTTTCGCTCTTTTTCACCCTCCTTCGTCTCGTTTCCCGCTCTTTGACCCTCCTTCGTCTCGTTTGGCTCTCTTCCGCTCCCCTTCATCTCGTTTCGCCCTCTTTCACCCTTCTTCATCTCCTTTCGCTCTCTTTCACCCACCTTCGTCTCGTTTCGCTCTGTTTCACCCTCCTTCGTCTCGTTTCGCTCTCTTTCACCCTCCTTCGTCTCGTTTCGCTCTCTTTCACCCTACTTCGTCTCGTTTCGCTCTCTATCACCCTCCTTCATCTCGTTTCGCTCTCTTTCACCCTCCTTCGTCTCGTTTCACTCTCTTTCACCCTCCTTCGTCTCGTTTCGCTCTCTTTCACCCTCCTTCGTCTCGTTTCGCTCTCTTTCACCCTGCTTCGTATCGTTTCGCTCTCTTTGAACCTCCTACGTCTCGTTTCGCTCTCATTCACCCTGCTTCGTATCGTTTCGCTCTCTTTGAACCTCCTTCGTCTCGTTTCGCTCTTTTTCACCCGGCTTCGTCTCGTTTCGTGTCCTTCGCCCTCCTTCTACTCGTTTCGCTCTCTTCCACCCTCCTTCGTCTCGTTTCGCCCTCTTTCACCCTCCTTCGTCTCGTTTCGCCCTCTTTCACCCTCCTTCGTCTCGGTTCGCTCTCTTTCACCTTCCTTCGTCTCGTTTCGCTCTCTTTCACCCTCCTTCATCTCTTTCCACCCTCTTTCACCCTCCTTCCTCTCGTTTCGCTCTCTTTCACCCTGCTTCTTCTCGTTTCGCTCTCTTTGAACCTCCTTCGTCTCGTTTCGCTCTTTTTCACCTGCTTCGTCTCGTTTCGCTCTCTTTCACCCTCCTTCGTCTCGTTTCGCTCTCTTTCACCCTCCTTCATCTCGGTTAGCTCTCTTTCACCCTCCTTCGTCTTGTTTAGCTCTCTTTCACCCTCCTTCGTCTTGTTTTGCTCTCCTTCACCCTCCTTCATCTCGTTTCGCTCTCTTCCACCCTCCTTCGTCTCGTTTCGCCCTTTTTCACCCTCCGTTGTCTCGTTTCGCTCTCTTTCACCGTCCTTCGTCTCGTTTCACTCTCTTTCACCTTCCTTCGCCTGGTTTCACTCTCTTTCACCCTTCTTTGTCTCGTTTCCCTCTCTTTCACCCTCCTTCATCTCGTTTTGCTCTCTTTCACCCTCCTTCATCTTGAATCGCTCTCTTTCACCCTCCTTTGTATCGTTTCGCTCTCTTTCACCTTCCTTCGTCTCGTTTCGCTCTCTTTCACCCTCCTTTGTCTCGCTTCGCTCTCTTTCACCTTGCTTCGCCTCGTTTCACTCTCTTTCTCCCTCCTTCGTCTCGTTTCGCTCTCTTTCACCCTCCTTCGTCTAGTTCCACTCTCTTTCACCCTCCTTCAACTCGTTTCGCTCTATTTCACCCTCCTTCATCTCGTTTCGCTCTCTTTCACCCTCCTTCGTCTCGGTTCGCACTCTTTCTCCTTCCTTCGCCTCGTTTCACTCTCTTTCACACTCCTTCATCTCGTTTCGCTCTCTTCCACTCTCCCTCGACTCGGTTCGCTCTCTTTCTCCTTCCTTCGCCTCGTTTCGCTCTCTTTCACTCTCCTTCGTCTCGTTTCGCTCTCTTCCACTCTCCTTCGTCTCGTTTCGCTCTCTTTCACCCTCCTTCGTCTCGTTTTGCAGTCTTTCACCCTCCTTCATCTTGTTTCGCTCTCTTCCACCCTCCTTCGTCTCGTTTCGCCCTCGTTCACCCTCCTTCGTCTCGTTTCGCTCTGTTTGACCCTCCTTCGTCTCGTTTCGCTCTTTTTCACTCTGCTTCACCTCGTTTCGCTCTCTATCACCCTCCTTCATCTCGTTTCACACTCTTTCACCCTCCTTCATCTCGTTTCGCTCTCTTTCAGTCTCCTTCGTCTCGATTCGCTCTCTTTCACCCTCCTTCGTCTCGTTTCGCTCTCTTCCACCCTCCTTCGTCTCGCTTCGACCTCTTTCACCCTCCTTCGTCTCGTTTCAATCTGTTTGACCCTCCTTCATCTCGTTTCGCTCTCTTTCACCCTACTTCACCTCGTTTCGCTCTCTTTCACCCTCCTTCGTCTCGTTTCGCCCTTTTTCACCCTCCTTTGTCTCGTTTCGCTCTCTTTCACCGTCCTTCGTCTCGTTTCACTCTCTTTCACCTTCCTTCGCCTGGTTTCACTCTCTTTCACCCTTCTTCGTCTCGTTTCGCTCTCTTTCACCCTCCTTTGTCTCGTTTCGCTCTCTTTCACCTTGCTTCGCCTCGTTTCACTCTCTTTCTCCCTCCTTCGTCTCATTTCGCTCTCTTTCACCCTCCTTCGTCTAGTTTCGCTCTCTTTCACCCTCCTTCATCTCGTTTCGCTCTATTTCACCCTCCTTCATCTCGTTTCGCTCTCTTTCACCCTCCTTCGTCTCGGTTCACACTCTTTCTCCTTCCTTCGCCTCGTTTCACTCTCTTTCACTCTCCTTCGTCTCGTTTCGCTCTCTTCCACTCTCCTTCGTCTCGTTTCGCTCTCTTTCACCCTCCTTCGTCTCGTTTTGCAGTCTTTCACCCTCCTTCATCTTGTTTCGCTCTCTTCCACCCTCCTTCGTCTCGTTTCGCCCTCGTTCACCCTCCTTCGTCTCGTTTCGCTCTGTTTGACCCTCCTTCGTCTCGTTTCGCTCTTTTTCACTCTCCTTCACCTCGTTTCGCTCTCTTTCACCCTCCTTCGTCTCGTTTCACTCTCTTTCACCCTCCTTCATCTCGTTTCGCTCTCTTTCAGTCTCCTTCGTCTCGCTTCGCTCTCTTTCACCCTCCTTCGTCTCGTTTCGCTCTCTTCCACCCTCCTTCGTCTCGTTTCGACCTCTTTCACCCTCCTTCGTCTCGTTTCAATCTGTTTGACCCTCCTTCATCTCGTTTCGCTCTCTTTCACCCTACTTCGCCTCGTTTCGCTCTCTTTCACCCTCCTTCGTCTCGTTTCGCTCTCTTTCACCCTCCTTCGTCTCGTTTCGCTCTCTTTGCGCCTCCTTCGCCTCGCTTCGCTCTCTTCCACACTCCATCATCTTGTTTCGCCCTCTTTCACCCTCCTTCGTCTCTGTCCGCTCTCTTTCACCTTCCTTCATCTCGTTCCACCCTCTTTCACCCTCCTTCGTCTCGTTTCGCTCTCTTTCACCCTGCTTCGTCTCGTTTCGCTCTCTTCGAACCTCCTCCGTCTCGTTTCGCTCTTTTTCACCTGCTTCGTCTCGTTTCGCTCTCTTTCACCCTCCTTCTACTCGTTTCGCTCTCTTTCACCCTCCTTCATCTCGGTTAGCTTTCTTTCACCCTCCTTCGTCTCGTTTAGCTCTCTTTCACCCTCCTTCGTCTTGTTTTGCTCTCCTTCACCCTCCTTCATCTCGTTTCGCTCTCTTCCACCCTCCTTCGTCTCGTTTCGCCCTTTTTCACCCTCCTTTGTCTCGTTTCGCTCTCTTTCACCGTCCTTCATCTCGTTTCACTCTCTTTCACCTTCCTTCGCCTCGTTTCACTCTCTTTCACCCTTCTTCGTCTCGTTTCCCTCTCTTTCACCCTCCTTTGTCTCGTTTCGCTCTCTT
This sequence comes from Scyliorhinus torazame, assembly GCF_047496885.1. Lineage (NCBI taxonomy): Eukaryota > Metazoa > Chordata > Chondrichthyes > Carcharhiniformes > Scyliorhinidae > Scyliorhinus > Scyliorhinus torazame. The sequence goes on along the minus strand of NC_092725.1, from coordinate 472,194 downwards.
TCACCCTACTTCGTCTCGTTTCGCTCTCTATCACCCTCCTTCATCTCGTTTCGCTCTCTTTCTCCCTCCTTCGTCTCGTTTCACTCTCTTTCACCCTCCTTCGTCTCGTTTCGCTCTCTTCCACCCTCCTTCGTCTCGTTTCGACCTCTTTCACCCTCCTTCATCTCGTTTCAATCTGTTTGACCCTCCTTCGTCTCGTTTCGCACTCTTTCACCCTACTTCGCCTCGTTTCGCTCTCTTTCACCCTCCTTCGTCTCGTTTCGCTCTCTTTCACCCTCCTTCGTCTCGTTTCGCCCTCTTTCCGCCTCCTTCGCCTCGTTTCGCTCTCTTCCACACTCCATCATCTCGTTTCGCCCTCTTTCACCCTCCTTCGTCTCGGTCCGCTCTCTTTCACCTTCCTTCATCTCGTTCCACCCTCTTTCACCCTCCTACGTCTCGTTTCGCTCTCATTCACCCTGCTTCGTATCGTTTCGCTCTCTTTGAACCTCCTTCGTCTCGTTTCGCTCTTTTTCACCCGGCTTCGTCTCGTTTCGTGTCCTTCGCCCTCCTTCTACTCGTTTCGCTCTCTTCCACCCTCCTTCGTCTCGTTTCGCCCTCTTTCACCCTCCTTCGTCTCGTTTCGCCCTCTTTCACCCTCCTTCGTCTCGGTTCGCTCTCTTTCACCTTCCTTCGTCTCTTTTCGCTCTCTTTCACCCTCCTTCATCTCTTTCCACCCTCTTTCACCCTCCTTCGTCTCGTTTCGCTCTCTTTCACCCTCCTTCGTCTCGTTTCAATCTGTTTGACCCTCCTTCATCTCGTTTCGCTCTCTTTCACACTTCTTCGCCTCGTTTCGCTCTCTTTCACCCTCCTTCGTCTCGTTTCGCCCTTTTTCACCCTCCTTTGTCTCGTTTCGCTCTCTTTCACCGTCCTTCGTCTCGTTTCACTCTCTTTCACCTTCCTTCACCTGGTTTCACTCTCTTTCACCCTTCTTCGTCTCGTTTCGCTCTCTTTCACCCTCCTTTGTCTCGTTTCGCTCTCTTTCACCTTGCTTCGCCTCGTTTCACTCTCTTTCTCCCTCCTTCGTCTCGTTTCGCTCTCTTTCACCCTCCTTCGTCTAGTTTCGCTCTCATTCACCCTCCTTCATCTCGTTTCGCTCTATTTCACCCTCCTTCATCTCGTTTCGCTCTCTTTCACCCTCCTTCGTCTCGGTTCGCACTCTTTCTCCTTCCTTCGCCTCGTTTCACTCTCTTTCACACTCCTTCGTCTCGTTTCGCTCTCTTCCACTCTCCCTCGACTCGGTTCGCTCTCTTTCTCCTTCCTTCGCCTCGTTTCACTCTCTTTCACTCTCCTTCGTCTCGTTTCGCTCTCTTCCACTCTCCTTCGTCTCGTTTCGCTCTCTTTCACCCTCCTTCGTCTCGTTTTGCAGTCTTTCACCCTCCTTCATCTTGTTTCGCTCTCTTCCAACCTCCTTCGTCTCGTTTCGCCCTCGTTCACCCTCCTTCGTCTCGTTTCGCTCTGTTTGACCCTCCTTCGTCTCGTTTCGCTCTTTTTCACTCTCCTTCACCTCGTTTCGCTCTCTTTCACCCTCCTTCGTCTCGTTTCACTCTCTTTCACCCTCCTTCATCTCGTTTCGCTCTCTTTCAGTCTCCTTCGTCTCGCTTCGCTCTCTTTCACCCTCCTTCGTCTCGTTTCGCTCTCTTCCACCCTCCTTCGTCTCGTTTCGACCTCTTTCACCCTCCCTCGTCTCGTTTCAATCTGTTTGACCCTCCTTCATCTCGTTTCGCTCTCTTTCACCCTCCTTTGTCTCGTTTCGCTCTCTTTCACCCTCCTTCGTCTCGTTTCGCTCTCTATCACCCTCCTTCATCTCGTTTCGCTCTCTTTCTCCCTCCTTCGTCTCGTTTCACTCTCTTTCACCCTCCTTCGTCTCGTTTCGCTCTCTTCCACCCTCCTTCGTCTCGTTTCGACCTCTTTCACCCTCCATCATCTCGTTTCAATCTGTTTGACCCTCCTTCGTCTCGTTTCGCACTCTTTCACCCTACTTCGCCTCGTTTCGCTCTCTTTCACCCTCCTTCGCCTCGTTTCGCTCTCTTTCACCCTCCTTCGTCTCGTTTCGCCCTCTTTCCGCCTCCTTCGCCTCGTTTCGCTCTCTTCCACACTCCATCATCTCGTTTCGCCCTCTTTCACCCTCCTTCGTCTCGGTCCGCTCTCTTTCACCTTCCTTCATCTCGTTCCACCCTCTTTCACCCTCCTACGTCTCGTTTCGCTCTCATTCACCCTGCTTCGTATCGTTTCGCTCTCTTTGAACCTCCTTCGTCTCGTTTCGCTCTTTTTCACCCGGCTTCGTCTCGTTTCGTGTCCTTCGCCCTCCTTCTACTCGTTTCGCTCTCTTCCACCCTCCTTCGTCTCGTTTCGCCCTCTTTCACCCTCCTTCGTCTCGTTTCGCCCTCTTTCACCCTCCTTCGTCTCGGTTCGCTCTCTTTCACCTTCCTTCGTCTCGTTTCGCTCTCTTTCACCCTCCTTCATCTCTTTCCACCCTCTTTCACCCTCCTTCGTCTCGTTTCGCTCTCTTTCACCCTCCTTCGTCTCGTTTCGCCCTTTTTCACCCTCCTTTGTCTCGTTTCGCTCTCTTTCACCGTCCTTCGTCTCGTTTCACTCTCTTTCACCTTCCTTCGCCTGGTTTCACTCTCTTTCACCCTTCTTCGTCTCGTTTCGCTCTCTTTCACCCTCCTTTGTCTCGTTTCGCTCTCTTTCACCTTGCTTCGCCTCGTTTCACTCTCTTTCTCCCTCCTTCGTCTCGTTTCGCTCTCTTTCACCCTCCTTCGTCTAGTTTCGCTCTCTTTCACCCTCCTTCATCTCGTTTCGCTCTATTTCACCCTCCTTCATCTCGTTTCGCTCTCTTTCACCCTCCTTCGTCTCGGTTCGCACTCTTTCTCCTTCCTTCACCTCGTTTCACTCTCTTTCACACTCCTTCGTCTCGTTTCGCTCTCTTCCACTCTCCCTCGACTCGGTTCGCTCTCTTTCTCCTTCCTTCGCCTCGTTTCACTCTCTTTCACTCTCCTTCGTCTCGTTTCGCTCTCTTCCACTCTCCTTCGTCTCGTTTCGCTCTCTTTCACCCTCCTTCGTCTCGTTTTGCAGTCTTTCACCCTCCTTCATCTTGTTTCGCTCTCTTCCAACCTCCTTCGTCTCGTTTCGCACTCGTTCACCCTCCTTCGTCTCGTTTCGCTCTGTTTGACCCTCCTTCGTCTCGTTTCGCTCTTTTTCACTCTCCTTCACCTCGTTTCGCTCTCTTTCACCCTCCTTCGTCTCGTTTCACTCTCTTTCACCCTCCTTCATCTCGTTTCGCTCTCTTTCAGTCTCCTTCGTCTCGCTTCGCTCTCTTTCACCCTCCTTCGTCTCGTTTCGCTCTCTTCCACCCTCCTTCGTCTCGTTTCGACCTCTTTCACCCTCCCTCGTCTCGTTTCAATCTGTTTGACCCTCCTTCATCTCGTTTCGCTCTCTTTCACCCTACTTCGCCTCGTTTCGCTCTCTTTCACCCTCCTTCGTCTCGTTTCGCTCTCTTGCACCCTCCTTCGTCTCGTTTCGCTCTCTTTGCGCCTCCTTCGCCTCGTTTCGCTCTCTTCCACACTCCATCATCTTGTTTCGCCCTCTTTCACCCTCCTTCGTCTCTATCCGCTCTCTTTCACCTTCCTTCTTCTCGTTCCACCCTCTTTCACCCTCCTTCGTCTCGTTTCGCTCTCTTTCACCCTGCTTCGTCTCGTTTCGCTCTCTTTGAACCTCCTCCGTCTCGTTTCGCTCTTTTTCACCTGCTTCGTCTCGTTTCGCTCTCTTTCACCCTCCTTCTACTCGTTTCGCTCTCTTTCACCCTCCTTCATCTCGGTTAGCTTTCTTTCACCCTCCTTCGTCTCGTTTAGCTCTCTTTCACCCTCCTTCGTCTTGTTTTGCTCTCTTTCACCCTCCTTCATCTCGTTTCGCTCTCTTCCACCCTCCTTCGTCTCGTTTCGCCCTTTTTCACCCTCCTTTGTCTCGTTTCGCTCTCTTTCACCGTCCTTCATCTCGTTTCACTCTCTTTCACCTTCCTTCGCCTCGTTTCACTCTCTTTCACCCTTCTTCGTCTCGTTTCCCTCTCTTTCACCCTCCTTCGTCTCGTTTCGCTCTCTTTCACCCTACTTCGTCTCGTTTCGCTCTCTTTCACCCTACTTCGCCTCGTTTCGCTCTCTTTCACCCTCCTTCGTCTCGTTTCGCTCTCTTTCACCCTCCTTCGTCTCGTTTCGCCCTCTTTCCGCCTCCTTCGCCTCGTTTCGCTCTCTTCCACACTCCATCATCTCGCTTCGCCCTCTTTCACCCTCCTTCGTCTCGGTCCGCTCTCTTTCACCTTCCTTCATCTCGTTCCACCCTCTTTCACCCTCCTACGTCTCGTTTCGCTCTCATTCACCCTGCTTCGTATCGTTTCGCTCTCTTTGAACCTCCTTCGTCTCGTTTCGCTCTTTTTCACCCGGCTTCGTCTCGTTTCGTGTCCTTCGCCCTCCTTCTACTCGTTTCGCTCTCTTCCACCCTCCTTTGTCTCGTTTCTCCCTCTTTCACCCTCCTTCGTCTCGTTTCGCCCTCTTTCACCCTCCTTCGTCTCGGTTCGCTCTCTTTCACCTTCCTTCGTCTCGTTTCGCTCTCTTTCACCCTCCTTCATCTCTTTCCACACTCTTTCACCCTCCTTCGTCTCGTTTCGCTCTCTTTCACCCTGCTTCTTCTCGTTTCGCTCTCTTTGAACCTCCTTCGTCTCGTTTCGCTCTTTTTCACCTGCTTCGTCTCGTTTCGCTCTCTTTCACCCTCCTTCGTCTCGTTTCGCTCTCTTTCACCCTCCTTCATCTCGGTTAGCTCTCTTTCACCCTCCTTCGTCTTGTTTTGCTCTCCTTCACCCTCCTTCATCTCGTTTCGCTCTCTTCCACCCTCCTTCGTCTCGTTTCGCCCTTTTTCACCCTCCGTTGTCTCGTTTTGCTCTCTTTCACCGTCCTTCGTCTCGTTTCACTCTCTTTCACCTTCCTTCGCCTGGTTTCACTCTCTTTCACCCTTCTTCGTCTCGTTTCCCTCTCTTTCACCCTCCTTCATCTCGTTTCGCTCTCTTTCACCCTCCTTCATCTTGAATCGCTCTCTTTCACCCTCCTTTGTATCGTTTCGCTCTCTTTCACCTTCCTTCGTCTCGTTTCGCTCTCTTTCACCCTCCTTCATCTCTTTCCACCCTCTTTCACCCTCCTTCGTCTCGTTTCGCTCTCTTTCACCCTCCTTCGTCTCGTTTCGCCCTTTTTCACCCTCCTTTGTCTCGTTTCGCTCTCTTTCACCGTCCTTCGTCTCGTTTCACTCTCTTTCACCTTCCTTCGCCTGGTTTCACTCTCTTTCACCCTTCTTCGTCTCGTTTCGCTCTCTTTCACCCTCCTTTGTCTCGTTTCGCTCTCTTTCACCTTGCTTCGCCTCGTTTCACTCTCTTTCTCCCTCCTTCGTCTCGTTTCGCTCTCTTTCACCCTCCTTCGTCTAGTTTCGCTCTCTTTCACCCTCCTTCATCTCGTTTCGCTCTATTTCACCCTCCTTCATCTCGTTTCGCTCTCTTTCACCCTCCTTCGTCTCGGTTCGCACTCTTTCTCCTTCCTTCACCTCGTTTCACTCTCTTTCACACTCCTTCGTCTCGTTTCGCTCTCTTCCACTCTCCCTCGACTCGGTTCGCTCTCTTTCTCCTTCCTTCGCCTCGTTTCACTCTCTTTCACTCTCCTTCGTCTCGTTTCGCTCTCTTCCACTCTCCTTCGTCTCGTTTCGCTCTCTTTCACCCTCCTTCGTCTCGTTTTGCAGTCTTTCACCCTCCTTCATCTTGTTTCGCTCTCTTCCAACCTCCTTCGTCTCGTTTCGCACTCGTTCACCCTCCTTCGTCTCGTTTCGCTCTGTTTGACCCTCCTTCGTCTCGTTTCGCTCTTTTTCACTCTCCTTCACCTCGTTTCGCTCTCTTTCACCCTCCTTCGTCTCGTTTCACTCTCTTTCACCCTCCTTCATCTCGTTTCGCTCTCTTTCAGTCTCCTTCGTCTCGCTTCGCTCTCTTTCACCCTCCTTCGTCTCGTTTCGCTCTCTTCCACCCTCCTTCGTCTCGTTTCGACCTCTTTCACCCTCCCTCGTCTCGTTTCAATCTGTTTGACCCTCCTTCATCTCGTTTCGCTCTCTTTCACCCTACTTCGCCTCGTTTCGCTCTCTTTCACCCTCCTTCGTCTCGTTTCGCTCTCTTGCACCCTCCTTCGTCTCGTTTCGCTCTCTTTGCGCCTCCTTCGCCTCGTTTCGCTCTCTTCCACACTCCATCATCTTGTTTCGCCCTCTTTCACCCTCCTTCGTCTCTATCCGCTCTCTTTCACCTTCCTTCTTCTCGTTCCACCCTCTTTCACCCTCCTTCGTCTCGTTTCGCTCTCTTTCACCCTGCTTCGTCTCGTTTCGCTCTCTTTGAACCTCCTCCGTCTCGTTTCGCTCTTTTTCACCTGCTTCGTCTCGTTTCGCTCTCTTTCACCCTCCTTCTACTCGTTTCGCTCTCTTTCACCCTCCTTCATCTCGGTTAGCTTTCTTTCACCCTCCTTCGTCTCGTTTAGCTCTCTTTCACCCTCCTTCGTCTTGTTTTGCTCTCTTTCACCCTCCTTCATCTCGTTTCGCTCTCTTCCACCCTCCTTCGTCTCGTTTCGCCCTTTTTCACCCTCCTTTGTCTCGTTTCGCTCTCTTTCACCGTCCTTCATCTCGTTTCACTCTCTTTCACCTTCCTTCGCCTCGTTTCACTCTCTTTCACCCTTCTTCGTCTCGTTTCCCTCTCTTTCACCCTCCTTCATCTCGTTTCGCTCTCTTCCACCCTCCTTCGTCTCGTTTCGCCCTTTTTCACCCTCCTTTGTCTCGTTTCGCTCTCTTTCACCGTCCTTCATCTCGTTTCACTCTCTTTCACCTTCCTTCGCCTCGTTTCACTCTCTTTCACCCTTCTTCGTCTCGTTTCCCTCTCTTTCACCCTCCTTCGTCTCGTTTCGCTCTCTTTCACCCTACTTCGTCTCGTTTCGCTCTCTTTCACCCTACTTCGCCTCGTTTCGCTCTCTTTCACCCTCCTTCGTCTCGTTTCGCTCTCTTTCACCCTCCTTCGTCTCGTTTCGCCCTCTTTCCGCCTCCTTCGCCTCGTTTCGCTCTCTTCCACACTCCATCATCTCGCTTCGCCCTCTTTCACCCTCCTTCGTCTCGGTCCGCTCTCTTTCACCTTCCTTCATCTCGTTCCACCCTCTTTCACCCTCCTACGTCTCGTTTCGCTCTCATTCACCCTGCTTCGTATCGTTTCGCTCTCTTTGAACCTCCTTCGTCTCGTTTCGCTCTTTTTCACCCGGCTTCGTCTCGTTTCGTGTCCTTCGCCCTCCTTCTACTCGTTTCGCTCTCTTCCACCCTCCTTTGTCTCGTTTCTCCCTCTTTCACCCTCCTTCGTCTCGTTTCGCCCTCTTTCACCCTCCTTCGTCTCGGTTCGCTCTCTTTCACCTTCCTTCGTCTCGTTTCGCTCTCTTTCACCCTCCTTCATCTCTTTCCACACTCTTTCACCCTCCTTCGTCTCGTTTCGCTCTCTTTCACCCTGCTTCTTCTCGTTTCGCTCTCTTTGAACCTCCTTCGTCTCGTTTCGCTCTTTTTCACCTGCTTCGTCTCGTTTCGCTCTCTTTCACCCTCCTTCGTCTCGTTTCGCTCTCTTTCACCCTCCTTCATCTCGGTTAGCTCTCTTTCACCCTCCTTCGTCTTGTTTTGCTCTCCTTCACCCTCCTTCATCTCGTTTCGCTCTCTTCCACCCTCCTTCGTCTCGTTTCGCCCTTTTTCACCCTCCGTTGTCTCGTTTTGCTCTCTTTCACCGTCCTTCGTCTCGTTTCACTCTCTTTCACCTTCCTTCGCCTGGTTTCACTCTCTTTCACCCTTCTTCGTCTCGTTTCCCTCTCTTTCACCCTCCTTCATCTCGTTTCGCTCTCTTTCACCCTCCTTCATCTTGAATCGCTCTCTTTCACCCTCCTTTGTATCGTTTCGCTCTCTTTCACCTTCCTTCGTCTCGTTTCGCTCTCTTTCACCCTCCTTCATCTCTTTCCACCCTCTTTCACCCTCCTTCGTCTCGTTTCGCTCTCTTTCACCCTCCTTCGTCTCGTTTCGCCCTTTTTCACCCTCCTTTGTCTCGTTTCGCTCTCTTTCACCGTCCTTCGTCTCGTTTCACTCTCTTTCACCTTCCTTCGCCTGGTTTCACTCTCTTTCACCCTTCTTCGTCTCGTTTCGCTCTCTTTCACCCTCCTTTGTCTCGTTTCGCTCTCTTTCACCTTGCTTCGCCTCGTTTCACTCTCTTTCTCCCTCCTTCGTCTCGTTTCGCTCTCTTTCACCCTCCTTCGTCTAGTTTCGCTCTCTTTCACCCTCCTTCATCTCGTTTCGCTCTATTTCACCCTCCTTCATCTCGTTTCGCTCTCTTTCACCCTCCTTCGTCTCGGTTCGCACTCTTTCTCCTTCCTTCACCTCGTTTCACTCTCTTTCACACTCCTTCGTCTCGTTTCGCTCTCTTCCACTCTCCCTCGACTCGGTTCGCTCTCTTTCTCCTTCCTTCGCCTCGTTTCACTCTCTTTCACTCTCCTTCGTCTCGTTTCGCTCTCTTCCACTCTCCTTCGTCTCGTTTCGCTCTCTTTCACCCTCCTTCGTCTCGTTTTGCAGTCTTTCACCCTCCTTCATCTTGTTTCGCTCTCTTCCAACCTCCTTCGTCTCGTTGCGCACTCGTTCACCCTCCTTCGTCTCGTTTCGCTCTGTTTGACCCTCCTTCGTCTCGTTTCGCTCTTTTTCACTCTCCTTCACCTCGTTTCGCTCTCTTTCACCCTCCTTCGTCTCGTTTCACTCTCTTTCACCCTCCTTCATCTCGTTTCGCTCTCTTTCAGTCTCCTTCGTCTCGCTTCGCTCTCTTTCACCCTCCTTCGTCTCGTTTCGCTCTCTTCCACCCTCCTTCGTCTCGTTTCGACCTCTTTCACCCTCCCTCGTCTCGTTTCAATCTGTTTGACCCTCCTTCATCTCGTTTCGCTCTCTTTCACCCTACTTCGCCTCGTTTCGCTCTCTTTCACCCTCCTTCGTCTCGTTTCGCTCTCTTGCACCCTCCTTCGTCTCGTTTCGCTCTCTTTGCGCCTCCTTCGCCTCGTTTCGCTCTCTTCCACACTCCATCATCTTGTTTCGCCCTCTTTCACCCTCCTTCGTCTCTATCCGCTCTCTTTCACCTTCCTTCTTCTCGTTCCACCCTCTTTCACCCTCCTTCGTCTCGTTTCGCTCTCTTTCACCCTGCTTCGTCTCGTTTCGCTCTCTTTGAACCTCCTCCGTCTCGTTTCGCTCTTTTTCACCTGCTTCGTCTCGTTTCGCTCTCTTTCACCCTCCTTCTACTCGTTTCGCTCTCTTTCACCCTCCTTCATCTCGGTTAGCTTTCTTTCACCCTCCTTCGTCTCGTTTAGCTCTCTTTCACCCTCCTTCGTCTTGTTTTGCTCTCTTTCACCCTCCTTCATCTCGTTTCGCTCTCTTCCACCCTCCTTCGTCTCGTTTCGCCCTTTTTCACCCTCCTTTGTCTCGTTTCGCTCTCTTTCACCGTCCTTCATCTCGTTTCACTCTCTTTCACCTTCCTTCGCCTCGTTTCACTCTCTTTCACCCTTCTTCGTCTCGTTTCCCTCTCTTTCACCCTCCTTCGTCTCGTTTCGCTCTCTTTCACCCTACTTCGTCTCGTTTCGCTCTCTTTCACCCTACTTCGCCTCGTTTCGCTCTCTTTCACCCTCCTTCGTCTCGTTTCGCTCTCTTTCACCCTCCTTCGTCTCGTTTCGCCCTCTTTCCGCCTCCTTCGCCTCGTTTCGCTCTCTTCCACACTCCATCATCTCGCTTCGCCCTCTTTCACCCTCCTTCGTCTCGGTCCGCTCTCTTTCACCTTCCTTCATCTCGTTCCACCCTCTTTCACCCTCCTACGTCTCGTTTCGCTCTCATTCACCCTGCTTCGTATCGTTTCGCTCTCTTTGAACCTCCTTCGTCTCGTTTCGCTCTTTTTCACCCGGCTTCGTCTCGTTTCGTGTCCTTCGCCCTCCTTCTACTCGTTTCGCTCTCTTCCACCCTCCTTTGTCTCGTTTCTCCCTCTTTCACCCTCCTTCGTCTCGTTTCGCCCTCTTTCACCCTCCTTCGTCTCGGTTCGCTCTCTTTCACCTTCCTTCGTCTCGTTTCGCTCTCTTTCACCCTCCTTCATCTCTTTCCACACTCTTTCACCCTCCTTCGTCTCGTTTCGCTCTCTTTCACCCTGCTTCTTCTCGTTTCGCTCTCTTTGAACCTCCTTCGTCTCGTTTCGCTCTTTTTCACCTGCTTCGTCTCGTTTCGCTCTCTTTCACCCTCCTTCGTCTCGTTTCGCTCTCTTTCACCCTCCTTCATCTCGGTTAGCTCTCTTTCACCCTCCTTCGTCTTGTTTTGCTCTCCTTCACCCTCCTTCATCTCGTTTCGCTCTCTTCCACCCTCCTTCGTCTCGTTTCGCCCTTTTTCACCCTCCGTTGTCTCGTTTTGCTCTCTTTCACCGTCCTTCGTCTCGTTTCACTCTCTTTCACCTTCCTTCGCCTGGTTTCACTCTCTTTCACCCTTCTTCGTCTCGTTTCCCTCTCTTTCACCCTCCTTCATCTCGTTTCGCTCTCTTTCACCCTCCTTCATCTTGAATCGCTCTCTTTCACCCTCCTTTGTATCGTTTCGCTCTCTTTCACCTTCCTTCGTCTCGTTTCGCTCTCTTTCACCCTCCTTTGTCTCGTTTCGCTCTCTTTCACCTTGCTTCGCCTCGTTTCACTCTCTTTCGCCCTCCTTCGTCTCGTTTCGCTCTCTTTCACCCTCCTTCGTCTAGTTTCGCTCTCTTTCACCCTCCTTCATCTCGTTTCGCTCTATTTCACCCTCCTTCATCTCGTTTCGCTCTCTTTCACCCTCCTTCGTCTCGGTTCGCACTCTTTCTCCTTCCTTCGCCTCGTTTCACTCTCTTTCACACTCCTTCGTCTCGTTTCGCTCTCTTCCACTCTCCCTCGACTCGGTTCGCTCTCTTTCTCCTTCCTTCGCCTCGTTTCGCTCTCTTTCACCGTCCTTCATCTCGTTTCACTCTCTTTCACCTTCCTTCGCCTCGTTTCACTCTCTTTCACCCTTCTTCGTCTCGTTTCCCTCTCTTTCACCCTCCTTCGTCTCGTTTCGCTCTCTTTCACCCTACTTCGTCTCGTTTCGCTCTCTTTCACCCTACTTCGCCTCGTTTCGCTCTCTTTCACCCTCCTTCGTCTCGTTTCGCTCTCTTTCACCCTCCTTCGTCTCGTTTCGCCCTCTTTCCGCCTCCTTCGCCTCATTTCGCTCTCTTCCACACTCCATCATCTCGTTTCGCCCTCTTTCACCCTCCTTCATCTCGGTCCGCTCTCTTTCACCTTCCTTCATCTCGTTCCACCCTCTTTCACCCTCCTACGTCTCGTTTCGCTCTCATTCACCCTGCTTCGTATCGTTTCGCTCTCTTTGAACCTCCTTCGTCTCGTTTCGCTCTTTTTCACCCGGCTTCGTCTCGTTTCGTGTCCTTCGCCCTCCTTCTACTCGTTTCGCTCTATTCCACCCTCCTTCGTCTCGTTTCGCCCTCTTTCACCCTCCTTCGTCTCGTTTCGCCCTCTTTCACCCTCCTTCGTCTCGGTTCGCTCTCTTTCACCTTCCTTCGTCTCGTTTCGCTCTCTTTCACCCTCCTTCATCTCTTTCCACCCTCTTTCACCCTCCTTCGTCTCGTTTCGCTCTCATTCACCCTGCTTCTTCTCGTTTCGCTCTCTTTGAACCTCCTTCGTCTCGTTTCGCTCTTTTTCACCTGCTTCGTCTCGTTTCGCTCTCTTTCACCCTCCTTCGTCTCGTTTCGCTCTCTTTCACCCTCCTTCATCTCGGTTAGCTCTCTTTCACCCTCCTTCGTCTTGTTTAGCTCTCTTTCACCCTCCTTCGTCTTGTTTTGCTCTCCTTCACCCTCCTTCATCTCGTTTCGCTCTCTTCCACCCTCCTTCGTCTCGTTTCGCCCTTCTTCACCCTCAGTTGTCTCGTTTCGCTCTCTTTCACCGTCCTTCGTCTCGTTTCACTCTCTTTCACCTTCCTTCGCCTGGTTTCACTCTCTTTCACCCTTCTTCGTCTCGTCTCCCTCTCTTTCACCCTCCTTCATCTCGTTTCGCTCTCTTTCATCCTCCTTCATCTTGAATCGCTCTCTTTCACCCTCCTTTGTATCGTTTCGCTCTCTTTCACCTTCCTTCGTCTCGTTTCGCTCTCTTTCACCCTCCTTTGTCTCGTTTCGCTCTCTTTCACCTTGCTTCGCCTCGTTTCACTCTCTTTCTCCCTCCTTCGTCTCGTTTCGCTCTCTTTCACCCTCCTTCGTCTAGTTTCGCTCTCTTTCACCCTCCTTCATCTCGTTTCGCTCTATTTCACCCTCCTTCATCTCGTTTCGCTCTCTTTCACCCTCCTTCGTCTCGGTTCGCACTCTTTCTCCTTCCTTCGCCTCGTTTCACTCTCTTTCACACTCCTTCGTCTCGTTTCGCTCTCTTCCACTCTCCCTCGACTCGGTTCGCTCTCTTTCTCCTTCCTTCGCCTCGTTTCGCTCTCTTTCCCTCTCCTTCGTCTCGTTTCGCTCTCTTCCACTCTCCTTCGTCTCGTTTCGCTCTCTTTCACCCTCCTTCGTCTCGTTTTGCAGTCTTTCACCCTCCTTCATCTTGTTTCGCTCTCTTCCACCCTCCTTCGTCTCGTTTCGCCCTCGTTCACCCTCCTTCGTCTCGTTTCGCTCTGTTTGACCCTCCTTCGTCTCGTTTCGCTCTTTTTCACTCTCCTTCACCTCGTTTCGCTCTCTTTCACCCTCCTTCGTCTCGTTTCACTCTCTTTCACCCTCCTTCATCTCGTTTCGCTCTCTTTCAGTCTCCTTCGTCTCGCTTCGCTCTCTTTCACCCTCCTTCGTCTCGTTTCGCTCTCTTCCACCCTCCTTCGTCTCGTTTCAATCTGTTTGACCCTCCTTCATCTCGTTTCGCTCTCTTTCACCCTACTTCGCCTCGTTTCGCTCTCTTTCACCCTCCTTCGTCTCGTTTCGCCCTTTTTCACCCTCCTTTGTCTCGTTTCGCTCTCTTTCACCGTCCTTCGTCTCGTTTCACTCTCTTTCACCTTCCTTCGCCTGGTTTCACTCTCTTTCACCCTTCTTCGTCTCGTTTCGCTCTCTTTCACCCTCCTTTGTCTCGTTTCGCTCTCTTTCACCTTGCTTCGCCTCGTTTCACTCTCTTTCTCACTCCTTCGTCTCGTTTCGCTCTCTTTCACCCTCCTTCGTCTAGTTTCGCTCTCTTTCACCCTCCTTCATCTCGTTTCGCTCTATTTCACCTTCATCTCGTTTCGCTCTCTTTCACCCTCCTTCGTCTCGGTTCGCACTCTTTCTCCTTCCTTCGCCTCGTTTCACTCTCTTTCACACTCCTTCGTCTCGTTTCGCTCTCTTCCACTCTCCCTCGACTCGGTTCGCTCTCTTTCTCCTTCCTTCGTCTCGTTTCGCTCTCTTCCACTCTCCTTCGTCTCGTTTCGCTCTCTTTCACCCTCCTTCGTCTCGTTTTGCAGTCTTTCACCCTCCTTCGTCTCGTTTCACTCTCTTTCACCTTCCTTCGCCTGGTTTCACTCTCTTTCACCCTTCTTCGTCTCGTTTCCCTCTCTTTCACCCTCCTTCATCTCGTTTCGCTCTCTTTCACCCTCCTTCATCTTGAATCGCTCTCTTTCACCCTCCTTTGTATCGTTTCGCTCTCTTTCACCTTCCTTCGTCTCGTTTCGCTCTCTTTCACCCTCCTTTGTCTCGTTTCGCTCTCTTTCACCTTGCTTCGCCTCGTTTCACTCTCTTTCGCCCTCCTTCGTCTCGTTTCGCTCTCTTTCACCCTCCTTCGTCTAGTTTCGCTCTCTTTCACCCTCCTTCATCTCGTTTCGCTCTATTTCACCCTCCTTCATCTCGTTTCGCTCTCTTTCACCCTCCTTCGTCTCGGTTCGCACTCTTTCTCCTTCCTTCGCCTCGTTTCACTCTCTTTCACACTCCTTCGTCTCGTTTCGCTCTCTTCCACTCTCCCTCGACTCGGTTCGCTCTCTTTCTCCTTCCTTCGCCTCGTTTCGCTCTCTTTCACCGTCCTTCATCTCGTTTCACTCTCTTTCACCTTCCTTCGCCTCGTTTCACTCTCTTTCACCCTTCTTCGTCTCGTTTCCCTCTCTTTCACCCTCCTTCGTCTCGTTTCGCTCTCTTTCACCCTACTTCGTCTCGTTTCGCTCTCTTTCACCCTACTTCGCCTCGTTTCGCTCTCTTTCACCCTCCTTCGTCTCGTTTCGCTCTCTTTCACCCTCCTTCGTCTCGTTTCGCCCTCTTTCCGCCTCCTTCGCCTCGTTTCGCTCTCTTCCACACTCCATCATCTCGTTTCGCCCTCTTTCACCCTCCTTCATCTCGGTCCGCTCTCTTTCACCTTCCTTCATCTCGTTCCACCCTCTTTCACCCTCCTACGTCTCGTTTCGCTCTCATTCACCCTGCTTCGTATCGTTTCGCTCTCTTTGAACCTCCTTCGTCTCGTTTCGCTCTTTTTCACCCGGCTTCGTCTCGTTTCGTGTCCTTCGCCCTCCTCCTACTCGTTTCGCTCTCTTCCACCCTCCTTCGTCTCGTTTCGCCCTCTTTCACCCTCCTTCGTCTCGTTTCGCCCTCTTTCACCCTCCTTCGTCTCGGTTCGCTCTCTTTCACATTCCTTCGTCTCGTTTCGCTCTCTTTCACCCTCCTTCATCTCTTTCCACCCTCTTTCACCCTCCTTCGTCTCGTTTCGCTCTCATTCACCCTGCTTCTTCTCGTTTCGCTCTCTTTGAACCTCCTTCGTCTCGTTTCGCTCTTTTTCACCTGCTTCGTCTCGTTTCGCTCTCTTTCACCCTCCTTCGTCTCGTTTCGCTCTCTTTCACCCTCCTTCATCTCGGTGAGCTCTCTTTCACCCTCCTTCGTCTTGTTTAGCTCTCTTTCACCCTCCTTCGTCTTGTTTTGCTCTCCTTCACCCTCCTTCATCTCGTTTCGCTCTCTTCCACCCTCCTTCGTCTCGTTTCGCCCTTCTTCACCCTCAGTTGTCTCGTTTCGCTCTCTTTCACCGTCCTTCGTCTCGTTTCACTCTCTTTCACCTTCCTTCGCCTGGTTTCACTCTCTTTCACCCTTCTTCGTCTCGTCTCCCTCTCTTTCACCCTCCTTCATCTCGTTTCGCTCTCTTTCATCCTCCTTCATCTTGAATCGCTCTCTTTCACCCTCCTTTGTATCGTTTCGCTCTCTTTCACCTTCCTTCGTCTCGTTTCGCTCTCTTTCACCCTCCTTTGTCTCGTTTCGCTCTCTTTCACCTTGCTTCGCCTCGTTTCACTCTCTTTCTCCCTCCTTCGTCTCGTTTCGCTCTCTTTCACCCTCCTTCGTCTAGTTTCGCTCTCTTTCACCCTCCTTCATCTCGTTTCGCTCTATTTCACCCTCCTTCATCTCGTTTCGCTCTCTTTCACCCTCCTTCGTCTCGGTTCGCACTCTTTCTCCTTCCTTCGCCTCGTTTCACTCTCTTTCACACTCCTTCGTCTCGTTTCGCTCTCTTCCACTCTCCCTCGACTCGGTTCGCTCTCTTTCTCCTTCCTTCGCCTCGTTTCGCTCTCTTTCCCTCTCCTTCGTCTCGTTTCGCTCTCTTCCACTCTCCTTCGTCTCGTTTCGCTCTCTTTCACCCTCCTTCGTCTCGTTTTGCAGTCTTTCACCCTCCTTCATCTTGTTTCGCTCTCTTCCACCCTCCTTCGTCTCGTTTCGCCCTCGTTCACCCTCCTTCGTCTCGTTTCGCTCTGTTTGACCCTCCTTCGTCTCGTTTCGCTCTTTTTCACTCTCCTTCACCTCGTTTCGCTCTCTTTCACCCTCCTTCGTCTCGTTTCACTCTCTTTCACCCTCCTTCATCTCGTTTCGCTCTCTTTCAGTCTCCTTCGTCTCGCTTCGCTCTCTTTCACCCTCCTTCGTCTCGTTTCGCTCTCTTCCACCCTCCTTCGTCTCGTTTCAATCTGTTTGACCCTCCTTCATCTCGTTTCGCTCTCTTTCACCCTACTTCGCCTCGTTTCGCTCTCTTTCACCCTCCTTCGTCTCGTTTCGCCCTTTTTCACCCTCCTTTGTCTCGTTTCGCTCTCTTTCACCGTCCTTCGTCTCGTTTCACTCTCTTTCACCTTCCTTCGCCTGGTTTCACTCTCTTTCACCCTTCTTCGTCTCGTTTCGCTCTCTTTCACCCTCCTTTGTCTCGTTTCGCTCTCTTTCACCTTGCTTCGCCTCGTTTCACTCTCTTTCTCCCTCCTTCGTCTCGTTTCGCTCTCTTTCACCCTCCTTCGTCTAGTTTCGCTCTCTTTCACCCTCCTTCATCTCGTTTCGCTCTATTTCACCCTCCTTCATCTCGTTTCGCTCTCTTTCACCCTCCTTCGTCTCGGTTCGCACTCTTTCTCCTTCCTTCGCCTCGTTTCACTCTCTTTCACACTCCTTCGTCTCGTTTCGGTCTCTTCCACTCTCCCTCGACTCGGTTCGCTCTCTTTCTCCTTCCTTCGTCTCGTTTCGCTCTCTTCCACTCTCCTTCGTCTCGTTTCGCTCTCTTTCACCCTCCTTCGTCTCGTTTTGCAGTCTTTCACCCTCCATCATCTCGTTTCGCCCTCTTTCACCCTCCTTCATCTCGGTCCGCTCTCTTTCACCTTCCTTCATCTCGTTCCACCCTCTTTCACCCTCCTACGTCTCGTTTCGCTCTCATTCA
Source organism: Scyliorhinus torazame (assembly GCF_047496885.1). Classification (NCBI taxonomy): domain Eukaryota; kingdom Metazoa; phylum Chordata; class Chondrichthyes; order Carcharhiniformes; family Scyliorhinidae; genus Scyliorhinus; species Scyliorhinus torazame. The sequence goes on along the minus strand of NC_092725.1, from coordinate 455,410 downwards.
CCCTGCTTCGTATCGTTTCGCTCTCTTTGAACCTCCTTCGTCTCGTTTCGCTCTTTTTCACCCGGCTTCGTCTCGTTTCGTGTCCTTCGCCCTCCTCCTACTCGTTTCGCTCTCTTCCACCCTCCTTCGTCTCGTTTCGCCCTCTTTCACCCTCCTTCGTCTCGTTTCGCCCTCTTTCACCCTCCTTCGTCTCGGTTCGCTCTCTTTCACCTTCCTTCGTCTCGTTTCGCTCTCTTTCACCCTCCTTCATCTCTTTCACCCTCTTTCACCCTCCTTCGTCTCGTTTCGCTCTCATTCACCCTGCTTCTTCTCGTTTCGCTCTCTTTGAACCTCCTTCGTCTCGTTTCGCTCTTTTTCACCTGCTTCGTCTCGTTTCGCTCTCTTTCACCCTCCTTCGTCTCGTTTCGCTCTCTTTCACCCTCCTTCATCTCGGTTAGCTCTCTTTCACCCTCCTTCGTCTTGTTTAGCTCTCTTTCACCCTCCTTCGTCTTGTTTTGCTCTCCTTCACCCTCCTTCATCTCGTTTCGCTCTCTTCCACCCTCCTTCGTCTCGTTTCGCCCTTCTTCACCCTCAGTTGTCTCGTTTCGCTCTCTTTCACCGTCCTTCGTCTCGTTTCACTCTCTTTCACCTTCCTTCGCCTGGTTTCACTCTCTTTCACCCTTCTTCGTCTCGTCTCCCTCTCTTTCACCCTCCTTCATCTCGTTTCGCTCTCTTTCATCCTCCTTCATCTTGAATCGCTCTCTTTCACCCTCCTTTGTATCGTTTCGCTCTCTTTCACCTTCCTTCGTCTCGTTTCGCTCTCTTTCACCCTCCTTTGTCTCGTTTCGCTCTCTTTCACCTTGCTTCGCCTCGTTTCACTCTCTTTCTCCCTCCTTCGTCTCGTTTCGCTCTCTTTCACCCTCCTTCGTCTAGTTTCGCTCTCTTTCACCCTCCTTCATCTCGTTTCGCTCTATTTCACCCTCCTTCATCTCGTTTCGCTCTCTTTCACCCTCCTTCGTCTCGGTTCGCACTCTTTCTCCTTCCTTCGCCTCGTTTCACTCTCTTTCACACTCCTTCGTCTCGTTTCGCTCTCTTCCACTCTCCCTCGACTCGGTTCGCTCTCTTTCTCCTTCCTTCGCCTCGTTTCGCTCTCTTTCCCTCTCCTTCGTCTCGTTTCGCTCTCTTCCACTCTCCTTCGTCTCGTTTCGCTCTCTTTCACCCTCCTTCGTCTCGTTTTGCAGTCTTTCACCCTCCTTCATCTTGTTTCGCTCTCTTCCACCCTCCTTCGTCTCGTTTCGCCCTCGTTCACCCTCCTTCGTCTCGTTTCGCTCTGTTTGACCCTCCTTCGTCTCGTTTCGCTCTTTTTCACTCTCCTTCACCTCGTTTCGCTCTCTTTCACCCTCCTTCGTCTCGTTTCACTCTCTTTCACCCTCCTTCATCTCGTTTCGCTCTCTTTCAGTCTCCTTCGTCTCGCTTCGCTCTCTTTCACCCTCCTTCGTCTCGTTTCGCTCTCTTCCACCCTCCTTCGTCTCGTTTCAATCTGTTTGACCCTCCTTCATCTCGTTTCGCTCTCTTTCACCCTACTTCGCCTCGTTTCGCTCTCTTTCACCCTCCTTCGTCTCGTTTCGCCCTTTTTCACCCTCCTTTGTCTCGTTTCGCTCTCTTTCACCGTCCTTCGTCTCGTTTCACTCTCTTTCACCTTCCTTCGCCTGGTTTCACTCTCTTTCACCCTTCTTCGTCTCGTTTCGCTCTCTTTCACCCTCCTTTGTCTCGTTTCGCTCTCTTTCACCTTGCTTCGCCTCGTTTCACTCTCTTTCTCCCTCCTTCGTCTCGTTTCGCTCTCTTTCACCCTCCTTCGTCTAGTTTCGCTCTCTTTCACCCTCCTTCATCTCGTTTCGCTCTATTTCACCCTCCTTCATCTCGTTTCGCTCTCTTTCACCCTCCTTCGTCTCGGTTCGCACTCTTTCTCCTTCCTTCGCCTCGTTTCACTCTCTTTCACACTCCTTCGTCTCGTTTCGGTCTCTTCCACTCTCCCTCGACTCGGTTCGCTCTCTTTCTCCTTCCTTCGTCTCGTTTCGCTCTCTTCCACTCTCCTTCGTCTCGTTTCGCTCTCTTTCACCCTCCTTCGTCTCGTTTTGCAGTCTTTCACCCTCCTTCATCTTGTTTCGGTCTCTTCCACCCTCCTTCGTCTCGTTTCGCCCTCGTTCACCCTCCTTCGTCTCGTTTCGCTCTGTTTGACCCACCTTCGTCTAGTTTCGCTCTTTTTCACTCTCCTTCACCTCGTTTCGCTCTCTTTGACCCTCCTTCGTCTCGTTTCACTCTCTTTCACCCTCCTTCATCTCGTTTCGCTCTCTTTCAGTCTCCTTCGTCTCGCTTCGCTCTCTTTCACCCTCCTTCGTCTCGTTTCGCTCTCTTCCACCCTCCTTCGTCTCGTTTCGACCTCTTTCACCCTCCTTCGTCTCGTTTCAATCTGTTTGACCCTCCTTCATCTCGTTTCGCTCTCTTTCACCCTACTTCGCCTCGTTTCGCTCTCTTTCACCCTCCTTCGTCTCGTTTCGCTCTCTTTCACCCTTCTTCGTCTCGTTTCGCTCTCTTTGCGCCTCCTTCGCCTCGTTTCGCTCTCTTCCACACTGCATCATCTTGTTTCGCCCTCTTTCACCCTCCTTCGTCTCTGTCCGCTCTCTTTCACCTTCCTTCATCTCGTTCCACCCTCTTTCACCCTCCTTCATCTCGTTTCGCTCTCTTTCACCCTGCTTCGTCTCGTTTCGCTCTCTTTGAACCTCCTCCGTCTCGTTTTGCTCTTTTTCACCTGCTTCGTCTCGTTTCGCTCTCTTTCACCCTCCTTCTACTCGTTTCGCTCTCTTTCACCCTTCTTCATCTCGGTTAGCTCTCTTTCACCCTCCTTCGTCTCGTTTAGCTCTCTTTCACCCTCCTTCATCTTGTTTTGCTCTCCTTCACCCTCCTTCATCTCGTTTCGCTCTCTTCCACCCTCCTTCGTCTCGTTTCGCCCTTTTTCACCCTCCTTTGTCTCGTTTCGCTCTCTTTCACCGTCCTTCATCTCGTTTCACTCTCTTTCACCTTCCTTCGCCTCGTTTCACTCTCTTTCACCCTTCTTCGTCTCGTTTCCCTCTCTTTCACCCTCCTTCATCTCGTTTCGCTCTCTTTCACCCTCCTTCATCTTGAATCGCTCTCTTTCACCCTCCTTTGTATCGTTTCGCTCTCTTTCGCCTTCCTTCGTCTCGTTTCGCTCTCTTTCACCCTCCTTTGTCTCGTTTCGCTCTCTTTCACCTTCCTTCGCCTCGTTTCACTCTCTTTCTCCCTCCTTCGTCTAGTTTCGCTCTCTTTCACCCTCCTTCATCTCGTATCGCCTCTATTTCACCCTCCTTCATTTCGTTTCGCTCTCTTTCACTCTCCTTCGTCTCGGTTCGCACTCTTTCTCCTTCCTTCGCCTCGTTTCACTCTCTTTCACACTCCTTCGTCTCGTTTCGCTCTCTTCCACTCTCCCTCGACTCGGTTCGCTCTCTTTCTCCTTCCTTCGCCTCGTTTCACTCTCTTTCACTCTCCTTCGTCTCGTTTCGCTCTCTTCCACTCTCCTTCGTCTCGTTTCGCTCTCTTTCACCCTCCTTCATCTCGTTTTGCAGTCTTTCACCCTCCTTCGTCTTGTTTCGCTCTCTTCCACCCTCCTTCGTCTCGTTTCGCCTTCTTTCACCCTCCTTCGCCTCGTTTCGCTCTGTTTGACCCTCCTTCGTCTCGTTTCACTCTTTTTCACTCTCCTTCACCTCGTTTCGCTCTCTTTCACCCTCCTTCGTCTCGTTTCACTCTCTTTCACCCTCCTTCATCTCGTTTCGCTCTCTTTCACCCTCATTCGTCTCGTTTCGCTCTCTTTCACCTTCCTTCATCTCGATTCGCTCTCTTTCACACTCCTTTGTCTTGTTTCGCTCTCTTTCACCCTCCTTCATCTCGTTTCGCCCTCTTTCACCCTCCTTCGTCTCGTTTCGCTCTGTTTGACCCTCCTTCGTCTCATTTCGCTCTCTTTCACCCTCCTTCGCCTCGTTTCGCTCTTTTTCACCCTCCTTCGTCTCGTTTTGCTCTCTTTCAACCTCCTTCGTCTCGTATCGCTCTCTTTCCACCTCCTTCGCCTCGTTTCGCTCTCTTCCACACAACATCGTCTCGTTTCGCCCTCTTTCACCCTCCTTCGTCTCGATTCGCTCTCTTTCACCTTCCTTCGTCTCGATTCACTCTCTTTCACCCTCCTTCATCTCGTTTCGCTCTCTTTCACCCTACTTCGCCTCGTTTCGCTCTCTTTCACCCTCCTTCGTCTCGTTTCGCCCTTTTTCACCCTCCTTTGTCTCGTTTCGCTCTCTTTCACCGTCCTTCGTCTCGTTTCACTCTCTTTCACCTTCCTTCGCCTGGTTTCACTCTCTTTCACCCTTCTTCGTCTCGTTTCGCTCTCTTTCACCCTCCTTTGTCTCGTTTCGCTCTCTTTCACCTTGCTTCGCCTCGTTTCACTCTCTTTCTCCCTCCTTCATCTCGTTTCGCTCTATTTCACCCTCCTTCATCTCGTTTCGCTCTCTTTCACCCTCCTTCGTCTCGGTTCGCACTCTTTCTCCTTCCTTCGCCTCGTTTCACTCTCTTTCACACTCCTTCGTCTCGTTTCGCTCTCTTCCACTCTCCCTCGACTCGGTTCGCTCTCTTTCTCCTTCCTTCGTCTCGTTTCGCTCTCTTCCACTCTCCTTCGTCTCGTTTCGCTCTCTTTCACCCTCCTTCGTCTCGTTTTGCAGTCTTTCACCCTCCTTCGTCTCGTTTCACTCTCTTTCACCTTCCTTCGCCTGGTTTCACTCTCTTTCACCCTTCTTCGTCTCGTTTCCCTCTCTTTCACCCTCCTTCATCTCGTTTCGCTCTCTTTCACCCTCCTTCATCTTGAATCGCTCTCTTTCACCCTCCTTTGTATCGTTTCGCTCTCTTTCACCTTCCTTCGTCTCGTTTCGCTCTCTTTCACCCTCCTTTGTCTCGTTTCGCTCTCTTTCACCTTGCTTCGCCTCGTTTCACTCTCTTTCGCCCTCCTTCGTCTCGTTTCGCTCTCTTTCACCCTCCTTCGTCTAGTTTCGCTCTCTTTCACCCTCCTTCATCTCGTTTCGCTCTATTTCACCCTCCTTCATCTCGTTTCGCTCTCTTTCACCCTCCTTCGTCTCGGTTCGCACTCTTTCTCCTTCCTTCGCCTCGTTTCACTCTCTTTCACACTCCTTCGTCTCGTTTCGCTCTCTTCCACTCTCCCTCGACTCGGTTCGCTCTCTTTCTCCTTCCTTCGCCTCGTTTCGCTCTCTTTCACCGTCCTTCATCTCGTTTCACTCTCTTTCACCTTCCTTCGCCTCGTTTCACTCTCTTTCACCCTTCTTCGTCTCGTTTCCCTCTCTTTCACCCTCCTTCGTCTCGTTTCGCTCTCTTTCACCCTACTTCGTCTCGTTTCGCTCTCTTTCACCCTACTTCGCCTCATTTCGCTCTCTTTCACCCTCCTTCGTCTCGTTTCGCTCTCTTTCACCCTCCTTCGTCTCGTTTCGCCCTCTTTCCGCCTCCTTCGCCTCGTTTCGCTCTCTTCCACACTCCATCATCTCGTTTCGCCCTCTTTCACCCTCCTTCATCTCGGTCCGCTCTCTTTCACCTTCCTTCATCTCGTTCCACCCTCTTTCACCCTCCTACGTCTCGTTTCGCTCTCATTCACCCTGCTTCGTATCGTTTCGCTCTCTTTGAACCTCCTTCGTCTCGTTTCGCTCTTTTTCACCCGGCTTCGTCTCGTTTCGTGTCCTTCGCCCTCCTCCTACTCGTTTCGCTCTCTTCCACCCTCCTTCGTCTCGTTTCGCCCTCTTTCACCCTCCTTCGTCTCGTTTCGCCCTCTTTCACCCTCCTTCGTCTCGGTTCGCTCTCTTTCACCTTCCTTCGTCTCGTTTCGCTCTCTTTCACCCTCCTTCATCTCTTTCCACCCTCTTTCACCCTCCTTCGTCTCGTTTCGCTCTCATTCACCCTGCTTCTTCTCGTTTCGCTCTCTTTGAACCTCCTTCGTCTCGTTTCGCTCTTTTTCACCTGCTTCGTCTCGTTTCGCTCTCTTTCACCCTCCTTCGTCTCGTTTCGCTCTCTTTCACCCTCCTTCATCTCGGTTAGCTCTCTTTCACCCTCCTTCATCTTGTTTAGCTCTCTTTCACCCTCCTTCGTCTTGTTTTGCTCTCCTTCACCCTCCTTCATCTCGTTTCGCTCTCTTCCACCCTCCTTCGTCTCGTTTCGCCCTTCTTCACCCTCAGTTGTCTCGTTTCGCTCTCTTTCACCGTCCTTCGTCTTGTTTCACTCTCTTTCACCTTCCTTCGCCTGGTTTCACTCTCTTTCACCCTTCTTCGTCTCGTCTCCCTCTCTTTCACCCTCCTTCATCTCGTTTCGCTCTCTTTCATCCTCCTTCATCTTGAATCGCTCTCTTTCACCCTCCTTTGTATCGTTTCGCTCTCTTTCACCTTCCTTCGTCTCGTTTCGCTCTCTTTCACCCTCCTTTGTCTCGTTTCGCTCTCTTTCACCTTGCTTCGCCTCGTTTCACTCTCTTTCTCCCTCCTTCGTCTCGTTTCGCTCTCTTTCACCCTCCTTCGTCTAGTTTCGCTCTCTTTCACCCTCCTTCATCTCGTTTCGCTCTATTTCACCCTCCTTCATCTCGTTTCGCTCTCTTTCACCCTCCTTCGTCTCGGTTCGCACTCTTTCTCCTTCCTTCGCCTCGTTTCACTCTCTTTCACACTCCTTCGTCTCGTTTCGCTCTCTTCCACTCTCCCTCGACTCGGTTCGCTCTCTTTCTCCTTCCTTCGCCTCGTTTCGCTCTCTTTCCCTCTCCTTCGTCTCGTTTCGCTCTCTTCCACTCTCCTTCGTCTCGTTTCGCTCTCTTTCACCCTCCTTCGTCTCGTTTTGCAGTCTTTCACCCTCCTTCATCTTGTTTCGCTCTCTTCCACCCTCCTTCGTCTCGTTTCGCCCTCGTTCACCCTCCTTCGTCTCGTTTCGCTCTGTTTGACCCTCCTTCGTCTCGTTTCGCTCTTTTTCACTCTCCTTCACCTCGTTTCGCTCTCTTTCACCCTCCTTCGTCTCGTTTCACTCTCTTTCACCCTCCTTCATCTCGTTTCGCTCTCTTTCAGTCTCCTTCGTCTCGCTTCGCTCTCTTTCACCCTCCTTCGTCTCGTTTCGCTCTCTTCCACCCTCCTTCGTCTCGTTTCAATCTGTTTGACCCTCCTTAATCTTGTTTCGCTCTCTTTCACCCTACTTCGCCTCGTTTCGCTCTCTTTCACCCTCCTTCGTCTCGTTTCGCCCTTTTTCACCCTCCTTTGTCTCGTTTCGCTCTCTTTCACCGTCCTTCGTCTCGTTTCACTCTCTTTCACCTTCCTTCGCCTGGTTTCACTCTCTTTCACCCTTCTTCGTCTCGTTTCGCTCTCTTTCACCCTCCTTTGTCTCGTTTCGCTCTCTTTCACCTTGCTTCGCCTCGTTTCACTCTCTTTCTCCCTCCTTCGTCTCGTTTCGCTCTCTTTCACCCTCCTTCGTCTAGTTTCGCTCTCTTTCACCCTCCTTCATCTCGTTTCGCTCTATTTCACCCTCCTTCATCTCGTTTCGCTCTCTTTCACCCTCCTTCGTCTCGGTTCGCACTCTTTCTCCTTCCTTCGCCTCGTTTCACTCTCTTTCACACTCCTTCGTCTCGTTTCGCTCTCTTCCACTCTCCCTCGACTCGGTTCGCTCTCTTTCTCCTTCCTTCGTCTCGTTTCGCTCTCTTCCACTCTCCTTCGTCTCGTTTCGCTCTCTTTCACCCTCCTTCGTCTCGTTTTGCAGTCTTTCACCCTCCTTCATCTTGTTTCGGTCTCTTCCACCCTCCTTCGTCTCGTTTCGCCCTCGTTCACCCTCCTTCGTCTCGTTTCGCTCTGTTTGACCCTCCTTCGTCTAGTTTCGCTCTTTTTCACTCTCCTTCACCTCGTTTCGCTCTCTTTGACCCTCCTTCGTCTCGTTTCACTCTCTTTCACCCTCCTTCATCTCGTTTCGCTCTCTTTCAGTCTCCTTCGTCTCGCTTCGCTCTCTTTCACCCTCCTTCGTCTCGTTTCGCTCTCTTCCACCCTCCTTCGTCTCGTTTCGACCTCTTTCACCCTCCTTCGTCTCGTTTCAATCTGTTTGACCCTCCTTCATCTCGTTTCGCTCTCTTTCACCCTACTTCGCCTCGTTTCGCTCTCTTTCACCCTCCTTCGTCTCGTTTCGCTCTCTTTCACCCTTCTTCGTCTCGTTTCGCTCTCTTTGCGCCTCCTTCGCCTCGTTTCGCTCTCTTCCACACTGCATCATCTTGTTTCGCCCTCTTTCACCCTCCTTCGTCTCTGTCCGCTCTCTTTCACCTTCCTTCATCTCGTTCCACCCTCTTTCACCCTCCTTCATCTCGTTTCGCTCTCTTTCACCCTGCTTCGTCTCGTTTCGCTCTCTTTGAACCTCCTCCGTCTCGTTTCGCTCTTTTTCACCTGCTTCGTCTCGTTTCGCTCTCTTTCACCCTCCTTCTACTCGTTTCGCTCTCTTTCACCCTTCTTCGTCTCGTTTAGCTCTCTTTCACCCTCCTTCATCTTGTTTTGCTCTCCTTCACCCTCCTTCATCTCGTTTCGCTCTCTTCCACCCTCCTTCGTCTCGTTTCGCCCTTTTTCACCCTCCTTTGTCTCGTTTCGCTCTCTTTCACCGTCCTTCATCTCGTTTCACTCTCTTTCACCTTCCTTCGCCTCGTTTCACTCTCTTTCACCCTTCTTCGTCTCGTTTCCCTCTCTTTCACCCTCCTTCATCTCGTTTCGCTCTCTTTCACCCTCCTTCATCTTGAATCGCTCTCTTTCACCCTCCTTTGTATCGTTTCGCTCTCTTTCGCCTTCCTTCGTCTCGTTTCGCTCTCTTTCACCCTCCTTTGTCTCGTTTCGCTCTCTTTCACCTTCCTTCGCCTCGTTTCACTCTCTTTCTCCCTCCTTCGTCTAGTTTCGCTCTCTTTCACCCTCCTTCATCTCGTATCGCCTCTATTTCACCCTCCTTCATTTCGTTTCGCTCTCTTTCACTCTCCTTCGTCTCGGTTCGCACTCTTTCTCCTTCCTTCGCCTCGTTTCACTCTCTTTCACACTCCTTCGTCTCGTTTCGCTCTCTTCCACTCTCCCTCGACTCGGTTCGCTCTCTTTCTCCTTCCTTCGCCTCGTTTCACTCTCTTTCACTCTCCTTCGTCTCGTTTCGCTCTCTTCCACTCTCCTTCGTCTCGTTTCGCTCTCTTTCACCCTCCTTCATCTCGTTTTGCAGTCTTTCACCCTCCTTCGTCTTGTTTCGCTCTCTTCCACCCTCCTTCGTCTCGTTTCGCCTTCTTTCACCCTCCTTCGCCTCGTTTCGCTCTGTTTGACCCTCCTTCGTCTCGTTTCACTCTTTTTCACTCTCCTTCACCTCGTTTCGCTCTCTTTCACCCTCCTTCGTCTCGTTTCACTCTCTTTCACCCTCCTTCATCTCGTTTCGCTCTCTTTCACCCTCCTTCGTCTCGTTTCGCTCTCTTTCACCTTCCTTCATCTCGATTCGCTCTCTTTCACCCTCCTTTGTCTTGTTTCGCTCTCTTTCACCCTCCTTCATCTCGTTTCGCCCTCTTTCACCCTCCTTCGTCTCGTTTCGCTCTGTTTGACCCTCCTTCGTCTCATTTCGCTCTCTTTCACCCTCCTTCTTCTCGTTTCGCTCTTTTTCACCCTCCTTCGTCTCGTTTTGCTCTCTTTCAACCTCCTTCGTCTCGTATCGCTCTCTTTCCACCTCCTTCGCCTCGTTTCGCTCTCTTCCACACAACATCGTCTCGTTTCGCCCTCTTTCACCCTCCTTCGTCTCGATTCGCTCTCTTTCACCTTCCTTCATCTCGATTCACTCTCTTTCACCCTCCTTCGTCTCGTTTCGCTCTCTTTCACCCTCCTTCATCTCGTTCCTCTCACTTTCACCCTCCTTCATCTCGTTTCGCTATCTCTCACCCTCCTTCGTCTCGTTTCGCTCTCTTCCACCCTCCTTCGTCTCTATTCGCCCTCTTTCACCCTCCTTCGTCTCTATTCGCCCTCTTGCACCCTTATTCATCTCGGTTCACTCTCTTTCACCCTCCTTCGTCTCGTTTTGCTCTCTTCCACCCTCCTTCGTCTCGTTTCGCCCTCTTTCACCCTCCTTCATCTCGTTTTGCTCTGTTTGACGCTCCTTCGTCTCGTTTCGCACTCTTTCAGCCTCCTTCGTCTCGTTTCGCTCTCTTTGGCCCTCTTTCGTCTCGTTTCGCTCTCTTCTACCCTCCTTCGTCGCGTTTTGCCCTCTTTCACCCTTCTTCATCTCGTTTCGCCCTGTTTCACCCTCCTTCACCTCGTTTCGCTCTCTTTCACCCTCCTTCGCCTCGTTTCGCTCTCTTTCACCCTCCTTCGTCTCGTTTCGCTCTCTTTCACCTTCCTTCATCTCATTTCGCTCTCTTTCACCCTCCTTTGTCTTGTTTCACTCTCTTTCACCCTCCTTCGTCTCGTTTTGCACTCTTTGGCCCTCCTTCGTCTCGTTTCGCTCTCTTCTACCCTCCTTCGTCGCGTTTCACCCTCTTTCACCCTTCTTCATCTCGTTTCGCCCTGTTTCACCCTCCTTCACCTCGTTTCGCTCCCTTTCACCCTCCTTCGTCTCGTTTCGCACTCTTTCAGCCTCCTTCGTCTCGTTTCACTCTCTTTGGCCCTCCTTCGTCTCGTTTCGCTCTTTTTCACCTGCTTCATCTCGTTTCGCTCTCTTTCACCCTCCTTCTACTCGTTTCGCTCTCTTTCACCCTCCTTCATCTCGGTTAGCTCTCTTTCACCCTCCTTCGTCTCGTTTAGCTCTCTTTCACCCTCCTTCGTCTTGTTTTGCTCTCCTTCACCCTCCTTCATCTCGTTTCGCTCTCTTCCACCCTCCTTCGTCTCGTTTCGCCCTTTTTCACCCTCCTTTGTCTCGTTTCGCTCTCTTTCACCGTCCTTCGTCTCGTTTCACTCTCTTTCACCTTCCTTCGCTTGGTTTCACTCTCTTTCACCCTTCTTCGTCTCGTTTCCCTCTCTTTCACACTCCTTCATCTCGTTTCGCTCTCTTTCACCCTCCTTCATCTTGAATCGCTCTCTTTCACCCTCCTTTGTATCGTTTCGCTCTCTTTCACCTTCCTTCGTCTCGTTTCGCTCTCTTTCACCCTACTTCGCCTCGTTTCGCTCTCTTTCACCCTCCTTCGTCTCGTTTCGCTCTCTTTCACCCTCCTTCGTCTCGTTTCGCTCTCTTTCCGCCTCCTTCGCCTCGTTTCGCTCTCTTCCACACTCCATCATCTCGTTTCGCCCTCTTTCACCCTCCTTCGTCTCGGTCCGCTCTCTTTCACCTTCCTTCATCTCGTTCCACCCTCTTTCACCCTCCTTCGTCTCGTTTCGCTCTCATTCACCCTGCTTCGTCTCGTTTCGCTCTCTTTGAACCTCCTTCGTCTCGTTTCGCTCTTTTTCACCCGGCTTCATCTCGTTTCGTCTCCTTCGCCCTCCTTCTACTCGTTTCGCTCTCTTCCACTCTCCTTCGTCTCGTTTCGCCCTCTTTCACCCTCCTTCGTCTCGTTTCGCCCTCTTTCACCCTCCTTCGTCTCGGTTCGCTCTCTTTCACCTTCCTTCGTCTCGTTTCGCTCTCTTTCACCCTCCTTCATCTCTTTCCACCCTCTTTCACCCTCCTTCGTCTCGTTTTGCTCTCTTTCACCCTGCTTCTGCTCGTTTCGCTCTTTTTGAACCTCCTTCGTCTCGTTTCGCTCTTTTTCACCTGCTTCGTCTCGTTTCGCTCTCTTTCACCCTCCTTCTACTCGTTTCGCTCTCTTTCACCCTCCTTCATCTCGGTTAGCTCTCTTTCACCCTCCTTCGTCTCGTTTAGCTCTCTTTCACCCTCCTTCGTCTTGTTTTGCTCTCCTTCACCCTCCTTCATCTCGTTTCGCTCTCTTCCACCCTCCTTCGTCTCGTTTCGCCCTTTTTCACCCTCCTTTTACTCGTTTCGCTCTCTTTCACCGTCCTTCGTCTCGTTTCACTCTCTTTCACCTTCCTTCGCCTGGTTTCACTCTCTTTCACCCTCCTTCATCTTGAATCGCTCTCTTTCACCCTCCTTTGTATCGTTTCGCTCTCTTTCACCTTCCTTTGTCTCGTTTCACTCTCTTTCACACTCCTTCGTCTCGTTTCGCTCTCTTCCACTCTCCCTCGACTCGGTTCGCTCTCTTTCTCCTTCCTTCGCCTCGTTTCACTCTATTTCACTCTACTTTGTCTCGTTTCGCTCTCTTTCACCCTCCTTCGTCTTGTTTCGCTCTTTTTCACCCTCCTTCGTCTCGTTTTGCAGTCTTTCACCCTCCATCTTGTTTCGCTCTCTTCCACCCTCCTTCGACTCGTTTCGACCTCTTTCACCCTCCTTCGTCTCGTTTCGCTCTGTTTGACCCTCCTTCGTCTCGTTTCGCTCTTTTTCACTCTCCTTCACCTCGTTTCGCTCTCTTTCACCCTCCTTCGTCTCGTTTCACTCTCTTTCACTCTCCTTCATCTCGTTTCGCTCTCTTTCAGTCTCCTTCGTCTCGCTTCGCTCTCTTTCACCCTCCTTCGTCTCGTTTCGCTCTCTTCCACCCTCCTTCGTCTCGTTTAGACCTCTTTCACCCTCCTTCGTCTCGTTTCAATCTGTTTGACCCTCCTTCATCTCGTTTCGCTCTCTTTCACCCTACTTCGCCTCGTTTCGCTCTCTTTCACCCTCCTTCGTCTCGTTTCGCTCTCTTTCACCCTCCTTCGTCTCGTTTCGCTCTCTTTCACCCTCCTTCGTCTCGTTTCGCTCTCTTTCCGCCTCCTTCGCCTCGTTTCGCTCTCTTCCACACTCCATCATCTTGTTTCGCCCTCTTTCACCCTCCTTCGTCTCGGTCCGCTCTCTTTCACCTTCCTTCATCTCGTTCCACCCTCTTTCACCCTCCTTCGTCTCGTTTTGCTCTCTTTCAACCTGCTTCGCCTCGTTTCGCTCTCTTTGAACCTCCTCCGTCTCGTTTCGCTCTTTTTCACCTGCTTCGTCTCGTTTCGCTCTCTTTCACCCTCCTTCTACTCGTTTCGCTCTCTTTCACCCTCCTTCATCTCGGTTAGCTCTCTTTCACCCTCCTTCGTCTCGTTAAGCTCTCTTTCACCCTCCTTCGTCTTGTTTTGCTCTCCTTCACCCTCCTTCGTCTCGTTTCGCTCTCTTCCACCCTCCTTCGTCTCGTTTCGCCCTTTTTCACCCTCCTTTGTCTCGTTTCGCTCTCTTTCACCGTCCTTCGTCTCGTTTCACTCTCTTTCACCTTCCTTCGCCTGGTTTCACTGTCTTTCACCCTTCTTCGTCTCGTTTCCCTCAATTTCACCCTCCTTCATCTCGTTTCGCTCTCTTTCACCCTCCTTCATCTTGAATCGCTCTCTTTCACCCTCCTTTGTATCGTTTCGCTCTCTTTCACCTTCCTTCGTCTCGTTTCGCTCTCTTTCTCCCTCCTTTGTCTCGTTTCGCTCTCTTTCACCTTCCTTCGCCTCGTTTCACTCTCTTTCTCCCTCCTTCGTCTAGTTTCGCTCTCTTTCACCCTCCTTCAGCTCGTTTCGCCTCTATTTCACCCTCCTTCATCTCGTTTCGCTCTCTTTCACCCTCCTTCGTCTCGGTTCGCTCTCTTCCACTCTCCCTCGACTCGGTTCGCTCTCTTTCTCCTTCCTTCGCCTCGTTTCACTCTCTTTCACTCTCCTTCGTCTCGTTTCGCTCTCTTCCATTCTCCTTCGTCTCGTTTCGCTCTCTTTCACCCTCCTTCGTCTCGTTTTGCAGTCTTTCACCCTCCTTCATCTTGTTTCGCTCTCTTCCACCCTCCTTCGTCTCGTTTCGCCTTCTTTCACCCTCCTTCGTCTCGTTTCGCTCTGTTTGACCCTCCTTCGTCTCGTTTCACTCTTTTTCACTCTCCTTCACCTCGTTTCGCTCTCTTTCACCCTCCTTCGTCTCGTTTCACTCTCTTTCACCCTCCTTCATTTCGTTTCGCTCTCTTTCAGCCTCCTTCGTCTCGCTTCGCCCTCTTTGACACTCCTTCGTCTCGTTTCGCTCTCTTCTACAAAATTTGTCTTGTTTCGCCCTGTTTCACCCTTCTTCATCTCGTTTCGCTCTCTTTCACCCACCTTCGTCTCGTTTCGCTCTCTTTCACCCTCCTTCGTCTCGTTCGCTCTCTTTCACCTTCCTTCATCTCGATTCGCTCTCTTTCACCCTCCTTTGTCTTGTTTCGCTCTCTTTCACCCTCCTTCATCTCGTTTTGCCCTCTTTCACCCTCCTTCGTCTCGTTTCGCTCTGTTTGACCCTCCTTCGTCTCGTTTCGCTCTCTTTCACCCTCCTTCGCCTCGTTTCGCTCTCTTTCACCCTCCTTCGTCTCGTTTCGCTCTCTTTCAACCTCCTTCATCTCGTATCGCTCTCTTTCCACCTCCTTCGCCTCGTTTCGCTCTCTTCCACACACCATCGTCTCGTTTCGCCCTCTTTCACCCTCCTTCGTCTCGATTCGCTCTCTTTCACCTTCCTTCGTCTCGTTTCGCTCTCTTCCACCCTCCTTCGTCTCGATTCGCCCTCTTTCACCCTTATTCATCTTGTTTCGCTCTCTTTCACCCTCCTTCGTCTCGTTTCGCTCTCTTTCACCCTCCTTCGTCTCGTTTCGCTCTCTTTCACCTTCCTTCATCTCATTTCGCTCTCTTTCACCCTCCTTTCTCTTGTTTCACTCTCTTTCACCCTCCTTCGTCTCGTTTTGCACTCTTTCACCCTCCTTCGTCTCGTTTTGCTCTCTTCCACCCTCCTTCATCTCGTTTCGCCCTCTTTCACCCTCCTTCATCTCGTTTTGCTCTCTTTCACCCTCCTTCGTCTCGTTTCGCTCTCTTTCACCCTCCTTCGTCTCGTTTCGCTCTCTTTCACCTTCCTTCATCTCATTTCGCTCTCTTTCACCCTCCTTTCTCTTGTTTCACTCTCTTTCACCCTCCTTCGTCTCGTTTTTCACTCTTTCACCCTCCTTCGTCTCGGTTCGCTCTCTTTCACCTTCCTTCGCCTCGTTTCGCTCTCTTTCACCCTCCTTCGTCTCGTTTCGCTCTCTTTCAACCTCCTTCATCTCGTATCGCTCTCTTTCCACCTCCTTCGCCTCGTTTCGCTCTCTTCCACACACCATCGTCTCGTTTCGCCATCTTTCACCCTCCTTCGTCTCGATTCGCTCTCTTTCACCTTCCTTCGTCTCGTTTCGCTCTCTTTCACCCTCCTTCGTCTCGTTTCGCTCTCTTTCACCTTCCTTCATCTCATTTCGCTCTCTTTCACCCTCCTTTCTCTTGTTTCACTCTCTTTCACCCTCCTTCGTCTCGTTTTGCACTCTTTCACCCTCCTTCGTCTCGTTTCGCTCTCTTTCACCCTCGTTTGTCTTGTTTCGCTCTCTTTCACCCTCCTTCATCTCGTTTCGCCCTCTTTCACCCTCCTTCATCTCGTTTCGCTCTGTTTGACCCTCCTTCGTCTCGTTTCACTCTCTTTCACCCTCCTTCGCCTCGTTTCACTCTCTTTCACCCTCCTTCGTCTCGTTTCGCTCTCTTTCACCCTCCTTCGTCTCGTTTCGCTCTCTTTCCACCTCCTTCACCTCGTTTCGCTCGCTTCCACACTCCATCGTCTCGTTTCGCCCTCTTTCACCCTCCTTCATCTCGTTCCACTCTCTTTCACCTTCCATCATCTCGTTTCACTCTCTTTCACCCTCCTTCGTCCCGTTCCACTCTCTTTCACCCTCCTTCATCTCGTTTCGCTATCTCTCACCCTCCTTCGTCTCGTTTCGCTCTCTTCCACCCTCCTTCGTCTCGTTTCGCCCTCTTTCTCCCTTATTCATCTCATTTCGCTCTCTTTCACTCTCCTTCGTCTCGTTTCGTTCTCTTTCACACTCCTTCATCTCGTTTCGCTCTCTTTCACCCTCCTTTGTCTTGTTTCACTCTCTTTCTCCCTCCTTCGTCTCGTTTGGCTCTCTTTCACCCTCCTTCATCTCGTTTCGCACTCTTTCACCTTCCTTTAACTCGTTTCGCTCTCTTTCACCCTCCTTCGTCTCGTTTCGCTCTGTTTCACCCTCCTTCGTCTCGTTTCGCTCTCTTTTACACTCCTTCGTCTCGTTTCGCTCTCTTTCACCCTCCTTCGTCTCGTTTCCCTCTCTTTGACCCTCCTTCGTCTCGTTTCGCTCTCTTCTACTCTCCTTCGTCTCGTTTCGCCCTCTTTCACCTTCTTCATCTCGCTTCGCTCTCTTTCACCCACCTTCGTCTCGTTTCGCTCTGTTTCACCCTCCTTCTTCTCGTTTCGCTCTCATTCACCCTCCTTCATCTCGTTTCACTCTCTTCCACCCTCCTTGGTCTAGTTTCGCCCTCTTTCACCCTCCATCGTCTCGGTTCGCTCTCTTTCACCTTCTTTCGTCTCGTTTCGCTCTCTTTCACCCTTCTTTGTCTCGGTTCGCTCTCTTTCACCTTCCTTGGCCTCGTTTCACTCTCTTTCACACTCCTTTGTCTCGTTTCACTGTCTTTCACCCTCCTTCTTCTCGTTTCGCTCTCTTTCACCCTCCTTCATCTCGTTCCACTCTCTTCCACCCTCCTTCATCTCGTTTCGCTCTCTTTCACCCTCCTTTGTCTTGTTTCACTCTCTTTCCCCCTCCTTCGTCTCGTTTGGCTCTCTTTCACCCTCCTTCATCTCGTTTCGCACTCTTTCACCTTCCTTTAACTCGTTTCGCTCTCTTTCACCCTCCTTCGTCTCGTTTCGCTCTGTTTCACCCTCCTTCGTCTCGTTTCGCTCTCTTTTACACTCCTTCGTCTCGTTTCGCTCTCTTTCACCCTCCTTCGTCTCGTTTCCCTCTCTTTGACCCTCCTTCGTCTCGTTTCGCTCTCTTCTACTCTCCTTCGTCTCGTTTCGCCCTCTTTCACCTTCTTCATCTCGTTTCGCTCTCGTTCCGCCTCCTTCGTCTCGTTTTGCACTTTTTGACCCGGCTTCGTCTCGTTTCGCTCTCTTTCACCCTCCTTCTACTCGTTTCGCTCTCTTCCACCCTCCTTCTTATCGTTTAGCCCTCTTTCACCCTCCTTCGTCTCGTTTCGCCATCTTTCACCCTCCTTCGTCTCGTTTCGCTCTGTTTGACCCTCCTTCGTCTCGTTTCGCTCTTTTTCACCCTCCTTCACCTCGTTTCGCTCTGTTTCACCCTCCTTCGTCTCGTTTCACTCTCTTTCACCCTTCTTCATCTCGTTTCGCCTTCTTTCACCCTCCTTCATCTCGTTTCGCTCTGTTTGACCCTCCTTCGTCTCGTTTCACTCTCTTTCACCCTCCTTCGCCTCGTTTCACTCTCTTTCACCCTCCTTCGTCTCGTTTCGCTCTCTTTCACCCTCCTTCGTCTCGTTTCGCTCTCTTCAACCCTCCTTCATCTCATTTCCCCCTCTTTCACCCTCCTTCGTCTCGTTTCGCTCTCTTTCACACTCCTTCGTCTCGTTTCGCTCTCTTTCAACCTCTTTCGTCTCGTTTCGCTCTTTTTCACCCTCCTTCGTCTCGTTTCGCTCTCTTTGACCCGCCTTCGTCTCATTTCACTTTCTTCCACTCTCCTTCGTCTCGTTTCGCTCTCTTTCACCCTCCTTCATCTCGTTTCGCTCTCATCCACTCTCCTTCTTCTCGTTTCGACCTCTTTCACCCTCCTTCGTCTCGGTTCACTCTGTTTGACCCTCCTTCGTCTCATTTCGCTCTCTTTCACCCTCCTTCGCATCGTTTCGCTCTCTTTCACCCTCCTTCGTCTCGTTTCGCTCTCTTTCACCCTGCTTCGTCTCGTTTCGCTCTCTTTCCGCCTCCTTCGTCTCGTTTCGCACTTTTTCACCCGGCTTCGTCTCGTTTCGCTCTCTTTCACCCTCCTTCTACTCGTTTCGCTCTCTTCCACCCTCCTTCGTATCGTTTCGCCCTCTTTCACCCTCCTTCATCTCGTTTCGCCATCTTTCACCCTCCTTCGTCTCGTTTCGCTCTGTTTGACCCTCCTTCGTCTCGTTTCGCTCTTTTTCACCCTCCTTCACCTCGTTTCGCTCTCTTTCACCCTCCTTCGTCTCGTTTCACTCTCTTTCACCCTCCTTCATCTCGTTTCGCTCTCTTTCAGCCTCCTTCGTCTCGCTTCGCTCTCTTTGACACTCCTTCGACTCGTTTCGCTCTCTTCTACCAAATTTGTCTTGTTTCGCCCTGTTTCACCCTTCTTCATCTCGTTTCACTCTCTTTCACCCACCTTCGTCTCGTATCGCTCTCATTCACCCTCCTTCGTCTTGTTTCGCTCTCTTTCACCTTCCTTCATCTCGTTTCGCTCTCTTTCACCCTCCTTTGTCTTGTTTCGCTCTCTTTCACCCTCCTTCATCTCGTTTCGCCCTCTTTCACCCTCCTTCGTCTCGTTTCGCTCTCTTTCACCCTCCTTCGTCTCGTGTCACTCTCTTTCCCCCTCCTTCATCTCGTTTCACTCTCTTTCAGCCTCCTTCGTCTCGCTTCGCTCTCTTTGACACTCCTTCGTCTCGTTTCACTCTCTTTGACCCTCCTTCATCTCGTTTCGCACTCTTTCACCTTCCTTTAACTCGTTTTGCTCTCTTTCACCCTCCTTCGTCTCGTTTCGCTCTGTTTCACCCTCCTTCGTCTCGTTTCGCTCTCTTTTACACTCCTTCGTCTCGTTTCGCTCTCTTTCACCCGCCTTCGTCTCGTTTCCCTCTCTTTGACCCTCCTTCGTCTCGTTTCGCTCTCTTCTACTCTCCTTCGTCTCGTTTCGCCCTCTTTCACCTTCTTCATCTCGTTTCGCTCTCTTTCACCCACCTTCGTCTCGTTTCGCTCTGTTTCACCCTCCTTCATCTCGTTTCGCTCTCATTCACCCTCCTTCATCTCGTTTCACTCTCTTCCACCCTCCTTGGTCTAGTTTCGCCCTCTTTCACCCTCCATCGTCTCGGTTCGTTCTCTTTCACCTTTTTTCGATCGTTTCGCTCTCTTTCACCCTTCTTTGTCTCGGTTCGCTCTCTTTCACCTTCCTTGGCCTCGTTTCACTCTCTTTCACACTCCTTTGTCTCGTTTCACTGTCTTTCACCCTCCTTCTTCTCGTTTCGCTCTCTTTCACCCTCCTTCATCTCGTTCCACTCTCTTCCACCCTCCTTCATCTCGTTTCGCTATCTCTCACCCTCCTTCGTCTCGTTTCGCTCTCTTCCACCCTCCTTCGTCTCATTTCCCCCTCTTTCACCCTCCTTCACCTCGTTTCGCTCGCTTCCACACTCCATCGTCTCGTTTCGCCCTCTTTCACCCTCCTTCATCTCGTTCCACTCTCTTTCACCTTCCATCGTCTCGTTTCACTCTCTTTCACCCTCCTTCGTCCCGTTTCGCTCTCTTTCACCCTCCTTCATCTCGTTCCACTCTCTTTCACCCTCCTTCATCTCGTTTCGCTATCTCTCACCCTCCTTCGTCTCGTTTCGCTCTCTTCCACCCTCCTTCGTCTCGTTTCGCCCTCTTTCTCCCTTATTCATCTCATTTCGCTCTCTTTCACCCTCCTTCGTCTCGTTTCGCTCTCTTTCACACTCCTTCATCTCGTTTCGCTCTCTTTCACCCTCCTTTGTCTTGTTTCACTCTCTTTCCCCCTCCTTCATCTCGTTTGGCTCTCTTTCACCCTCCTTCATCTCGTTTCGCACTCTTTCACCTTCCTTCTACTCGTTTCGCTCTCTTTCACCCTCCTTCGTCTCGTTTCGCTCTGTTTCACCCTCCTTCGTCTCGTTTCGCTCTCTTTCACACTCCTTCGTCTCGTTTCGCTCTCTTTCCGCCTCCTTCGTCTCGTTTCGCACTTTTTCACCCGGCTTCGTCTCGTTTCGCTCTTTCACCCTCCTTCTACTCGTTTCGCTCTCTTCCACCCTCCTTCGTATCGTTTCGCCCTCTTTCACCCTCCTTCATCTCGTTTCGCCATCTTTCACCCTCCTTCGTCTCGTTTCGCTCTGTTTGACCCTCCTTCGTCTCGTTTCGCTCTTTTTCACCCTCCTTCACCTCGTTTCGCTCTCTTTCACCCTCCTTCGTCTCGTTTCACTCTCTTTCACCCTCCTTCATCTCGTTTCGCTCTCTTTCAGCCTCCTTCGTCTCGCTTCGCTCTCTTTGACACTCCTTCGTCTCGTTTCGCTCTCTTCTACCAAATTTGTCTTGTTTCGCCCTGTTTCACCCTTCTTCATCTCGTTTCGCTCTCTTTCACCCACCTTCGTCTCGTATCGCTCTCATTCACCCTCCTTCGTCTTGTTTCGCTCTCTTTCACCTTCCTTCATCTCGTTTCGCTCTCTTTCACCCTCCTTTGTCTTGTTTCGCTCTCTTTCACCCTCCTTCATCTCGTTTCGCCCTCTTTCACCCTCCTTCGTCTCGTTTCGCTCTCTTTCACCCTCTTTCGTCTCGTGTCACTCTCTTTCCCCCTCCTTCATCTCGTTTCACTCTCTTTCAGCCTCCTTCGTCTCGCTTCGCTCTCTTTGACACTCCTTCGTCTCGTTTCACTCTCTTTGACCTTCATTCATCTCGTTTCGCTCTCTTTCACCCTCCTTTGTCTTGTTTCGCTCTCTTGCACCCTCCTTCATCTCGTTTCGCCCTCTTTCACCCTCCTTCGTCTCGTTTCACTCTCTTTCACCCTCCTTCATCTCGTTTCGCCCACTTTCACCCTCCTTCATCTCGTTTCGCTCTGTTTGACCCTCCTTCGTCTCGTTTCACTCTCTTTCACCCTTCTTCGCCTCGTTTCACTCTCTTTCACCCTCCTTCGTCCCGTTTCGCTCTCTTTCACCCTCCTTCATCTCGTTCCACTCTCTTTCACCCTCCTTCATCTCGTTTCGCTATCTCTCACCCTCCTTCGTCTCGTTTCGCTCTCTTCCACCCTCCTTCGTCTCGTTTCGCCCTCTTTCTCCCTTATTCATCTCATTTCGCTCTCTTTCACCCTCCTTCGTCTCGTTTCGCTCTCTTTCACACTCCTTCATCTCGTTTCGCTCTCTTTCACCCTCCTTTGTCTTGTTTCACTCTCTTTCCCCCTCCTTCATCTCGTTTGGCTCTCTTTCACCCTCCTTCATCTCGTTTCGCACTCTTTCACCTTCCTTCTACTCGTTTCGCTCTCTTTCACCCTCCTTCGTCTCGTTTCGCTCTGTTTCACCCTCCTTCGTCTCGTTTCGCTCTCTTTCACACTCCTTCGTCTCGTTTCGCTCTCTTTCACCCTCCTTCGTCTCGTTTCCCTCTCTTTGACCCTCCTTCGTCTCGTTTCGCTCTCTTCTACTCTCCTTCGTCTCGTTTCGCCCTCTTTCACCTTCTTCATCTCGTTTCGCTCTCTTTCACCCACCTTCGTCTCGTTTCGCTCTGTTTCACCCTCCTTCGTCTCGTTTCGCCCTCTTTCACCCTCCTTCATCTCGTTCCACTCTCTTTCACCTTCCATCGTCTCGTTTCACTCTCTTTCACCCTCCTTCGTCCCGTTTCTCTCTCTTTCACCCTCCTTCATCTCGTTCCACTCTCTTTCACCCTCCTTCATCTCGTTTCGCTATCTCTCACCCTCCTTCGTCTCGTTTCGCTCTCTTCCACCCTCCTTCGTCTCGTTTCGCCCTCTTTCTCCCTTATTCATCTCATTTCGCTCTCTTTCACCCTCCTTCGTCTCGTTTCGCTCTCTTTCACACTCCTTCATCTCGTTTCGCTCTCTTTCACCCTCCTTTGTCTTGTTTCACTCTCTTTCCCCCTCCTTCATCTCGTTTGGCTCTCTTTCACCCTCCTTCATCTCGTTTCGCACTCTTTCACCTTCCTTCTACTCGTTTCGCTCTCTTTCACCCTCCTTCGTCTCGTTTCGCTCTGTTTCACCCTCCTTCGTCTCGTTTCGCTCTCTTTCACACTCCTTCGTCTCGTTTCGCTCTCTTTCCGCCTCCTTCGTCTCGTTTCGCACTTTTTCACCCGGCTTCGTCTCGTTTCGCTCTTTCACCCTCCTTCTACTCGTTTCGCTCTCTTCCACCCTCCTTCGTATCGTTTCGCCCTCTTTCACCCTCCTTCATCTCGTTTCGCCATCTTTCACCCTCCTTCGTCTCGTTTCGCTCTGTTTGACCCTCCTTCGTCTCGTTTCGCTCTTTTTCACCCTCCTTCACCTCGTTTCGCTCTCTTTCACCCTCCTTCGTCTCGTTTCACTCTCTTTCACCCTCCTTCATCTCGTTTCGCTCTCTTTCAGCCTCCTTCGTCTCGCTTCGCTCTCTTTGACACTCCTTCGTCTCGTTTCGCTCTCTTCTACCAAATTTGTCTTGTTTCGCCCTGTTTCACCCTTCTTCATCTCGTTTCGCTCTCTTTCACCCACCTTCGTCTCGTATCGCTCTCATTCACCCTCCTTCGTCTTGTTTCGCTCTCTTTCACCTTCCTTCATCTCGTTTCGCTCTCTTTCACCCTCCTTTGTCTTGTTTCGCTCTCTTTCACCCTCCTTCATCTCGTTTCGCCCTCTTTCACCCTCCTTCGTCTCGTTTCGCTCTCTTTCACCCTCTTTCGTCTCGTGTCACTTTCTTTCCCCCTCCTTCATCTCGTTTCACTCTCTTTCAGCCTCCTTCGTCTCGCTTCGCTCTCTTTGACACTCCTTCGTCTCGTTTCACTCTCTTTGACCTTCATTCATCTCGTTTCGCTCTCTTTCACCCTCCTTTGTCTTGTTTCGCTCTCTTGCACCCTCCTTCATCTCGTTTCGCCCTCTTTCACACTCCTTCGTCTCGTTTCACTCTCTTTCACCCTCCTTCATCTCGTTTCGCCCTCTTTCACCCTCCTTCATCTCGTTTCGCTCTGTTTGACCCTCCTTCGTCTCGTTTCACTCTCTTTCACCCTTCTTCGCCTCGTTTCACTCTCTTTCACCCTCCTTCGTCTCGTTTCGCTCTCTTTCACCCTCCTTCGTCTCATTTCGCTCTCTTTCCACCTCCTTCACCTCGTTTCGCTCGCTTCCACACTCCATCGTCTCGTTTCGCCCTCTTTCACCCTCCTTCATCTCGTTCCACTCTCTTTCACCTTCCATCGTCTCGTTTCACTCTCTTTCACCCTCCTTCGTCCCGTTTCGCTCTCTTTCACCCTCCTTCATCTCGTTCCACTCTCTTTCACCCTCCTTCATCTCGTTTCGCTATCTCTCACCCTCCTTCGTCTCGTTTCGCTCTCTTCCACCCTCCTTCGTCTCGTTTCGCCCTCTTTCTCCCTTATTCATCTCATTTCGCTCTCTTTCACCCTCCTTCGTCTCGTTTCGCTCTCTTTCACACTCCTTCATCTCGTTTCGCTCTCTTTCACCCTCCTTTGTCTTGTTTCACTCTCTTTCCCCCTCCTTCATCTCGTTTGGCTCTCTTTCACCCTCCTTCATCTCGTTTCGCACTCTTTCACCTTCCTTCGTCTCGTTTCGCTCTGTTTCACCCTCCTTCGTCTCGTTTCGCTCTCTTTCACACTCCTTCGTCTCGTTTCGCTCTCTTTCACCCTCCTTCGTCTCGTTTCCCTCTCTTTGACCCTCCTTCGTCTCGTTTCGCTCTCTTCTACTCTCCTTCGTCTCGTTTCGCCCTCTTTCACCTTCTTCATCTCGTTTCGCTCTCTTTCACCCACCTTCGTCTCGTTTCGCTCTGTTTCACCCTCCTTCGTCTCGTTTCGCTCTCATTCACCCTCCTTCATCTCCTTTCACTCTCTTCCACCCTCCTTGGTCTAGTTTCGCCCTCTTTCACCCTCCATCGTCTCGGTTCGCTCTCTTTCACCTTCTTTCGTCTCGTTTCGCTCTCTTTCACCCTTCTTTGTCTCGGTTCGCTCTCTTTCACCTTCCTTGGCCTCGTTTCACTCTCTTTCACACTCCTTTGTCTCGTTTCACTGTCTTTCACCCTCCTTCTTCTCGTTTCGCTCTCTTTCACCCTCCTTCATCTCGTTCCACTCTCTTCCACCCTCCTTCATCTCGTTTCGCTATCTCTCACCCTCCTTCGTCTCGTTTCGCTCTCTTCCACCCTCCTTCGTCTCATTTCCCCCTCTTTCACCCTCCTTCGTCTCGTTTCGCTCTCTTTCACCCTCCTTCGTCTCGTTTCGCTCTCTTTCAACCTCTTTCGTCTCGTTTCGCTCTTTTTCACCCTCCTTCGTCTCGTTTTGCTCTCTTTGACCCGCCTTCGTCTCATTTCACTTTCTTCCACTCTCCTTCGTCTTGTTTCGCTCTGTTTCACCCTCCTTCATCTCGTTTCGTTCTCTTCCACCCTCCTTCTCGTTTCGACCTCTTTCACCCTCCTTCGTCTCGTTTCACTCTGTTTGACCCTCCTTCGTCTGGTTTCGCTCTCTTTCACCCTCCTTCGCTTCGTTTCGCTCTCTTTCACCCTGCTTCGTCTCGTTTCGCTCTCTTTCCGCCTCCTTCGTCTCGTTTTGCACTTTTTGGCCCGGCTTCGTCTCGTTTCGCTCTCTTTCACCCTCCTTCTACTCGTTTCGCTCTCTTCCACCCTCCTTCTTATCGTTTCGCCCTCTTTCACCCTCCTTCGTCTCGTTTCGCCATCTTTCACCCTCCTTCGTCTCGTTTCGCTCTGTTTGACCCTCCTTCGTCTCGTTTCGCTCTTTTTCACCCTCCTTCACCTCGTTTCGCTCTCTTTCACCCTCCTTCGTCTCGTTTCACTCTCTTTCACCCTTCTTCATCTCGTTTCGCCTTCTTTCACCCTCCTTCATCTCGTTTCGCTCTGTTTGACCCTCCTTCGTCTCGTTTCACTCTCTTTCACCCTCCTTCTCCTCGTTTCACTCTCTTTCACCCTCCTTCGTCTCGTTTCGCTCTCTTTCACCCTCCTTCGTCTCGTTTCGCTCTCTTCCACCCTCCTTCATCTCATTTCCCCCTCTTTCACCCTCCTTCGTCTCGTTTCACTCTCTTTCACACTCCTTCGTCTCGTTTCGCTCTCTTTCAACCTCTTTCGTCTCGTTTCGCTCTTTTTCACCCTACTTCGTCTCGTTTCGCTCTCTTTGACCCGCCTTCGTCTCATTTCACTTTCTTCCACTCTCCTTCGTCTCGTTTCGCTCTCTTTCACCCTCCTTCATCTCGTTTCGCTCTCATCCACTCTTCATCTTCTCGTTTCGACCTCTTTCACCCTCCTTCGTCTCGTTTCACTCTGTTTGACCCTCCTTCGTCTCATTTCGCTCTCTTTCACCCTCCTTCGCATCGTTTCGCTCTCTTTCACCCTCCTTCGTCTCGTTTCGCTCTCTTTCACCCTGCTTCGTCTCGTTTCGCTCTCTTTCCGCCTCCTTCGTCTCGTTTCGCACTTTTTCACCCGGCTTCGTCTCGTTTCGCTCTCTTTTACCTTCCTTCGCCTCGTTTCACTCTCTTTCTCCCTCCTTCGTCTCGTTTCGCTCTCTTTCACCCTCCTTCGTCTCGTTTCACTCTCTTTCACCCTCCTTCATCTCGTTTCGCTCTCTTTCAGCCTCCTTCGTCTCGCTTCGCTCTCTTTGACACTCCTTCGTCTCGTTTCACTCTCTTCTACCAAATTTGTCTTGTTTCGCCCTGTTTCACCCTTCTTCATCTCGTTTCGCTCTCTTTCACCCTCCTTCACCTCGTTTCGCTCTCATTCACCCTCCTTCGTCTCGTTTCACTCTCTTTCACCCTCCTTCATCTCGTTTCGCTCTCTTTCAGCCTCCTTCGTCTCGCTTCGCTCTCTTTGACACTCCTTCGTCTCGTTTCGCTCTCTTCTACCAAATTTGTCTTGTTTCGCCCTGTTTCACCCTTCTTCATCTCGTTTCGCTCTCTTTCACCCACCTTCGTCTCGTATCGCTCTCATTCACCCTCCTTCGTCTTGTTTCGCTCTCTTTCACCTTCCTTCATCTCGTTTCGCTCTCTTTCACCCTCCTTTGTCTTGTTTCGCTCTCTTTCACCCTCCTTCATCTCGTTTCGCCCTCTTTCACCCTCCTTCGTCTCGTTTCGCTCTCTTTCACCCTCTTTCGTCTCGTGTCACTCTCTTTCCCCCTCCTTCATCTCGTTTCACTCTCTTTCAGCCTCCTTCGTCTCGCTTCGCTCTCTTTGACACTCCTTCGTCTCGTTTCACTCTCTTTGACCTTCATTCATCTCGTTTCGCTCTCTTTCACCCTCCTTTGTCTTGTTTCGCTCTCTTGCACCCTCCTTCATCTCGTTTCGCCCTCTTTCACACTCCTTCGTCTCGTTTCACTCTCTTTCACCCTCCTTCATCTCGTTTCGCCCTCTTTCACCCTCCTTCATCTCGTTTCGCTCTGTTTGACCCTCCTTCGTCTCGTTTCACTCTCTTTCACCCTTCTTCGCCTCGTTTCACCCTCTTTCACCCTCCTTCGTCTCGTTTCGCTCTCTTTCACCCTCCTTCGTCTCATTTCGCTCTCTTTCCACCTCCTTCACCTCGTTTCGCTCGCTTCCACACTCCATCGTCTCGTTTCGCCCTCTTTCACCCTCCTTCATCTCGTTCCACTCTCTTTCACCTTCCATCGTCTCGTTTCACTCTCTTTCACCCTCCTTCGTCCCGTTTCGCTCTCTTTCACCCTCCTTCATCTCGTTCCACTCTCTTTCACCCTCCTTCATCTCGTTTCGCTATCTCTCACCCTCCTTCGTCTCGTTTCGCTCTCTTCCACCCTCCTTCGTCTCGTTTCGCCCTCTTTCTCCCTTATTCATCTCATTTCGCTCTCTTTCACCCTCCTTCGTCTCGTTTCGCTCTCTTTCACACTCCTTCATCTCGTTTCGCTCTCTTTCACCCTCCTTTGTCTTGTTTCACTCTCTTTCCCCCTCCTTCATCTCGTTTGGCTCTCTTTCACCCTCCTTCATCTCGTTTCGCACTCTTTCACCTTCCTTCTACTCGTTTCGCTCTCTTTCACCCTCCTTCGTCTCGTTTCGCTCTGTTTCACCCTCCTTCGTCTCGTTTCGCTCTCTTTCACACTCCTTCGTCTCGTTTCGCTCTCTTTCACCCTCCTTCGTCTCGTTTCCCTCTCTTTGACCCTCCTTCGTCTCGTTTCGCTCTCTTCTACTCTCCTTCGTCTCGTTTCGCCCTCTTTCACCTTCTTCATCTCGTTTCGCTCTCTTTCACCCACCTTCGTCTCGTTTCGCTCTGTTTCACCCTCCTTCGTCTCGTTTCGCTCTCATTCACCCTCCTTCATCTCCTTTCACTCTCTTCCACCCTCCTTGGTCTAGTTTCGCCCTCTTTCACCCTCCATCGTCTCGGTTCGCTCTCTTTCACCTTCTTTCGTCTCGTTTCGCTCTCTTTCACCCTTCTTTGTCTCGGTTCGCTCTCTTTCACCTTCCTTGGCCTCGTTTCACTCTCTTTCACACTCCTTTGTCTCGTTTCACTGTCTTTCACCCTCCTTCTTCTCGTTTCGCTCTCTTTCACCCTCCTTCATCTCGTTCCACTCTCTTCCACCCTCCTTCATCTCGTTTCGCTATCTCTCACCCTCCTTCGTCTCGTTTCGCTCTCTTCCACCCTCCTTCGTCTCATTTCCCCCTCTTTCACCCTCCTTCGTCTCGTTTCGCTCTCTTTCACCCTCCTTCGTCTCGTTTCGCTCTCTTTCAACCTCTTTCGTCTCGTTTCGCTCTTTTTCACCCTCCTTCGTCTCGTTTTGCTCTCTTTGACCCGCCTTCGTCTCATTTCACTTTCTTCCACTCTCCTTCGTCTTGTTTCGCTCTGTTTCACCCTCCTTCATCTCGTTTCGTTCTCTTCCACCCTCCTTCTCGTTTCGACCTCTTTCACCCTCCTTCGTCTCGTTTCACTCTGTTTGACCCTCCTTCGTCTCGTTTCGCTCTCTTTCACCCTCCTTCGCTTCGTTTCGCTCTCTTTCACCCTGCTTCGTCTCGTTTCGCTCTCTTTCCGCCTCCTTCGTCTCGTTTTGCACTTTTTGGCCCGGCTTCGTCTCGTTTCGCTCTCTTTCACCCTCCTTCTACTCGTTTCGCTCTCTTCCACCCTCCTTCTTATCGTTTCGCCCTCTTTCACCCTCCTTCGTCTCGTTTCGCCATCTTTCACCCTCCTTCGTCTCGTTTCGCTCTGTTTGACCCTCCTTCGTCTCGTTTCGCTCTTTTTCACCCTCCTTCACCTCGTTTCGCTCTCTTTCACCCTCCTTCGTCTCGTTTCACTCTCTTTCACCCTTCTTCATCTCGTTTCGCCTTCTTTCACCCTCCTTCATCTCGTTTCGCTCTGTTTGACCCTCCTTCGTCTCGTTTCACTCTCTTTCACCCTCCTTCTCCTCGTTTCACTCTCTTTCACCCTCCTTCGTCTCGTTTCGCTCTCTTTCACCCTCCTTCGTCTCGTTTCGCTCTCTTCCACCCTCCTTCATCTCATTTCCCCCTCTTTCACCCTCCTTCGTCTCGTTTCACTCTCTTTCACACTCCTTCGTCTCGTTTCGCTCTCTTTCAACCTCTTTCGTCTCGTTTCGCTCTTTTTCACCCTACTTCGTCTCGTTTCGCTCTCTTTGACCCGCCTTCGTCTCATTTCACTTTCTTCCACTCTCCTTCGTCTCGTTTCGCTCTCTTTCACCCTCCTTCATCTCGTTTCGCTCTCATCCACTCTTCATCTTCTCGTTTCGACCTCTTTCACCCTCCTTCGTCTCGTTTCACTCTGTTTGACCCTCCTTCGTCTCATTTCGCTCTCTTTCACCCTCCTTCGCATCGTTTCGCTCTCTTTCACCCTCCTTCGTCTCGTTTCGCTCTCTTTCACCCTGCTTCGTCTCGTTTCGCTCTCTTTCCGCCTCCTTCGTCTCGTTTCGCACTTTTTCACCCGGCTTCGTCTCGTTTCGCTTTCTTTTACCTTCCTTCGCCTCGTTTCACTCTCTTTCTCCCTCCTTCGTCTCGTTTCGCTCTCTTTCACCCTCCTTCGTCTCGTTTCACTCTCTTTCACCCTCCTTCATCTCGTTTCGCTCTCTTTCAGCCTCCTTCGTCTCGCTTCGCTCTCTTTGACACTCCTTCGTCTCGTTTCGCTCTCTTCTACCAAATTTGTCTTGTTTCGCCCTGTTTCACCCTTCTTCATCTCGTTTCGCTCTCTTTCACCCACCTTCGTCTCGTATCGCTCTCATTCACCCTCCTTCGTCTTGTTTCGCTCTCTTTCACCTTCCTTCATCTCGTTTCGCTCTCTTTCACCCTCCTTTGTCTTGCTTCGCTCTCTTTCACCCTCCTTCATCTCGTTTCGCCCTCTTTCACCCTCCTTCGTCTCGTTTCGCTCTCTTTCACCCTCCTTCGTCTCGTGTCACTCTCTTTCCCCCTCCTTCATCTCGTTTCACTCTCTTTCAGCCTCCTTCGTCTCGCTTCGCTCTCTTTGACACTCCTTCGTCTCGTTTCACTCTCTTTGACCTTCATTCATCTCGTTTCGCTCTCTTTCACCCTCCTTTGTCTTGTTTCGCTCTCTTTCACCCTCCTTCATCTCGTTTCGCCCTCTTTCACCCTCCTTCGTCTCGTTTCACTCTCTTTCACCCTCCTTCATCTCGTTTCGCCCTCTTTCACCCTCCTTCATCTCGTTTCGCTCTGTTTGACCCTCCTTCGTCTCGTTTCACTCTCTTTCACCCTTCTTCGCCTCGTTTCACTCTCTTTCACCCTCCTTCGTCTCGTTTCGCTCTCTTTCACCCTCCTTCGTCTCATTTCGCTCTCTTTCCACCTCCTTCACCTCGTTTCGCTCGCTTCCACACTCCATCGTCTCGTTTCGCCCTCTTTCACCCTCCTTCATCTCGTTCCACTCTCTTTCACCTTCCATCGTCTCGTTTCACTCTCTTTCACCCTCCTTCGTCCCGTTTCGCTCTCTTTCACCCTCCTTCATCTCGTTCCACTCTCTTTCACCCTCCTTCATCTCGTTTCTCTATCTCTCACCCTGCTTCGTCTCGTTTCGCTCTCTTCCACCCTCCTTCGTCTCGTTTCGCCCTCTTTCTCCCTTATTCATCTCATTTCGCTCTCTTTCACCCTCCTTCGTCTCGTTTCGCTCTCTTTCACACTCCTTCATCTCGTTTCGCTCTCTTTCACCCTCCTTTGTCTTGTTTCACTCTCTTTCCCCCTCCTTCATCTCGTTTGGCTCTCTTTCACCCTCCTTCATCTCGTTTCGCACTCTTTCACCTTCCTTCTACTCGTTTCGCTCTCTTTCACCCTCCTTCGTCTCGTTTCGCTCTGTTTCACCCTCCTTCGTCTCGTTTCGCTCTCTTTCACACTCCTTCGTCTCGTTTCGCTCTCTTTCCGCCTCCTTCGTCTCGTTTCGCACTTTTTCACCCGGCTTCGTCTCGTTTCGCTCTTTCACCCTCCTTCTACTCGTTTCGCTCTCTTCCACCCTCCTTCGTATCGTTTCGCCCTCTTTCACCCTCCTTCATCTCGTTTCGCCATCTTTCACCCTCCTTCGTCTCGTTTCGCTCTGTTTGACCCTCCTTCGTCTCGTTTCGCTCTTTTTCACCCTCCTTCACCTCGTTTCGCTCTCTTTCACCCTCCTTCGTCTCGTTTCACTCTCTTTCACCCTCCTTCATCTCGTTTCGCTCTCTTTCAGCCTCCTTCGTCTCGCTTCGCTCTCTTTGACACTCCTTCGTCTCGTTTCGCTCTCTTCTACCAAATTTGTCTTGTTTCGCCCTGTTTCACCCTTCTTCATCTCGTTTCGCTCTCTTTCACCCACCTTCGTCTCGTATCGCTCTCATTCACCCTCCTTCGTCTTGTTTCGCTCTCTTTCACCTTCCTTCATCTCGTTTCGCTCTCTTTCACCCTCCTTTGTCTTGTTTCGCTCTCTTTCACCCTCCTTCATCTCGTTTCGCCCTCTTTCACCCTCCTTCGTCTCGTTTCGCTCTCTTTCACCCTCCTTCGTCTCGTGTCACTCTCTTTCCCCCTCCTTCATCTCGTTTCACTCTCTTTCAGCCTCCTTCGTCTCGCTTCGCTCTCTTTGACACTCCTTCGTCTCGTTTCACTCTCTTTGACCTTCATTCATCTCGTTTCGCTCTCTTTCACCCTCCTTTGTCTTGTTTCGCTCTCTTGCACCCTCCTTCATCTCGTTTCGCCCTCTTTCACCCTCCTTCATCTCGTTTCGCTCTGTTTGACCCTCCTTCGTCTCGTTTCACTCTCTTTCACCCTTCTTCGCCTCGTTTCACTCTCTTTCACCCTCCTTCGTCTCGTTTCGCTCTCTTTCACCCTCCTTCGTCTCATTTCGCTCTCTTTCCACCTCCTTCACCTCGTTTCGCTCGCTTCCACACTCCATCGCCTCGTTTCGCCCTCTTTCACCCTCCTTCATCTCGTTCCACTCTCTTTCACCTTCCATCGTCTCGTTTCACTCTCTTTCACCCTCCTTCGTCCCGTTTCGCTCTCTTTCACCCTCCTTCATCTCGTTCCACTCTCTTTCACCCTCCTTCATCTCGTTTCGCTATCTCTCACCCTCCTTCGTCTCGTTTCGCTCTCTTCCACCCTCCTTCGTCTCGTTTCGCCCTCTTTCTCCCTTATTCATCTCATTTCGCTCTCTTTCACCCTCCTTCGTCTCGTTTCGCTCTCTTTCACACTCCTTCATCTCGTTTCGCTCTCTTTCACCCTCCTTTGTCTTGTTTCACTCTCTTTCCCCCTCCTTCATCTCGTTTGGCTCTCTTTCACCCTCCTTCATCTCGTTTCACACTCTTTCACCTTCCTTCTACTCGTTTCGCTCTCTTTCACCCTCCTTCGTCTCGTTTCGCTCTGTTTCACTCTCCTTCGTCTCGTTTCGCTCTCTTTCACACTCCTTCGTCTCGTTTCGCTCTCTTTCACCCTCCTTCGTCTCGTTTCCCTCTCTTTGACCCTCCTTCGTCTCGTTTCGCTCTCTTCTACTCTCCTTCGTCTCGTTTCGCCCTCTTTCACCTTCTTCATCTCGTTTCGCTCTCTTTCACCCACCTTCGTCTCGTTTCGCTCTGTTTCACCCTCCTTCGTCTCGTTTCGCTCTCATTCACCCTCCTTCATCTCCTTTCACTCTCTTCCACCCTCCTTGGTCTAGTTTCGCCCTCTTTCACCCTCCATCGTCTCGGTTCGCTCTCTTTCACCTTCTTTCGTCTCGTTTCGCTCTCTTTCACCCTTCTTTGTCTCGGTTCGCTCTCTTTCACCTTCCTTGGCCTCGTTTCACTCTCTTTCACACTCCTTTGTCTCGTTTCACTGTCTTTCACCCTCCTTCTTCTCGTTTCGCTCTCTTTCATCCTCCTTCATTTCGTTCCACTCTCTTCCACCCTCCTTCATCTCGTTTCGCTATCTCTCACCCTCCTTCGTCTCGTTTCGCTCTCTTTCAACCTCTTTCGTCTCGTTTCGCTCTTTTTCACCCTCCTTCGTCTCGTTTCGCTCTCTTTGACCCGCCTTCGTCTCATTTCACTTTCTTCCACTCTCCTTCGTCTCGTTTCGCTCTCTTTCACCCTCCTTCATCTCGTTTCGCTCTCTTCCACCCTCCTTCTTCTCGTTTGGACCTCTTTCACTCTCCTTCGTCTCGTTTCACTCTGTTTGACCCTCCTTCGTCTCGTTTCGCTCTCTTTCACCCTCCTTCGCATCGTTTCGCTCTCTTTCACCCTCCTTCGTCTCGTTTCGCTCTCTTTCACCCTGCTTCGTCTCGTTTCGCTCTCTTTCCGCCTCCTTCGTCTCGTTTCGCACTTTTTCACCCGGCTTCGTCTCGTTTCGCTCTCTTTCACCCTCCTTCTACTCGTTTCGCTCTCTTCCACCCTCCTTCGTATCGTTTCGCCCTCTTTCAGCCTCCTTCGTCTCGTTTCACCATCTTTCACCCTCCTTCGTCTCGTTTCGCTCTGTTTGACCCTCCTTCGTCTCGTTTCGCTCTTTTTCACCCTCCTTCACCTCGTTTCGCTCTCTTTCACCCTCCTTCGTCTCGTTTCACTCTCTTTCACCCTCCTTCATCTCGTTTCGCTCTCTTTCAGCCTCCTTCGTCTCGCTTCGCTCTCTTTGACACTCCTTCGTCTCGTTTCGCTCTCTTCTACCAAATTTGTCTTGTTTTGCCCTGTTTCACCCTTCTTCATCTCGTTTCGCTCTCTTTCACCCACCTTCGTCTCGTTTCGCTCTCATTCACCCTCCTTCGTCTCGTTTCGCTCTCTTTCACCTTCCTTCATCTCGTTTCGCTCTCTTTCACCCTCCTTTGTCTTGTTTCGCTCTCTTTCACCCTCCTTCATCTCGTTTCGCCCTCTTTCACCCTCCTTCGTCTCGTTTCGCTCTCTTTCATCTCCTTCGTCTTGTTTCACTCTCTTTCACCCTCCTTCATCTTGTTTCGCTCTCTTTCAGCCTCCTTCGTCTCGCTTCGCTCTCTTTGACACTCCTTCGTCTCGTTTCGCTCTCTTTCACCTTCCTTTATCTCGTTTCGCACTCTTTCACCCTCCTTTGTCTTGTTTCGCTCTCTTTCGCCCTCCTTCATCTCGTTTCGCCCTCTTTCACCCTCCTTCGTCTCATTTCCCCCTCTTTCACCCTCCTTCGTCTCGTTTCGCTCTCTTTCACCCTCCTTCGTCTCGTTTCGCTCTCTTTCAACCTCTTTCGTCTCGTTTCGCTCTTTTTCACCCTCCTTCGTCTCGTTTTGCTCTCTTTGACCCGCCTTCGTCTCATTTAACTTTCTTCCACTCTCCTTCGTCTCGTTTCGTTCTCTTCCACCCTCCTTCTTCTCGTTTCGACCTCTTTCACCCTCCTTCGTCTCGTTTCACTCTGTTTGACCCTCCTTCGTCTCGTTTCGCTCTCTTTCACCCTCCTTCGCTTCGTTTCGCTCTCTTTCACCCTGCTTCGTCTCGTTTCGCTCTCATTCACCCTCCTTCATCTCCTTTCACTCTCTTCCACCCTCCTTGGTCTAGTTTCGCCCTCTTTCACCCTCCATCGTCTCGGTTCGCTCTCTTTCACCTTCTTTCGTCTCGTTTCGCTCTCTTTCACCCTTCTTTGTCTCGGTTCGCTCTCTTTCACCTTCCTTGGCCTCGTTTCACTCTCTTTCACACTCCTTTGTCTCGTTTCACTGTCTTTCACCCTCCTTCTTCTCGTTTCGCTCTCTTTCATCCTCCTTCATTTCGTTCCACTCTCTTCCACCCTCCTTCATCTCGTTTCGCTATCTCTCACCCTCCTTCGTCTCGTTTCGCTCTCTTCCACACTCCTTCGTCTCATTTCCCCCTCTTTCACCCTCCTTCGTCTCGTTTCGCTCTCTTTCACCCTCCTTCGTCTCGTTTCGCTCTCTTTCAACCTCTTTCGTCTCGTTTCGCTCTTTTTCACCCTCCTTCGTCTCGTTTCGCTCTCTTTGACCCGCCTTCGTCTCATTTCACTTTCTTCCACTCTCCTTCGTCTCGTTTCGCTCTCTTTCACCCTCCTTCATCTCGTTTCGCTCTCTTCCACCCTCCTTCTTCTCGTTTCGACCTCTTTCACCCTCCTTCGTCTCGTTTCACTCTGTTTGACCCTCCTTCGTCTCGTTTCGCTCTCTTTCACCCTCCTTCGCATCGTTTCACTCTCTTTCACCCTCCTTCGTCTCGTTTCGCTCTCTTTCACCCTGCTTCGTCTCGTTTCGCTCTCTTTCCGCCTCCTTCGTCTCGTTTCGCACTTTTTCACCCGGCTTTGTCTCGTTTCGCTCTCTTTCACCCTCCTTCTACTCGTTTCGCTCTCTTCCACCCTCCTTCGTATCGTTTCGCCCTCTTTCACCCTCCTTCGTCCCGTTTCGCCATCTTTCACCCTCCTTCGTCTCGTTTCGCTCTGTTTGACCCTCCTTCGTCTCGTTTCGCTCTTTTTCACCCTCCTTCACCTCGTTTCGCTCTCTTTCACCCTCCTTCGTCTCGTTTCACTCTCTTTCACCCTCCTTCATCTCGTTTCGCTCTCTTTCAGCCTCCTTCGTCTCGCTTCGCTCTCTTTGACACTCCTTCGTCTCGTTTCGCTCTCTTCTACCAAATTTGTCTTGTTTTGCCCTGTTTCACCCTTCTTCATCTCGTTTCGCTCTCTTTCACCCACCTTCGTCTCGTTTCGCTCTCATTCACCCTCCTTCGTCTCGTTTCGCTCTCTTTCACCTTCCTTCATCTCGTTTCGCTCTCTTTCACCCTCCTTTGTCTTGTTTCGCTCTCTTTCACCCTCCTTCATCTCGTTTCGCCCTCTTTCACCCTCCTTCGTCTCGTTTCGCTCTCTTTCACCCTTCTTCGTCTCGTTTCACTCTCTTTCACCCTCCTTCATCTCGTTTCGCTCTCTTTCAGCCTCCTTCGTCTCACTTCGCTCTCTTTGACACTCCTTCATCTCGTTTCGCTCTCTTTCACCTTCCTTCATCTCGTTTCGCTCTCTTTCACCCTCCTTCGTCTCGTTTCGCTCTCTTTCCACCTCCTTCACCTCGTTTCGCTCGCTTCCACACTCCATCGTCTCGTTTCGCCCTCTTTCACACTCCTTCATCTCGTTCCACTCTCTTTCACCTTCCATCGTCTCGTTTCACTCTCTTTCACCCTCCTTCGTCCCGTTTCGCTCTCTTTCACCCTCCTTCATCTCGTTCCACTCTCTTTCACCCTCCTTCATCTCGTTTCGCTATCTCTCACCCTCCTTCGACTCGTTTCGCTCTCTTCCACCCTCCTTCGTCTCGTTTCGCCCTCTTTCTCCCTTATTAATTTCATTTCGCTCTCTTTCACCCTCCTTCGTCTCGTTTCGCTCTCTTTCACACTCCTTCATCTCGTTTCGCTCTCTTTCATCCTCCTTTGTCTTGTTTCACTCTCTTTCCCCCTCCTTCGTCTCGTTTGGCTCTCTTTCACCCTCATTCATCTCGTTTCACACTCGTTCGCCTTCCTTCTACTCGTTTCGCTCTCTTTCACCCTCCTTCGTCTCGTTTCGCTCTGTTTCACCCTCCTTTGTCTCGTTTCGCTCTCTTTCACACTCCTTCGTCTCGTTTCGCTCTCTTTCACCCTCCCTCGTCTCGTTTCCCTCTCTTTGACCCTCCTTCGTCTCGTTTCGCTCTCTTCTACTCTCCTTCGTCTCGTTTCGCCCTCTTTCACCTTCTTCATCTCGTTTCGCTTTCTTTCACCCACCTTCGTCTCGTTTCGCTCTGTTTCACCCTCCTTCGTCTCGTTTCGCTCTCATTCACCCTCCTTCATCTCGTTTCACTCTCTTCCACCCTCCTTGGTCTAGTTTCGCCCTCTTTCACCCTCCATCGTCTCGGTTCGCTCTCTTTCACCTTCTTTCGTCTCGTTTCGCTCTCTTTCACCCTTCTTTGTCTCGGTTCGCTCTCTTTCACCTTCCTTGGCCTCGTTTCACTCTCTTTCACACTCCTTTGTCTCGTTTCACTGCCTTTCACCCTCCTTCTTCTCGTTTCGCTCTCTTTCAACCTCCTTCATCTCGTTCCACTCTCTTCCACCCTCCTTCATCTCGTTTCGCTATCTCTCACCCTCCTTCGTCTCGTTTCGCTCTCTTCCACCCTCCTTCATCTCATTTCCCCCTCTTTCACCCTCCTTCGTCTCGTTTCGCTCTCTTTCACACTCCTTCGTCTCGTTTCGCACTCTTTCAACCTCTTTCGTCTCGTTTCGCTCTTTTTCACCCTCCTTCGTCTCGTTTCGCTCTCTTTGGCCCGCCTTCGTCTCATTTCACTTTCTTCCACTCTCCTTCGTCTCGTTTCGCTCTCTTTCACCCTCCTTCATCTCGTTTCGCTCTCTTCCACTCTCCTTCTTCTCGTTTCGACCTCTTTCACCCTCCTTCGTCTCGTTTCACTCTGTTTGACCCTCCTTCGTCTCGTTTCGCTCTCTTTCACCCTCCTTCGCATCGTTTCGCTCTCTTTCACCCTCCTTCGTCTCGTTTCGCTCTCTTTCACCCTGCTTCGTCTCGTTTCGCTCTCTTTCCGCCTCCTTCGTCTCGTTTCTCACTTTTTCACCCGGCTTCGTCTCGTTTCGCTCTCTTTCACCCTCCTTCTACTCGTTTCGCTCTCTTCCACCCTCCTTCGTATCGTTTCGCCCTCTTTCACCCTCCTTCGTCTCGTTTCGCCATCTTTCACCCTCCTTCATCTCGTTTCGCTCTGTTTGACCCTCCTTCGTCTCGTTTCGCTCTTTTTCACGCTCCTTCACCTCGTTTCGCTCTCTTTCACCCTCCTTCGTCTCGTTTCACTCTCTTTCACCCTCCTTCATCTCGTTTCGCTCTCTTTCAGCCTCCGTCGTCTCGCTTCGCTCTCTTTGACACTCCTTCGTCTCGTTTCGCTCTCTTCTACCAAATTTGTCTTGTTTTGCCCTGTTTCACCCTTCTTCATCTCGTTTCGCTCTCTTTCACCCACCTTCGTCTCGTTTCGCTCTCATTCACCCTCCTTTGTCTTGTTTCGCTCTCTTTCACCCTCCTTCATCTCGTTTCGCCCTCTTTCACCCTCCTTCGTCTCGTTTCGCTCTCTTTCACCCTCCTTCGTCTCGTTTCACTCTCTTTCACCCTCCTTCATCTCGTTTCGCTCTCTTTCAGCCTCCTTCGTCTCGCTTCGCTCTCTTTGACACTCCTTCGTCTCGTTTCGCTCTCTTTCACCTTCCTTCATCTCGTTTCGCTCTCTTTCACCCTCCTTTGTCTTGTTTCGCTCTCTTTCGCCCTCCTTCATCTCGTTTTGCCCTCTTTCACCCTCCTTCGTCTCGTTTCGCTCTCTTTCACCCTCCTTCGTCTCGTTTCACTCTCTTTCACCCTCCTTCATCTTGTTTCGCTCTCTTTCAGCCTCCTTCGTCTCGCTTCGCTCTCTTTGACACTCCTTCGTCTCGTTTCGCTCTCTTCTACCAAATTTGTCTTGTTTCGCCCTGTTTCACCCTTCTTCATCTCGTTTCGCTCTCTTTCACCCACCTTCGTCTCGTTTCGCTCTCATTCACCCTCCTTCGTCTCGTTTCGCTCTCTTTCACCTTCCTTCATCTCGTTTCGCTCTCTTTCACCCTCCTTTGTCTTGTTTCGCTCTCTTTCACCCTCCTTCATCTCGTTTCGCCCTCTTTCACCCTCCTTCGTCTCGTTTCGCTCTGTTTGACCGTCCTTCGTCTCGTTTCGCTCACTTTCACCCTCCTTCGCCTCGTTTCGCTCTCTTTCACCCTCCTTCGTCTCGTTTCGCTCTCTTTCAACCTCCTTCATCTCGTGTCGCTCTCTTTCCACCTCCTTCGCCTCGTTTCGATCTCTTCCACACACCATCGTCTCGTTTCGCCCTCTTTCACCCTCCTTCGTCTCGTTTCACTCTCTTTCACCCTCCTTCGTCTCGTTTCGCTCTCTTTCACCCTCCTTCATCTCGTTCCTCTCTCTTTCACCCTCCTTCATCTTGTTTCGCTATCTCTCACCCTCCTTCGTCTCGTTTCGCTCACTTCCACCCTCCTTCGTCTCGTTTCGCCCTCTTTCACCCTTATTCATCTCGTTTCGCTCTCTTTCACCCTCCTTCGTCTCGTTTCGCTCTCTTTCACCCTCCTTCGTCTCGTTTCGCTCTCTTTCACCTTCCTTCATCTCATTTCCTGATCCTGAATGAATATTTCTCATCGGTATTCACGGTGGAGAAAGGCATGGATGTTAGGAAACTAAGGGAAATAAATAGTGATGTCTTGAGAAGTGTGCATATTACAGAGGAGGAGGTGCTGGAAGTCTTAAAGCGCATCAAGGTAGATAAATCCCCGGGACCTGATGAAATGTATCCCAGGATGTTGTGGGAGGCTAGGGAGGAAATTGCGGGTCCCCTAACCGAGATATTTGAATCATCGGCAGCCACAGGTGAGGTGCCTGAAGATTGGAGAGTGGCGAATGTTGTGCCCTTGTTTAAGAAGGGCAGCAGGGAAAAGCGTGGGAACTACAGACCGGTGAGCCTAACGTCTGTAGTAGGTAAGTTGCTAGAAGGTATTCTGAGAGACAGGATCTACAAGCATTTAGAGAGGCAAGGACTGATTCGGGGCAGTCAGCATGGCTTTGTGCGTGGAAAATCATGTCTCACAAATTTGATTGAGTTTTTTGAGGGAGTGACCAAGAAGGTAGATGAGGGTAGTGCAGTAGACGTTGTCTACATGGACTTTAGCAAAGCCTTTGACAAGGTACCGCATGGTAGGTTGTTGCAGAAGGTTAAAGCTCACGGGATCCAGGGTGAGGTTGCCAATTGGATTCAAAATTGGCTGGACGACAGAAGGCAGAGGGTGGTTGTAGAGGGTTGTTTTTCAAACTGGAGGCCTGTGACCAGTGGTGTGCCTCAGGGATCGGCGCTGGGTCCACTGTTATTTGTGATTTATATTAATGATTTGGATGAGAATTTAGGAGGCATGGTTAGTAAGTTTGCAGATGACACCAAGATTGGTGGCACAGTGGATAGTGAAGAAGGTTATCTAGGATTGCAACGGGATCTTGATCAATTAGGCCAGTGGGCCGACGAATGGCAGATGGAGTTTAATTTAGATAAATGTGAGGTGATGCATTTTGGCAGATCGAATCAGGCCAGGACCTACTCAGTTAATGGTATGGCGTTGGGGAGAGTTATAGAACAAAGAGATCTAGGAGTACAGGTTCATAGCTCCTTGAAGGTGGAGTCGCAGGTGGACAGGGTGGTGAAGAAGGCATTCGGCATGCTTGGTTTCATTGGTCAGAACATTGAATATAGGAGTTGGGATGTCTTGTTGAAGTTGTACAAGACATTGGTACGGCCACACTTGGAATACTGTGTGCAGTTCTGGTCACCCTATTATAGAAAGGATATTATTAAACTAGAAAGAGTGCAGAAAAGATTTACTAGGATGTTGCCGGGACTTGATGGTTTGAGTTATAAGGAGAGGCTGGATAGACTGGGACTTTTTTCCCTGGAGCGTAGGAGGCTGAGGGGTGATCTTATAGAGGTCTATAAAATAATGAGGGGCATAGATAAGGTAGATAGTCAACATCTTTTCCCAAAGGTAGGGGAGTCTAAAACTAGAGGGCATAGGTTTAAGGTGAGAGGGGAGAGATTCAGAAGGGCCCAGAGGGGCAATTTCTTCACTCAGAGGGTAGTGAGTGTCTGGAATGGGCTGCCAGAGGTAGTAGTAGAAGCGGGTACAATTGTGTCTTTCAAAAAGCATTTAGATGGTTACATGGGTAAGATGGGTATAGAGGGTTATGGGCCAAGTGCGGGCAACTGGGACTAGCTTAATGGTAAAAAAACTGGGCGGCATGGACTGGTTGGGCCGAAGGGCCTGTTTCCATGCTGTAAACTTCTATGATTCTATGATTCTATGATTTCGCTCTCTTTCACCCTCCTTTGTCTTGTTTCGCTCTCTTTCACCCTCCTTCGTCTCGTTTCGCTCTCTTTCACCCTGCGTCGTCTCGTTTCGCTCTCTTTCCGCCTCCTTCGTCTCGTTTCGCTCTTTTTCACCCGGCTTCGTCTCGTTTCGCTCTCTTTCACCCTCCTTCTACTCGTTTCGCTCTCTTCCACCCTCCTTCGTCTCGTTTCGCCCTCTTTCACCCTCCTTCGTCTCGTTTTGTCCTCTTTCACCCTCCTTCGTCTCGGTTCGCTCTCTTTCACCTTCCTTCGTCTCGTTTCACTCTCTTTCACCCTCCTTCGTCTCGTTTCGCTCTCTTTCACCCTCCTTCATCTCGTTCCACCCTCTTTCACCCTCCTTCGTCTCGTTTCGCTCTCTTTCACCCACCTTCATCTCGTTTCACTCTCTTTCACCTTCCTTCGTCTCGTTTCGCTCTCTTTCACCCTCCTTTGTCTCGTTTCGCTCTCTTTCACCTTCCTTCGCCTCGTTTCACTCTCTTTCTCCCTCCTTCGTCTCGTTTCGCTCTCTTTCACCCTCCTTCATCTAGTTTCGCTCTCTTTCAACCTCCTTCATCTCGTTTCGCTCTATTTCACCCTCCTTCATCTCGTTTCGCTCTCTTTCACCCTCCTTCGTCTCGGTTCGCACTCTTTCTCCTTCCTTCACCTCGTTTCACTCTCTTTCGCACTCCTTCGTCTTGTTTCGCTCTCTTCCACTCTCCTTCGACTCGGTTCGCTCTCTTTCTCCTTCCTTCGCCTCGTTTCACTCTCTTTCACCCTCCTTCTACTTGTTTCGCTCTCTTCCACCCTCCTTTGTCTCGTTTCGCCCTCTTTCACCCTCCGTCGTCTCGTTTCGCCCTCTTTCACCCTCCTTCGTCTCGGTTCGCTCTCTTTCACCTTCCTTCGTCTCGTTTCACTCTCTTTCACCCTCCTTCGTCTCGTTTCGCTCTCTTTCACACTCCTTCATCTCGTTCCACCCTCTTTCACTCTCCTTCGTCTCGTTTCGCTCTCTTTCACACTGCCTCGTCTCGTTTCGCACTCTTTGAACCTCCTTCGTCTCGTTTCGCTCTTTTTCACCTGCTTCGTCTCGTTTCGCTCTCTTTCACCCTCCTTCTACTCGTTTCGCTCTCTTTCACCCTCCTTCATCTCGGTTAGCTCTGTTTCACCCTCCGTCGTCTCGTTTAGCTCTCTTTCACCCTCCTTCGTCTTGTTTTGCTCTCCTTCACCCTCCTTCATCTCGTTTCGCTCTCTTCTACCCTCCTTCGTCTCATTTCGCCCTTTTTCACCCTCCTTTGTCTCGTTTCACTCTCTTTCTCCCTCCTTCGTCTCGTTTCGCTCTCTTTCACCCTCCTTCGTCTAGTTTCGCTCTCTTTCAACCTCCTTCA
Organism: Scyliorhinus torazame; assembly: GCF_047496885.1. Taxonomy (NCBI): domain Eukaryota; kingdom Metazoa; phylum Chordata; class Chondrichthyes; order Carcharhiniformes; family Scyliorhinidae; genus Scyliorhinus; species Scyliorhinus torazame. The sequence goes on along the minus strand of NC_092725.1, from coordinate 413,961 downwards.
TCTCGTTTCGCTCTATTTCACCCTCCTTCATCTCGTTTCGCTCTCTTTCACCCTCCTTCGTCTCGGTTCGCACTCTTTCTCCTTCCTTCGCCTCGTTTCACTCTCTTTCGCACTCCTTCGTCTCGTTTCGCTCTCTTCCACTCTCCTTCGACTCGGTTCGCTCTCTTTCTCCTTCCTTCGCCTCGTTTCACTCTCTATCACACTCCTTCGTCTCGTTTCGCTCTCTTCCACTCTCCTTCGTCTCGTTTCGCTCTTTTTCACCCGTCTTCGTCTCGTTTCGCTCTTTTTCACCTGCTTCGTCTCGTTTCGCTCTCTTTCACCCTCCTTCTACTCGTTTCGCTCTCTTTCACCCTCCTTCATCTCGGTTAGCTCTCTTTCACCCTCCTTCGTCTCGTTTAGCTCTCTTTCACCCTCCTTCGTCTTGTTTTGCTCTCCTTCATCTCGTTTCGCTCTCTTCTACCCTCCTTCGTCTCATTTCGCCCTTTTTCACCCTCCTTTGTCTCGTTTCGCTCTCTTTCACCCTCCTTCGTCTCGTTTCACTCTCTTTCACCTTCCTTCGCCTGGTTTCACTCTCTTTCACCCTTCTTCGTCTCGTTTCCCTCTCTTTCACCTTCCTTCGTCTCGTTTCGCTCTCTTTCACCCTCCTTTGCCTCGTTTCGCTCTCTTTCACCATCCTTCGCCTCGTTTCACTCTCTTTCTCCCTCCTTCGTCTCGTTTCGCTCTCTTTCACCCTCCTTCGTCTAGTTTCGCTCTCTTTCAACCTCCTTCATCTCGTTTCGCTCTATTTCACCCTCCTTCATCTCGTTTCGCTCTCTTTCACCCTCCTTCGTCTCGGTTCGCACTCTTTCTCCTTCCTTCGCCTCGTTTCACTCTCTTTCGCACTCCTTCGTCTCGTTTCGCTCTCTTCCACTCTCCTTCGACTCGATTCGCTCTCTTTCTCCTTCCTTCGCCTCGTTTCACTCTCTATCACACTCCTTCGTCTCGTTTCGCTCTCTTCCACTCTCCTTCGTCTCGTTTCGCTCTTTTTCACCCGCCTTCGTCTCGTTTCGCTCTCTTTCACCCTCCTTCTACTCGTTTCGCTCTCTTCCACCCTCCTTTGTCTCGTTTCGCCCTCTTTCACCCTCCGTCGTCTCGTTTCGCCCTCTTTCACCCTCCTTCGTCTCGGTTCGCTCTCTTTCACCTTCCTTCGTCTCGTTTCACTCTCTTTCACCCTCCTTCGTCTCGTTTCGCTCTCTTTCACCCTCCTTCATCTCGTTCCACCCTCTTTCACTCTCCTTCGTCTCGTTTCGCTCTCTTTCACACTGCCTCGTCTCGTTTCGCACTCTTTGAACCTCCTTCGTCTCGTTTCGCTCTTTTTCACCTGCTTCGTCTCGTTTCGCTCTCTTTCACCCTCCTTCTACTGGTTTCGCTCTCTTTCACCCTCCTTCATCTCGGTTAGCTCTCTTTCACCCTCCTTCGTCTCGTTTAGCTCTCTTTCACCCTCCTTCATCTTGTTTTGCTCTCCTTCACCCTCCTTCATCTCGTTTCGCTCTCTTCTACCCTCCTTCGTCTCATTTCGCCCTTTTTCACCCTCCTTTGTCTCGTTTCGCTCTCTTTCACCCTCCTTCGTCTCGTTTCGCTCTCTTTCACCCTCCTTCGTCTAGTTTCGCTCTCTTTCACCCTTCTTCGTCTCGTTTCCCTCTCTTTCACCCTCCTTCGTCTCGTTTCGCTCACTTTCACCCTCCTTCGCCTCGTTTCGCTCTCTTTCACCCTCCTTCGTCGCGTTTCGCTCTCTTTCAACCTCCTGCGTCTCGTGTCGCTCTCTTTCCACCTCCCTCGCCTCGTTTCGCTCTCTTCCACACACCATCGTCTCGTTTCGCCCTCTTTCACCCTCCTTCGTCTCGGTTCGCTCTCTTTCACCTTCCTTCGTCTCGTTTCACTCTCTTTCACCCTCCTTCGTCTCGTTTCGCTCTCTTTCACCCTCCTTCATCTCGTTCCTCTCTCTTTCACCCTCCTTCATCTTGTTTCGCTATCTCTCACCCTCCTTCGTCTCTTTTCGCTCTCTTCCACCCTCCTTCGTCTCGTTTCACCCTCTTTCACCCTTATTCATTTCGTTTCACTCTCTTTCACCCTCCTTCGTCTCGTTTCGCTCTCTTTCACCTTCCTTCGTCTCGTTTCGCTCTCTTTCACCTTCCTTCATCTCATTTCGCTCTCTTTCACCCTCCTTTGTCTTGTTTCACTCTCTTTCACCCTCCTTCGTCTCCTTTTGCACTGTTTCACCCTCCTTCATCTCGTTCCACCCTCTTTCACCCTCCTTCGTCTCGTTTCGCTCTCTTTCACCCTCCTTTGTCTCGTTTCACTCTCTTTCACCTTCCTTCGCCTGGTTTCGCTCTCTTTCACCCTTCTTCGCCTCGTTTCCCTCTCTTTCGCCCTCCTTCATCTCGTTTCGCTCTCTTTTACCCTCCATCATCTTGCTTCGCTCTCTTTCACCCTCCTTTGTATCGTTTCGCTCTCTTTCACCTTCCTTCATCTCGTTTCGCTCTCTTTCACCCTCCTTTGACTCGTTTCGCTCTCTTTCACCTTCCTTTGCCTCGTTTCACTCTCTTTCTCCCTCCTTCGTCTCGTTTCGATCTCTTTCACCCTCCTTCATCTAGTTTCGCTCTCTTTCTCCTTCCTTCACCTCGTTTCACTCTCTTTCACACTCCTTCGTCTCGTTTCGCTCTCTTCCACTCTCCTTCGACTCGGTTCGCTCTCTTTCTCCTTCCTTCGCCTCGTTTCACTCTCTATCACACTCGTTCGTCTCGTTTCGCTCTCTTCCACTCTCCTTCGTCTCGATTCACTCTTTTTCACCCGGCTTCGTCTCGTTTCGCTCTCTTTCACCCTCCTTCTACTCGTTTCGCTCTCTTCCACCCTCCTTCGTCTCGTTTCGCCCTCTTTCACCCTCCTTCGTCTCGTTTCGCCCTCTTTCACCCTCCTTCGTCTCGGTTCGCTCTCTTTCACCTTCCTTCGTCTCGTTTCACTCTCTTTCACCTTCCTTCGTCTCGTTTCGCTCTCTTTCACCCTCCTTCATCTCGTTCCACCCTCTTTCACTCTCCTTCGTCTCGTTTCGCTCTCTTTCACCCTGCCTCGTCTCGTTTCGCACTCTTTGAACCTCCTTCGTCTCGTTTCGCTCTTTTTCACCTGCTTCGTCTCGTTTCGCTCTCTTTCACCCTCCTTCTACTCGTTTCGCTCTCTTTCACCCTCCTTCATCTCGGTTAGCTCTCTTTCACCCTCCTTCGTCTCGTTTAGCTCTCTTTCACCGTCCTTCGTCTTGTTTTGCTCTCCTTCACCCTCCTTCATCTCGTTTCGCTCTCTTCTATCCTCCTTCGTCTCGTTTCGCCCTTTTTCACCCTCCTTTGACTCGTTTCGCTCTCTTTCACCCTCCTTCGTCTCGTTTCACTCTCTTTCACCTTCCTTCACCTCGTTTCGCTCTCTTTCACCCTCCTTCGTCTCGTTTCCCTCTCTTTGACCATCCTTCGTCTCGTTTCGCTCTCTTTCACCATCCTTCGTCTCGTTTAGCTCTCTTTCACCCTCCTTCGTCTCGTTTCGCACTCTTTCTCCCTCCTTCATCTCGTTTCGCTCACTTTCACCCTCCTTCGTCTCGTTTCACTCTCTTGCACCCTCCTTCAACTCGTTTCGCTCTCTTCCACCCTCCTTCGTCTCGTTTCGACCTCTTTCAACCTCCTTCGTCTCGTTTCACTCTGTTTGACCCTCCTTCGTCTCGTTTCTCTCTCTTTCACCCTCCCTCGCCTCGTTTCGCTCTCTTTCACCCTCCTTCGTCTCGTTTCGCTCCCTTTCACCCTGCTTCGTCTCGTTTCGCTCTCTTTCCGCCTCCTTCGTCTCGTTTCGCTCTTTTTCACCCGGCTTCGTCTCGTTTCGCTCTCTTTCACCCTACTTCCACTCGTTTCGCTCTCTTCCACCCTCCTTCGTCTCGTTTCGCCCTCTTTCACCCTCCTTCGTCTCGTTTCGCTCTCTTTCACCCTCCTTCGTCTCGTTTCGCTCTCTTCCACCCTCCTTCGTCTCGTTTCGCCCTCTTTCACCCTTATTCATCTCGTTTCGTTCTCTTTCACCCTCCTTCGTCTCGTTTCGCTCTCATTCACCCTCCTTCGTCTCGTTTCGCTCTCTTTCACCTTCCTTCATCTCATTTCGCTCTCTTTCACCCTCCTTTGTCCTGTTTCACTCTCTTTCACCCTCCTTCGTCTCCTTTTGCACTCTTTCACCCTCCTTCGTCTCGTTACGCTCTCTTCCACCCTCCTTCGTCTCATTTCGCCCTCTTTCACCCTCCTTCGTCTCATTTCGCTCTGTTTGACCCTCCTTCGTCTCGTTTCGCTCTTTTTCACCCTCCTTCACCTCGTTTCGCTCTCTTTCACCCTCCTTCGTCTCGTTTCGCTCCCTTTCACCCTCCTTCGTCTCGTTTCGCCCTCTTTCAGCCTATTTCGTCTCGTTTCGCTCTCTTTGACGCTTCTTCATCTCGTTTCGCCCTCCTCTACCCTCCTTCGTCGCGTTTCGCCCTCTTTCACCCTTCTTCATCTCGTTTCGCTCTCTTTCACCCACCTTCGTCTCGTTTCGCGCTCTTTCACCCTCCTTCGTCTCGTTTCGCTCTCTTTCACCTTCCTTCGTCTCGTTTCGCTCTCTTTCACCCTCGTTTGTCTTGTTTCGCTCTCTTTCACCCTCCTTCATCTCGTTTCGCCCTCTTTCACCCTCCTTCATCTTGTTTCGCTCTGTTTGACCCTCCTTCGTCTCGTTTCGCTCTCTTTCATCCTCCTTCGCCTCGTTTCGCTCTCTTTCACCCTCCTTCGTCTCGTTTCGCTCTCTTTCACCCTCCTTCGTCTCGTTTCGCTCTCTTTCCACCTCCTTCACCTCGTTTCGCTCGCTTCCACACTCCATCGTCTCGTTTCGCCCTCTTTCACCCTCCTTCGCCTCGTTTCACTCTCTTTCACCCTCCTTCGTCCCGTTTCGCTCTCTTTCACCCTCCTTCATCTCGTTCCACTCTCTTTCACCCTCCTTCATCTCGTTTCGCTATCTCTCACCCTCCTTCGTCTCGTTTCGCTCTCTTCCACCCTCCTTCGTCTCGCATCGCCCTCTTTCACCCTTATTCATCTCATTTCGCTCTCTTTCACCCTCCTTCATCTCGTTTCGCTCTCTTTCACCTACCTTTGTCTTGTTTCGCTCTCTTTCACCCTCCTTCGTCTCGTTTCGCTCTCTTTCACCCTCCTTCGTCTCGTTTCCCTCTCTTTGACCCTCCTTCGTCTCGTTTTGCTCCCTTCTACTCTCCTTCGTCTCGTTTCGCCCTCATTCACCTTCTTCATCTCGTTTCGCTCTCTTTCACCCACCTTCGTCTCGTTTCGCTCTGTTTCACCATCCTTCGTCTCGTTTCGCTCTCTTTCACCATCCTTCGTCTCGTTTTGCTCTCTTTCACCCTCCTTCGTCTCGTTTCGCACTCTTTCTCCCTCCTTCATCTCGTTTCGCTCTCTTTCACCCTCCTTCGTCTCGTTTCACTCTCTTTCACCCTCCTTCAACTTGTTTCGCTCTCTTCCACCCTCCTTCGTCTCGTTTCGACCTCTTTCACCCTCCTTCGTCTCGTTTCACTCTGTTTGACCCTCCTTCGTCTCGTTTCGCTCTCTTTCACCCTCCTTCGCCTCGTTTCGCTCTCTTTCACCCTCCTTCGTCTCGTTTCGCTCCCTTTCACCCTGCTTCGTCTCGTTTCGCTCTCTTTCCGCCTCCTTCGTCTCGTTTCGCTCTTTTTCACCCGGCTTCGTCTCGTTTCGCTCTCTTTCACCCTACTTCCACTCGTTTCGCTCTCTTCCACCCTCCTTCGTCTCGTTTCGCCCTCTTTCACCCTCCTTCGTCTCATTTTGCCCTCTTTCACCCTCCTTCGTCTCGGTTCACTCTCTTTCACCTTCCTTCGTCTCGTTTCACTCTCTTTCACCCTCCTTCGTCTCGTTTCGCTCTCTTTCACCCTCCTTCATCTCGTTCCACCCTCTTTCACCCTCCTTCGTCTCGTTTCGCTCTCTTTCACCCTCCTTCGTCTCGTTTCACTCTCTTTCACCTTCCTTCGCCTGGTTTCACTCTCTTTCACCCTTCTTCGTCTCGTTTCCCTCTCTTTCACCCTCCTTCATCTCGTTTCGCTCTCTTTCACCCTCCTTCATCTTGCTTCGCTCTCTTTCACCCTCCTTTGTATCGTTTCGCTCTCTTTCACCCTCCTTCGTCTCGTTTCGCTCTCTTTCACCCTCCTTCGTCTAGTTTCGCTCTCTTTCACCCTCCTTCATCTCGTTTCGCTCTATTTCACCCTCCTTCATCTCGTTTCTCTCTCTTTCACCCTCCTTCAACTTGTTTCGCTCTCTTCCACCCTCCTTCGTCTCGTTTCGACCTCTTTCACCCTCCTTCGTCTCGTTTCACTCTGTTTGACCCTCCTTCGTCTCGTTTCGCTCTCTTTCACCCTCCTTCGCCTCGTTTCGCTCTCTTTCACCCTCCTTCGTCTCGTTTCGCTCCCTTTCACCCTGCTTCGTCTCGTTTCGCTCTCTTTCCGCCTCCTTCGTCTCGTTTCGCTCTTTTTCACCCGGCTTCGTCTCGTTTCGCTCTCTTTCACCCTACTTCCACTCGTTTCGCTCTCTTCCACCCTCCTTCGTCTCGTTTCGCCCTCTTTCACCCTCCTTCGTCTCATTTTGCCCTCTTTCACCCTCCTTCGTCTCGGTTCACTCTCTTTCACCTTCCTTCGTCTCGTTTCACTCTCTTTCACCCTCCTTCGTCTCGTTTCGCTCTCTTTCACCCTCCTTCATCTCGTTCCACCCTCTTTCACCCTCCTTCGTCTCGTTTCGCTCTCTTTCACCCTCCTTCGTCTCGTTTCACTCTCTTTCACCTTCCTTCGCCTGGTTTCACTCTCTTTCACCCTTCTTCGTCTCGTTTCCCTCTCTTTCACCCTCCTTCATCTCGTTTCGCTCTCTTTCACCCTCCTTCATCTTGCTTCGCTCTCTTTCACCCTCCTTTGTATCGTTTCGCTCTCTTTCACCCTCCTTCGTCTCGTTTCGCTCTCTTTCACCCTCCTTCGTCTAGTTTCGCTCTCTTTCACCCTCCTTCATCTCGTTTCGCTCTATTTCACCCTCCTTCATCTCGTTTCTCTCTCTTTCACCCTCGTTCGTCTCGGTTCGCACTCTTTCTCCTTCCTTCGCCTCGTTTCACTCTCTTTCACACTCCTTCGTCTCGTTTCGCTATTTTCCACTCTCCTTCGACTCGGTTCGCTCTCTTTCTCCTTCCTTCACCTCGTTTCACTCTCTATCACACTCCTTCGTCTCGTTTCGCTCTCTTCCACTCTCCTTCATCTCGTTTCGCTCTTTTTCACCCGGCTTCGTCTCGTTTCGCTCTCTTTCACCCTCCTTCTACTCGTTTCGCTCTCTTCCACCCTCCTTCATCTCGTTTCGCCCTCTTTCACCCTCCTTCGTCTCGATTCGCCCTCTTTCACCCTCCTTCGTCTCGGTTCGCTCTCTTTCACCTTCCTTCATCTCGTTTCACTCTCTTTCACCCTCCTTCGTCTCGTTTCGCTCTCTTTCACCCTCCTTCATCTCGTTCCACCCTCTTTCACTCTCCTTCGTCTCGTTTCGCTCTCTTTCACCCTGCCTCGTCTCGTTTCGCACTCTTTGAACCTCCTTCGTCTTGTTTCGCTCTTTTTCACCTGCTTCGTCTCGTTTCGCTCTCTTTCACCCTCCTTCTACTCGTTTCGCTCTCTTTCACCCTCCTTCATCTCGGTTAGCTCTCTTTCACCCTCCTTCGTCTCGTTTCGCTCTCTTCTCCCCAAATTCGTCTTGTTTCGCCCTGTTTCACCCTTCTTCATCTCGTTTCGCTCTCTTTCACCCACCTTCGTCTCGTTTCGCTCTCTTTCACCCTCCTTCGTCTCGTTTCGCTCTCTTTCACCTTCCTTCATCTCGTTTCGCTCTCTTTCACCCTCCTTTGTCTTGTTTCGCTCTCTTTCACCCTCCTTCATCTCGTTTCGCCCTCTTTCACCCTCCTGCGTCTCGTTTCGCTCTGTTTGACCCTCCATCGTCTCGTTTCGCACTCTTTCACCCTCCTTCGCCTCGTTTCGCTCTCTTTCACCCTCCTTCGTCTCGTTTCGCTCTCTTTCACCCTCCTTCGTCTCGTATCGCTCTCTTTCCACCTCCTTCGCCTCGTTTCGCTCTCTTCCACACACCATCATCTCGTTTCGCCCTCTTTCACCCTCCTTCGTCTCGGTTCGCTCTCTTTCACCTTCCTTCGTCTCGTTTCACTCTCTTTCAACCTCCTTCGTCTCGTTTCGCTCTCTTTCACCCTCCTTCATCTCGTTCCTCTCTCTTTCACCCTCCTTCATCTCGTTTTGCTATCTCTCACCCTCCTTCGTCTCGTTTCGCTCTCTTCCACCCTCCTTCGTCTCGTTTCGCCCTCTTTCACCCTTATTCATCTCGTTTCGCTCTCTTTCACCCTCCTTCGCCTCGTTTCACTCTCTTTCACACTCCTTCGTCTCGTTTCACTCTCTTCCACTCTCCTTTGTCTCGTTTCGCTCTCTTTCACCCTCCTTCGCCTCGTTTCACTCTCTTTCACACTCCTTCGTCTCGTTTCGCTCTCTTCCACTCTCCTTCGTCTCGTTTTGCTCTTTTTCACCCGGCTTCATCTCGTTTCGCTCTCTTTCACCCTCCTTCTACTCGTTTCACTCTCTTCCACCCTCCTTCGTTTCGTTTCGCCCTCTTTCACCCTTCTTCGTCTCGTTTCGTCCTCTTTCACCCTCCTTCGTCTCGGTTCACTCTCTTTCACCTTCCTTCTACTCGTTTCGCTCTCTTTCACCCTCCTTCATCTCGGTTAGCTCTCTTTCACCCTCCTTCGTCTCGTTTAGCTCTCTTTCACCCTCCTACGTCTTGTTTTGCTCTCCTTCACCCTCCTTCATCTCATTTCGCTCTCTTCCACCCTTCTTCGTCTCGTTTCGCTCTCTTTCACCCTCCTTCATCTCGTTCCACCCTCTTTCACTCTCCTTCGTCTCGTTTCGCTCTCTTTCACCCTGCTTCGTCTCGTTTCGCACTCTTTGGACCTCCTTCGTCTCGTTTCGCTCTTTTTCACCTGCTTCGTCTCGTTTCGCTCTCTTTCACCCTCCTTCTACTCGTTTCGCTCTCTTTCACCCTCCTTCATCTTGGTTAGCTCTCTTTCACCCTCCTTCGTCTCGTTTAGCTCTCTTTCACCCTCCTACGTCTTGTTTTGCTCTCCTTCACCCTCCTTCATCTCATTTCGCTCTCTTCCACCCTCCTTCGTCTCGTTTCGCCCTTTTTAACGCTCGTTTGTCTCGTTTCGCTCTCTTTCACCTTCCTTCGTCTCGTTTCACTCTCTTTCACCCTCCTTCGTCTCGTTTCGCTCTTTTTCACCCGGCTTCATCTCGTTTCGCTCTCTTTCACCCTCCTTCTACTCGTTTCACTCTCTTCCACCCTCCTTCGTCTCGTTTCGCCCTCTTTCACCCTTCTTCGTCTCGTTTCGTCCTCTTTCACCCTCCTTCGTCTCGGTTCACTCTCTTTCATCTTCCTTCGTCTCGTTACACTCTCTTTCACCCTCCTTCGTCTCGTTTCGCTCTCTTTCACCCTCCTTCATCTCGTTCCACCCTCTTTCACTCTCCTTCGTCTCGTTTCGCTCTCTTTCACCCTGCTTCGTCTCGTTTCGCACTCTTTGAACCTCCTTCGTCTCGTTTCGCTCTTTTTCACCTGCTTCGTCTCGTTTCGCTCTCTTTCACCCTCCTTCTACTCGTTTCGCTCTCTTTCACCCTCCTTCATCTCGGTTAGCTCTCTTTCACCCTCCTTCGTCTCGTTTAGCTCTCTTTCACCCTCCTACGTCTTGTTTTGCTCTCCTTCACCCTCCTTCATCTCATTTCGCTCTCTTCCACCCTCCTTCGTCTCGTTTCGCCCTTTTTAACGCTCGTTTGTCTCGTTTCGCTCTCTTTCACCCTCCTTCATCTCGTTTCTCCCTCTTTCACCCTCCTGCGTCTCGTTTCGCTCTGTTTGACCCTCCATCGTCTCGTTTCGCACTCTTTCACCCTCCTTCGCCTCGTTTCGCTCTCTTTCACCCTCCTTCGTCTCGTTTCGCTCTCTTTCATCCTCCTTTGTCTCGTATCGCTCTCTTTCCACCTCCTTCGCCTCGTTTCGCTCTCTTCCACACACCATCATCTCGTTTCGCCCTCTTTCACCCTCCTTCGTCTCGGTTCGCTCTCTTTCACCTTCCTTCGTCTCGTTTCACTCTCTTTCACCCTCCTTCGTCTCGTTTCGCTCTCTTTCACCCTCCTTCATCTCGTTTCGCTCTCTTTCACCCTCCTTCGTCTCTGTTCGCACTCTTTCTACTTCCTTCGCCTCGTTTCACTCTCTTTCACACTCCTTCGTCTCGTTTCGCTCTCTTCCACTCTCCTTCGACTCGGTTCGTTCTCTTTCTCCTTCCTTCGCCACGTTTCACTCTCTTTCACACTCCTTCGTCTCGTTTCGCTCTCTTCCACTCTCCTTCGTCTCGTTTCGCTCTCTTTCACACTCCTTCGTCTCGTTTTGCTCTCTTTCACCCTCCTTCGTCTCGTTTCGCTCTCTTTCACCCTCCTTCGTCTCGTATCGCTCTCTTTCCACCTCCTTCGTCTCGTTTCGCTCTGTTTGACCCTCCTTCGTCTCGTTTCGCTCTTTTTCACCCTCCTTCACCTCGTTTCGCTCTCTTTTACCCTCCTTCGTCTCGTTTCACTCTCTTTCACCCTCCTTCGTCTCGTTTTGCTCTCTTGCAGCCTCCTTCATCTCGCTTCGCTCTCTTTGATACTCCTTCGTCTCGTTTCGCTCTCTTCTCCCCAAATTCGTCTTGTTTCGCCCTGTTTCACCCTTCTTCATCTCGTTTCGCTCTCTTTCACCCACCTTCGTCTCGTTTCGCTCTCTTTCACCCTCCTTCGTCTCGTTTCGCTCTCTTTCACCTTCCTTCATCTCGTTTCGCTCTCTTTCACCCTCCTTTGTCCTGTTTCGCTCTCTTTCACCCTCCTTCATCTCGTTTCGCCCTCTTTCACACTCCTTCGTCTCGTTTCGCTCTCTTCAACTCTCCTTCGTCTCGTTTTGCTCTTTTTCACCCGGCTTCATCTCGTTTCGCTCTCTTTCACCCTCCTTCTACTCGTTTCACTCTCTTCCACCCTCCTTCGTCTCGTTTCGCCCTCTTTCACCCTCCTTCGTCTCGTTTCGTCCTCTTTCACCCTCCTTCGTCTCGGTTCACTCTCTTTCACCTTCCTTCGTCTCGTTACACTCTCTTTCACCCTCCTTCGTCTCGTTTCGCTCTCTTTCACCCTCCTTCATCTCGTTCCACCATCTTTCACTCTCCTTCGTCTCGTTTCGCTCTCTTTCACCCTGCTTCATCTCGTTTCGCACTCTTTGAACCTCCTTCGTCTCGTTTCGCTCTTTTTCACCTGCTTCGTCTCGTTTCGCTCTCTTTCACCCTCCTTCTACTCGTTTCGCTCTCTTTCACCCTCCTTCATCTCGGTTAGCTCTCTTTCACCCTCCTTCGTCTCGTTTAGCTCTCTTTCACCCTCCTACGTCTTGTTTTGCTCTCCTTCACCCTCCTTCATCTCATTTCGCTCTCTTCCACCCTCCTTCGTCTCGTTTCGCCCTTTTTAACGCTCGTTTGTCTCGTTTCGCTCTCTTTCACCCTCCTTCATCTCGTTTCGCCCTCTTTCACCCTCCTGCGTCTCGTTTCGCTCTGTTTGACCCTCCATCGTTTCGTTTCGCACTCTTTCACCCTCCTTCGCCTCGTTTCGCTCTCTTTCACCCTCCTTCGTCTCGTTTCGCTCTCTTTCACCCTCCTTCGTCTCGTATCGCTCTCTTTCCACCTCCTTCGCCTCGTTTCGCTCTCTTCCACACACCATCATCTCGTTTCGCCCTCTTTCACCCTCCTTCGTCTCGGTTCGCTCTCTTTCACCTTCCTTCGTCTCGTTTCACTCTCTTTCACCCTCCTTCGTCTCTTTTCGCTCTCTTTCACCCTCCTTCATCTCGTTCCTCTCTCTTTCACCCTCCTTCATCTCGTTTCGCTATCTCTCACCCTCCTTCGTCTCGTTTCGCTCTCTTCCACCCTCCTTCGTCTCGTTTCGCCCTCTTTCACCCTTATTCATCTCGTTTCGCTCTCTTTCACCCTCCTTCGCCTCGTTTCACTCTCTTTCACACTCCTCCGTCTCGTTTCGCTCTCTTCCACTCTCCTTTGTCTCGTTTCGCTCTCTTTCACCCTCCTTCGCCTCGTTTCACTCTCTTTCACACTCCTTCGTCTCGTTTCGCTCTCTTCCACTCTCCTCGTCTCGTTTTGCTCTTTTTCACCCGGCTTCATCTCGTTTCGCTCTCTTTCACCCTCCTTCTACTCGTTTCACTCTCTTCCACCGTCCTTCGTCTCGTTTCGCCCTCTTTCACCCTCCTTCGTCTCGTTTCGTCCTCTTTCACCCTCCTTCGTCTCGGTTCACTCTCTTTCACCTTCCTTCGTCTCGTTACACTCTCTTTCACCCTCCTTCGTCTCGTTTCGCTCTCTTTCACCCTCCTTCATCTCGTTCCACCCTCTTTCACTCTCCTTCGTCTCGTTTCGCTCTCTTTCACCCTGCTTCGTCTCGTTTCGCACTCTTTGAACCTCCTTCGTCTCGTTTCGCTCTTTTTCACCTGCTTCGTCTCGTTTCGCTCTCTTTCACCCTCCTTCTACTCGTTTCGCTCTCTTTCACCCTCCTTCATCTCGGTTAGCTCTCTTTCACCCTCCTTCGTCTCGTTTAGCTCTCTTTCACCCTCCTACGTCTTGTTTTGCTCTCCTTCACCCTCCTTCATCTCATTTCGCTCTCTTCCACCCTCCTTCGTCTCGTTTCGCCCCATTTAACGCTCGTTTGTCTCGTTTCGCTCTCTTTCACCCTCCTTCGTCTCGTTTCACTCTCTTTCACCTTCCTTCGCCTGGTTTCACTCTCTTTCACCCTTCTTCGTCTCGTTTCCCTCTCTTTCACCCTCCTTCATCTCGTTTCGCTCTCTTTCACCCTGCTTCATCTTGCTTTGCTCTCTTTTACCCTCCTTTGTATCGTTTCGCTCTCTTTCACCTTCCTTCGTCTCGTTTCGCTCTCTTTCACCTTCCTTTGTCTCGTTTCGCTCTCTTTCACCTTCCTTCGCCTCGTTTCACTCTCTTTCTCCCTCCTTCGTCTCGTTTCGCTCTCTTTCACCCTCCTTCGTCTAGTTTCGCTCTCTTTCACCCTCCTTCATCTCGTTTCGCTCTATTTCAGCCTCCTTCATCTCGTTTCGCTCTCTTTCACCCTCCTTCGTCTCGGTTCGCACTCTTTCTCCGTCCTTTGCCTCGTTTCACTCTCTTTCACGCTCCTTCGTCTCGTTTCGCTCTCTTCCACTCTCCTTCGACTCGGTTCGCTCTCTTTCTCCTTCCTTCGCCTCGTACACTCTCTTTCACACTCCTTCGTCTCGTTTCGCTGTCTTCCACTCACCTTCGTCTCGTTTCGCTCTCTTTCACCCTCCTTCATCTCGTTTCGCCCTCTTTCACCCTCCTTCGTCTCGTTTCGCTCTGTTTGACCCTCCTTCGTCTCGTTTCGCTCTCTTTCACCCTCCTTCATCTCGTTCCTCTCTCTTTCACCCTCCTTCATCTCGTTTCGCTATCTCTCACCCTCCTTCGTCTCGTTTCGCTCTCTTCCACCCTCCTTCGTCTCGTTTCGCCCTCTTTCACCCTTATTCATCTCGTTTCGCTCTCTTTCACCCTCCTTCGCCTCGTTTCACTCTCTTTCACACTCCTTCGTCTCGTTTCGCTCTCTTCCACTCTCCTTTGTCTCGTTTCGCTCTCTTTCACCCTCCTTCGCCTCGTTTCACTCTCTTTCACACTCCTTCGTCTCGTTTCGCTCTCTTCCACTCTCCTTCGTCTCGTTTTGCTCTTTTTCACCCGGCTTCATCTCGTTTCGCTCTCTTTCACCCTCCTTCTACTCGTTTCACTCTCTTCCACCCTCCTTCATCTCGTTTCGCCCTCTTTCACCCTCCTTCGTCTCGTTTCGTCCTCTTTCACCCTCCTTCGTCTCGGTTCGCTCTCTTTCACCCTCCTTCATCTCGTTCCACCCTCTTTCACTCTCCTTCGTCTCGTTTCGCTCTCTTTCACCCTGCTTCGTCTCGTTACACTCTCTTTCACCCTCCTTCGTCTCGTTTCGCTCTCTTTCACCCTCCTTCATCTCGTTCCACCCTCTTTCACTCTCCTTCGTCTCGTTTCGCTCTCTTTCACCCTGCTTCGTCTCGTTTCGCACTCTTTGAACCTCCTTCGTCTCGTTTCGCTCTTTTTCACCTGCTTCGTCTCGTTTCGCTCTCTTTCACCCTCCTTCTACTCGTTTCGCTCTCTTTCACCCTCCTTCATCTCGGTTAGCTCTCTTTCACCCTCCTTCGTCTCGTTTAGCTCTCTTTCACCCTCCTACGTCTTGTTTTGCTCTCCTTCACCCTCCTTCATCTCAATTCGCTCTCTTCCACCCTCCTTCGTCTCGTTTCGCCCTTTTTAACGCTCGTTTGTCTCGTTTCGCTCTCTTTCACCCTCCTTCGTCTCGTTTCACTCTCTTTCACCTTCCTTCGCCTGGTTTCACTCTCTTTCACCCTTCTTCGTCTCGTTTCCCTCTCTTTCACCCTCCTTCATCTCGTTTCGCTCTCTTTCACCCTGCTTCATCTTGCTTCGCTCTCTTTTACCCTCCTTTGTATCGTTTCGCTCTCTTTCACCTTCCTTCGTCTCGTTTCGCTCTCTTTCACCCTCCTTTGTCTCGTTTCGCTCTCTTTCACCTTCCTTCGCCTCGTTTCACTCTCTTTCTCCCTCCTTCGTCTCGTTTCGCTCTCTTTCACCCTCCTTCGTCTAGTTTCGCTCTCTTTCACCCTCCTTCATCTCGTTTCGCTCTATTTCAGCCTCCTTCATCTCGTTTCGCTCTCTTTCACCCTCCTTCGTCTCGGTTCGCACTCTTTCTCCATCCTTCGCCTCGTTTCACTCTCTTTCACACTCCTTCGTCTCGTTTTGCTCTCTTCCACTCTCCTTCGACTCGGTTCGCTCTCTTTCTCCTTCCTTCGCCTCGTTTCACTCTCTTTCACACTCCTTCGTCTCGTTTCGCTCTCTTCCACTCACCTTCGTCTCGTTTCGCTCTCTTTCACCCTCCTTCATCTCGTTTTGCACTCTTTCACCCTCCTTCGTCTTGTTTCGCTCTCTTCCACCCTCCTTCGTCTCGTTTCGCCCTCTTTCACCCTCCTTCGTCTCGTTTCGCTCTGTTTGACCCTCCTTCGTCTCGTTTCGCTCTCTTTCACCCTCCTTCATCTCGTTCCTCTCTCTTTCACCCTCCTTCATCTCGTTTCGCTATCTCTCACCCTCCTTCGTCTCGTTTCGCTCTCTTCCACCCTCCTTCGTCTCGTTTCGCCCTCTTTCACCCTTATTCATCTCGTTTCGCTCTCTTTCACCCTCCTTCGCCTCGTTTCACTCTCTTTCACACTCCTTCGTCTCGTTTCGCTCTCTTCCACTCTCCTTTGTCTCGTTTCGCTCTCTTTCACCCTCCTTCGCCTCGTTTCACTCTCTTTCACACTCCTTCGTCTCGTTTCGCTCTCTTCCACTCTCCTTCGTCTCGTTTTGCTCTTTTTCACCCGGCTTCATCTCGTTTCGCTCTCTTTCACCCTCCTTCTACTCGTTTCACTCTCTTCCACCCTCCTTCATCTCGTTTCGCCCTCTTTCACCCTCCTTCGTCTCGTTTCGTCCCCTTTCACCCTCCTTCGTCTCGGTTCGCTCTCTTTCACCCTCCTTCATCTCGTTCCACCCTCTTTCACTCTCCTTCGTCTCGTTTCGCTCTCTTTCACCCTGCTTCGTCTCGTTTCGCACTCTTTGAACCTCCTTCGTCTCGTTTCGCTCTTTTTCACCTGCTTCGTCTCGTTTCGCTCTCTTTCACCCTCCTTCTACTCGTTTCGCTCTCTTTCACCCTCCTTCATCTCGGTTAGCTCTCTTTCACCCTCCTTCGTCTCGTTTAGCTCTCTTTCACCCTCCTACGTCTTGTTTTGCTCTCCTTCACCCTCCTTCATCTCATTTCGCTCTCTTCCACCCTCCTTCATCTCGTTTCGCCCTTTTTAACGCTCGTTTGTCTCGTTTCGCTCTCTTTCACCCTCCTTCGTCTCGTTTCACTCTCTTTCACCTTCCTTCGCCTGGTTTCACTCTCTTTCACCCTTCTTCGTCTCGTTTCCCTCTCTTTCACCCTCCTTCATCTCGTTTCGCTCTCTTTCACCCTGCTTCATCTTGCTTCGCTCTCTTTTACCCTCCTTTGTATCGTTTCGCTCTCTTTCACCTTCCTTCATCTCGTTTCGCTCTCTTTCACCCACCTTTGTCTCGTTTCGCTCTCTTTCACCTTCCTTCGCCTCGTTTCATTCTCTTTCTCCCTCCTTCGTCTCGTTTCGCTCTCTTTCACCCTCCTTCGTCTAGTTTCGCTCTCTTTCACCCTCCTTCATCTCGTTTCGCTCTATTTCAGCCTCCTTCATCTCGTTTCGCTCTCTTTCACCCTCCTTCGTCTCGGTTCGCACTCTTTCTCCTTCCTTCGCCTCGTTTCACTCTCTATCACACTCCTTCGTCTCGTTTCGCTCTCTTCCACTCTCCTTCGACTCGGTTCACTCTCTTTCTCCTTCCTTCGCCTCGTTTCACTCTCTTTCACACTCCTTCATCTCGTTTCGCTCTCTTCCACTCACCTTCGTCTCGTTTCGCCCTCTTTCACCCTCCTTCGTCTCGTTTCGCTCTGTTTGACCCTCCTTCGTCTCGTTTCGCTCTTTTTCACCCTCCTTCACCTCGTTTCGCTCTCTTTCACCCTCCTTTGTCTCGTTTCACTCTCTTTCACCCTCCTTCGTCTCGTTTCGCTCTCTTTCAGCCTCCTTCGTCTCGCTTCGCTCTCTTCCACCCTCCTTCGTCTCGTTTCGACCTCTTTCACCCTCCTTCGTCTCAGTTCGCTCTCTTTCACCTTCCTTCGTCTCGTTTCACTCTCTTTCACCCTCCTTTGTCTCGTTTCGCTCTCTTTCACCCTCCTTCATCTCGTTCCACCCTCTTTCACCCTCCTTTGTCTCGTTTCGCTCTTTTTCACCTGCTTCGTCTCGTTTCGCTCTCTTTCACCCTCCTTCTACTCGTTTCGCTCTCTTTCACCCTCCTTCATCTCGGTTAGCTCTCTTTCACCCTCCTTCATCTCGTTTCGCTGTCTTCCACCCTCCTTCGTCTCGTTTCGCCCTTTTTCACCCTCCTTAGTCTCGTTTCGCTCTCTTTCACCCTCCTTCGTCTCGTTTCGTCCCCTTTCACCCTCCTTCGTCTCGGTTCGCTCTCTTTCACCCTCCTTCATCTCGTTCCACCCTCTTTCACTCTCCTTCGTCTCGTTTCGCTCTCTTTCACCCTGCTTCGTCTCGTTTCGCACTCTTTGAACCTCCTTCGTCTCGTTTCGCTCTTTTTCACCTGCTTCGTCTCGTTTCGCTCTCTTTCACCCTCCTTCTACTCGTTTCGCTCTCTTTCACCCTCCTTCATCTCGGTTAGCTCTCTTTCACCCTCCTTCGTCTCGTTTAGCTCTCTTTCACCCTCCTACGTCTTGTTTTGCTCTCCTTCACCCTCCTTCATCTCATTTCGCTCTCTTCCACCCTCCTTCATCTCGTTTCGCCCTTTTTAACGCTCGTTTGTCTCGTTTCGCTCTCTTTCACCCTCCTTCGTCTCGTTTCACTCTCTTTCACCTTCCTTCGCCTGGTTTCACTCTCTTTCACCCTTCTTCGTCTCGTTTCCCTCTCTTTCACCCTCCTTCATCTCGTTTCGCTCTCTTTCACCCTGCTTCATCTTGCTTCGCTCTCTTTTACCCTCCTTTGTATCGTTTCGCTCTCTTTCACCTTCCTTCGTCTCGTTTCGCTCTCTTTCACCCACCTTTGTCTCGTTTCGCTCTCTTTCACCTTCCTTCGCCTCGTTTCATTCTCTTTCTCCCTCCTTCGTCTCGTTTCGCTCTCTTTCACCCTCCTTCGTCTAGTTTCGCTCTCTTTCACCCTCCTTCATCTCGTTTCGCTCTATTTCAGCCTCCTTCATCTCGTTTCGCTCTCTTTCACCCTCCTTCGTCTCGGTTCGCACTCTTTCTCCTTCCTTCGCCTCGTTTCACTCTCTATCACACTCCTTCGTCTCATTTCGCTCTCTTCCACTCTCCTTCGACTCGGTTCACTCTCTTTCTCCTTCCTTCGCCTCGTTTCACTCTCTTTCACACTCCTTCATCTCGTTTCGCTCTCTTCCACTCACCTTCGTCTCGTTTCGCCCTCTTTCACCCTCCTTCGTCTCGTTTCGCTCTGTTTGACCCTCCTTCGTCTCGTTTCGCTCTTTTTCACCCTCCTTCACCTCGTTTCGCTCTCTTTCACCCTCCTTTGTCTCGTTTCACTCTCTTTCACCCTCCTTCGTCTCGTTTCGCTCTCTTTCAGCCTCCTTCGTCTCGCTTCGCTCTCTTCCACCCTCCTTCGTCTCGTTTCGACCTCTTTCACCCTCCTTCGTCTCAGTTCGCTCTCTTTCACCTTCCTTCGTCTCGTTTCACTCTCTTTCACCCTCCTTTGTCTCGTTTCGCTCTCTTTCACCCTCCTTCATCTCGTTCCACCCTCTTTCACCCTCCTTTGTCTCGTTTCGCTCTTTTTCACCTGCTTCGTCTCGTTTCGCTCTCTTTCACCCTCCTTCTACTCGTTTCGCTCTCTTTCACCCTCCTTCATCTCGGTTAGCTCTCTTTCACCCTCCTTCATCTCGTTTCGCTGTCTTCCAACCTCCTTCGTCTCGTTTCGCCCTTTTTCACCCTCCTTAGTCTCGTTTCGCTCTCTTTCACCCTCCTTCGTCTCGTTTCACTCTCTTTCACCTTCCTTCGCCTGGTTTCACTCTCTTTCACCCTTCTTCGTCTCGTTTCCCTCTCTTTCACCCTCCTTCATCTCGTTTCGCTCTCTTTCACCCTCCTTTGTATCGTTTCGCTCTCTTTCACCTTCCTTCGTCTCGTTTCGCTCTTTTTCACCTGCTTCGTCTCGTTTCGCTCTCTTTCACCCTCCTTCTACTCGTTTCGCTCTCTTTCACCCTCCTTCATCTCGGTTAGCTCTCTTTCACCCTCCTTCGTCTCGTTTAGCTCTCTTTCACCCTCCTTCGTCTTGTTTTGCTCTCCTTCACCCTCCTTCATCGCGTTTCGCTCTCTTCCACCCTCCTTCATCTCGTTTCGTCCTTTTTCACCCTCCTTTGTCTCGTTTCGCTCTCTTTCCCCCTCCTTCGTCTCGTTTCACTCTCTTTCACCTTCCTTCGCCTGGTTTCACTCTCTTTCACCCTTCTTTGTCTCGTTTCCCTCTCTTTCACCCTCCTTCATCTTGCTTCGCTCTCTTTCACCCTCCTTTGTATCGTTTCGCTCTTTTTCACCTTCCTTCGCCTCGTTTCACTCTCTTTCTCCCTCCTTCGTCTCGTTTCGCTCTCTTTCACCCTCCTTCGTCTAGTTTCGCTCTCTTTCACCCTCCTTCATCTCGTTTCGCTCTATTTCACCCTCCTTCATCTCGTTTCGCTCTCTTTCACCCTCCTTCGTCTCGGTTCGCACTCTTTCTCATTCCTTCGCCTCGTTTCACTCTCTTTCACACTCCTTCGTCTCGTTTCGCTCTCTTGCACTCTCCTTCGACTCGGTTCGCTCTCTTTCTCCTTCCTTCGCCTCGTTTCACTCTCTTTCACACTCCTTCGTCTCGTTTCGCTCTCTTCCACTCTCCTTCGTCTCGTTTCGCTCTTTTTCACCCGCCTTCGACTTGTTTCGCTCTCTTTCACCCTCCTTCTACTCGTTTCGCTCTCTTCCACCCTCCTTCGTCTCGGTTCGCTCTCTTTCACCTTCCTTCGTCTCGTTTCACTCTCTTTCACCCTCCTTCGTCTCGTTTCGCTCTCTTTCACCCTCCTTCATCTCATTCCACCCTCTTTCACTCTCCTTCGTCTCGTTTCGCTCTCTTTCACCCTGCTTCGTCTCGTTTCGCACTCTTTCACCCTCCTTCTACTCGTTTCGCTCTCTTTCATCCTCCTTCATCTCGGTTAGCTCTCTTTCACCCTCCTTCGTCTCGTTTAGCTCTCTTTCACCCTCCTTCGTCTTGTTTTGCTCTCCTTCACCCTCATTCATCTCGTTTCGCTCTCTTCCACCCTCCTTCGTCTCGTTTCGCCCTTTTTCACCCTCCTTTGTCTCGTTTCGCTCTCTTTCACCCTCCTTAGTCTCGTTTCGCTCTCTTTCACCCTCCTTCGTCTCGTTTCACTCTCTTTCACCTTCCTTCGCCTGGTTTCACTCTCTTTCACCCTTCTTCGTCTCGTTTCCCTCTCTTTCACCCTCCTTCATCTCGTTTCGCTCTCTTTCACCCTCCTTTGTATCGTTTCACTCTCTTTCACCTTCCTTCGTCTCGTTTCGCTCTTTTTCACCTGCTTCGTCTCGTTTCGCTCTCTTTCACCCTCCTTCTACTCGTTTCGCTCTCTTTCACCCTCCTTCATCTCGGTTAGCTCTCTTTCACCCTCCTTCGTCTCGTTTAGCTCTCTTTCACCCTCCTTCGTCTTGTTTTGCTCTCCTTCACCCTCCTTCATCGCGTTTCGCTCTCTTCCACCCTCCTTCATCTCGTTTCGTCCTTTTTCACCCTCCTTTGTCTCGTTTCGCTCTCTTTCCCCCTCCTTCGTCTCGTTTCACTCTCTTTCACCTTCCTTCGCCTGGTTTCACTCTCTTTCACCCTTCTTTGTCTCGTTTCCCTCTCTTTCACCCTCCTTCATCTTGCTTCGCTCTCTTTCACCCTCCTTTGTATCGTTTCGCTCTTTTTCACCTTCCTTCGCCTCGTTTCACTCTCTTTCTCCCTCCTTCGTCTCGTTTCGCTCTCTTTCACCCTCCTTCGTCTAGTTTCGCTCTCTTTCACCCTCCTTCATCTCGTTTCGCTCTATTTCACCCTCCTTCATCTCGTTTCGCTCTCTTTCACCCTCCTTCGTCTCGGTTCGCACTCTTTCTCATTCCTTCGCCTCGTTTCACTCTCTTTCACACTCCTTCGTCTCGTTTCGCTCTCTTGCACTCTCCTTCGACTCGGTTCGCTCTCTTTCTCCTTCCTTCGCCTCGTTTCACTCTCTTTCACACTCCTTCGTCTCGTTTCGCTCTCTTCCACTCTCCTTCGTCTCGTTTCGCTCTTTTTCACCCGCCTTCGACTTGTTTCGCTCTCTTTCACCCTCCTTCTACTCGTTTCGCTCTCTTCCACCCTCCTTCGTCTCGGTTCGCTCTCTTTCACCTTCCTTCGTCTCGTTTCACTCTCTTTCACCCTCCTTCGTCTCGTTTCGCTCTCTTTCACCCTCCTTCATCTCATTCCACCCTCTTTCACTCTCCTTCGTCTCGTTTCGCTCTCTTTCACCCTGCTTCGTCTCATTTCGCACTCTTTCACCCTCCTTCTACTCGTTTCGCTCTCTTTCATCCTCCTTCATCTCGGTTAGCTCTCTTTCACCCTCCTTCGTCTCGTTTAGCTCTCTTTCACCCTCGTTCGTCTTGTTTTGCTCTCCTTCACCCTCCTTCATCTCGTTTCGCTCTCTTCCACCCTCCTTCGTCTCGTTTCGCCCTTTTTCACCCTCCTTTGTCTCGTTTCGCTCTCTTTCACCATCCTTCATCTCGTTTCACTCTCTTTCACCTTCCTTCGCCTGGTTTCACTCTCTTTCACCCTTCTTCGTCTCGTTTCCCTCTCTTTCACCCTCCTTCATCTCGTTTCGCTCTCTTTCACCCTCCTTCATCTTGCTTCGCTCTCTTTCACCCTCCTTTGTATCGTTTCGCTCTCTTTCACCTTCCTTTGTCTCGTTTCGCTCTCTTTCACCCTCCTTTGTCTCGTTTCGCTCTCTTTCACCTTCTTTCGCCTCGTTTCACTCTCTTTCTCCCTCCTTCGTCTCGTTTCGCTCTCTTTCACCCTGCTTCGTCTAGTTTCGCTCTCTTTCACCCTTCTTCATCTCGTTTCGCTCTATTTCACCCTCCTTCATCTCGTTTCGCTCTCTTTCACCCTCCTTCGTCTCGGTTCGCACTCTTTCTCCTTCCTTCACCTCGTTTCACTCTCTTTCACACTCCTTCGTCTCGTTTCGCTCTCTTCCACTCTCCTTCGACTCGGTTCGCTCTCTTTCTCCTTCCTTCGCCTCGTTTCACTCTCTTTCACACTCCTTCGTCTCGTTTTGCTCTCTTCCACTCTCCTTCGTCTCGTTTCGCTCTCTTTCACACTCCTTCGTCTCGTTTTGCACTCTTTCATCCTCCTTCGTCTTGTTTCGCTCTCTTCCACCCTCCTTCGTCTCGTTTCGCCCTCTTTCACCCTCCTTCGTCTCGTTTCGCTCTGTTTGACCCTCCTTCGTCTCGTTTCGCTCTTGTTCACCCTCCTTCACCTCGTTTCGCTCTCTTTCAACCTCCTTCGTCTCGTTTCACTCTCTTTCACCTTCCTTCGTCTCGTTTCGCTCTCTTTCAGCCTCCTTTGTCTCGCTTCGCTCTCTTTGACACTCCTTCGTCTCGTTTCGCTCTCTTCTACCCAAATTCGTCTTGTTTCGCCCTGTTTCACCCTTCTTCATCTCGTTTCGCTCTCTTTCACCCACCTTCGTCTCGTTTCGCTCTCTTTCACCCTCCTTCGTCTAGTTTCGCTCTCTTTCACCCTCCTTCATCTCGTTTCGCTCTATTTCACCCTCCTTCATCTCGTTTCGCTCCCTTTCACCCTCCTTCGTCTCGGTTCGCACTCTTTCTCCTTCCTTCGCCTCGTTTCATTCTCTTTCACACTCCTTCATCTCGTTTCGCCCTCTTCCACTCTCCTTCAACTCGGTTCGCTCTCTTTCTCCTTCCTTCGCCTCGTTTCACTCTCTTTCACACTCCTTCATCTCGTTTCGCTCTCTTCCACTCTCCTTCGTCTCGTTTCGCTCTCTTTCACACTCCTTCATCTCGTTTCGCTCTCTTTCACCCTCCTTTGTCTTGTTTCGCTCTCTTTCACCCTCCTTCATCTCGTTTCGAAGTCTTTCACCCTCCTTCGTCTCGTTTCGCTCTGTTTGACACTCCTTCGTCTCGTTTCGCTCTCTTTCACCATCCTTCGTCTCGTTTCACTCTCTTTCACCCTCCTTCGTCTCGTTTCGCTCTCTTTCAGCCTCCTTTGTCTCGCTTCGCTCTCTTTGACACTCCTTCGTCTCGTTTCGCTCTCTTCTTCCCAAATTCGTCTTGTTTCGCCCTGTTTCACACTTCTTCATCTCGTTTCGCTCTCTTTCACCCACCTTCATCTCGTTTCGCTCTCTTTCACCCTCCTTCGTCTAGTTTCGCTCTCTTTCACCCTCCTTCATCTCGTTTCGCTCTATTTAACCCTCCTTCATCTCGTTTCGCTCTCTTTCACCCTCCTACGTCTCGGTTCACACTCTTTCTCGTTCCTTCGCCTCGTTTCACTCTCTTTCACACTACTTCGTCTCGTTTCGCTCTCTTCCACTCTCCTTCGACTCGGTTCGCTCTCTTTCTCCTTCCTTCGCCTCGTTTCACTCTCTTTCACACTCCTTCGTCTTGTTTCGCTCTCTTCCACTCTCTTTCGTCTCGTTTCGCTCTCTTTCACACTCCTTCATCTCGTTTCGCTCTCTTTCACCCTCCTTTGTCTTGTTTCGCCCTCTTTCACCCTCCTTCGTCTCGTTTCGCTCTGTTTGAACCTCCTTCGTCTCGTTTCGCTCTCTTTCACCCTCCTTCATCTCGTTTCGCTCTATTTAACCCTCCTTCATCTCGTTTCGCTCTCTTTCACCCTCCTACGTCTCGGTTCACACTCTTTCTCGTTCCTTCGCCTCTTTTCACTCTCTTTCACACTACTTCGTCTCCTTTCGCTCTCTTCCACTCTCCTTCGACTCGGTTCGCTCTCTTTCTCCTTCCTTCGCCTCGTTTCACTCTCTTTCACACTCCTTCGTCTCGTTTCGCTCTCTTCCACTCTCTTTCGTCTCGTTTCGCGCTCTTTCACACTCCTTCATCTCGTTTCGCTCTCTTTCACCCTCCTTTGTCTTGTTTCGCTCTCTTTCACCCTCCTTCATCTCGTTTCGCCCTCTTTCACCCTCCTTCGTCTCGTTTCGCTCTGTTTGACCCTCCTTCGTCTGGTTTCGCTCTCTTTCACCATCCTTCGCCTCGTTTCGCTCTCTTTCACCCTCCTTCGTCTCGTTTCGCTCTCTTTCACCCTCCTTCGTCTCGTATCGCTCTCTTTCCACCTCCTTCGCCTCGTTTCACTCTCTTCCACACACCATCGTCTCGTTTCGCCCTCTTTCACCCTCCTTCGTCTCGGTTCGCTCTCCTTCACCCTCCTTCGTCTCGTTTTGCTCTCTTCCACTCTCCTTCGACTCGGTTCGCTCTCTTTCTCCTTCCTTCGCCTTGTTTCACTCTCTTTCACACTCCTTCGTCTCGTTTCGCTCTCTTCCACTCACCTTCGTCTCGTTTCGCTCTCTTTCACCCTCCTTCATCTCGTTTCGCTATCTCTCACCCTCCTTCGTCTCGTTTCGCTCTCTTCCACCCTACTTCGTCTCGTTTCGCCCTCTTTCACCCTTATTCATCTCGTTTCGCTCTCTTTCACCCTCCTTCGCCTCGTTTCACTCTCTTTCACACTCCTTCGTCTCGTTTCGCTCTCTTCCACTCTCCTTTGTCTCGTTTCGCTCTCTTTCACCCTCCTTCGCCTCGTTTCACTCTCTTTCACACTCCTTCGTCTCGTTTCGCTCTCTTCCACTCTCCTTCGTCTCGTTTTGCTCTTTTTCACCCGGCTTCATCTCGTTTCGCTCTCTTTCACCCTCCTTCTACTCGTTTCACTCTCTTCCACCCTCCTTCGTCTCGTTTCGCCCTCTTTCACCCTCCTTCGTCTCGTTTCGTCCCCTTTCACCCTCCTTCGTCTTGGTTCGCTCTCTTTCACCCTCCTTCATCTCGTTCCACCCTCTTTCACTCTCCTTCGTCTCGTTTCGCTCTCTTTCACCCTGCTTCGTCTCGTTTCGCACTCTTTGAACCTCCTTCGTCTCGTTTCGCTCTTTTTCACCTGCTTCGTCTCGTTTCGCTCTCTTTCACCCTCCTTCTACTCGTTTCGCTCTCTTTCACCCTCCTTCATCTCGGTTAGCTCTCTTTCACCCTCCTTCGTCTCGTTTAGCTCTCTTTCACCCTCCTTCATCTCATTCCACCCTCTTTCACTCTCCTTCGTCTCGTTTCGCTCTCTTTCACCCTGCTTCGTCTCATTTCGCACTCTTTCACCCTCCTTCTACTCGTTTCGCTCTCTTTCATCCTCCTTCATCTCGGTTAGCTCTCTTTCACCCTCCTTCGTCTCGTTTAGCTCTCTTTCACCCTCGTTCGTCTTGTTTTGCTCTCCTTCACCCTCCTTCATCTCGTTTCGCTCTCTTCCACCCTCCTTCGTCTCGTTTCGCCCTTTTTCACCCTCCTTTGTCTCGTTTCGCTCTCTTTCACCATCCTTCATCTCGTTTCACTCTCTTTCACCTTCCTTCGCCTGGTTTCACTCTCTTTCACCCTTCTTCGTCTCGTTTCCCTCTCTTTCACCCTCCTTCATCTCGTTTCGCTCTCTTTCACCCTCCTTCATCTTGCTTCGCTCTCTTTCACCCTCCTTTGTATCGTTTCGCTCTCTTTCACCTTCCTTTGTCTCGTTTCGCTCTCTTTCACCCTCCTTTGTCTCGTTTCGCTCTCTTTCACCTTCTTTCGCCTCGTTTCACTCTCTTTCTCCCTCCTTCGTCTCGTTTCGCTCTCTTTCACCCTGCTTCGTCTAGTTTCGCTCTCTTTCACCCTTCTTCATCTCGTTTCGCTCTATTTCACCCTCCTTCATCTCGTTTCGCTCTCTTTCACCCTCCTTCGTCTCGGTTCGCACTCTTTCTCCTTCCTTCACCTCGTTTCACTCTCTTTCACACTCCTTCGTCTCGTTTCGCTCTCTTCCACTCTCCTTCGACTCGGTTCGCTCTCTTTCTCCTTCCTTCACCTCGTTTCACTCTCTTTCACACTCCTTCGTCTCGTTTTGCTCTCTTCCACTCTCCTTCGTCTCGTTTCGCTCTCTTTCACACTCCTTCGTCTCGTTTTGCACTCTTTCATCCTCCTTCGTCTTGTTTCGCTCTCTTCCACCCTCCTTCGTCTCGTTTCGCCCTCTTTCACCCTCCTTCGTCTCGTTTCGCTCTGTTTGACCCTCCTTCGTCTCGTTTCGCTCTTGTTCACCCTCCTTCACCTCGTTTCGCTCTCTTTCAACCTCCTTCGTCTCGTTTCACTCTCTTTCACCTTCCTTCGTCTCGTTTCGCTCTCTTTCAGCCTCCTTTGTCTCGCTTCGCTCTCTTTGACACTCCTTCGTCTCGTTTCGCTCTCTTCTACCCAAATTCGTCTTGTTTCGCCCTGTTTCACCCTTCTTCATCTCGTTTCGCTCTCTTTCACCCACCTTCGTCTCGTTTCGCTCTCTTTCACCCTCCTTCGTCTAGTTTCGCTCTCTTTCACCCTCCTTCATCTCGTTTCGCTCTATTTCACCCTCCTTCATCTCGTTTCGCTCCCTTTCACCCTCCTTCGTCTCGGTTCGCACTCTTTCTCCTTCCTTCGCCTCGTTTCATTCTCTTTCACACTCCTTCATCTCGTTTCGCCCTCTTCCACTCTCCTTCAACTCGGTTCGCTCTCTTTCTCCTTCCTTCGCCTCGTTTCACTCTCTTTCACACTCCTTCATCTCGTTTCGCTCTCTTCCACTCTCCTTCGTCTCGTTTCGCTCTCTTTCACACTCCTTCATCTCGTTTCGCTCTCTTTCACCCTCCTTTGTCTTGTTTCGCTCTCTTTCACCCTCCTTCATCTCGTTTCGAAGTCTTTCACCCTCCTTCGTCTCGTTTCGCTCTGTTTGACACTCCTTCGTCTCGTTTCGCTCTCTTTCACCATCCTTCGTCTCGTTTCACTCTCTTTCACCCTCCTTCGTCTCGTTTCGCTCTCTTTCAGCCTCCTTTGTCTCGCTTCGCTCTCTTTGACACTCCTTCGTCTCGTTTCGCTCTCTTCTTCCCAAATTCGTCTTGTTTCGCCCTGTTTCACACTTCTTCATCTCGTTTCGCTCTCTTTCACCCACCTTCATCTCGTTTCGCTCTCTTTCACCCTCCTTCGTCTAGTTTCGCTCTCTTTCACCCTCCTTCATCTCGTTTCGCTCTATTTAACCCTCCTTCATCTCGTTTCGCTCTCTTTCACCCTCCTACGTCTCGGTTCACACTCTTTCTCGTTCCTTCGCCTCGTTTCACTCTCTTTCACACTACTTCGTCTCGTTTCGCTCTCTTCCACTCTCCTTCGACTCGGTTCGCTCTCTTTCTCCTTCCTTCGCCTCGTTTCACTCTCTTTCACACTCCTTCGTCTTGTTTCGCTCTCTTCCACTCTCTTTCGTCTCGTTTCGCTCTCTTTCACACTCCTTCATCTCGTTTCGCTCTCTTTCACCCTCCTTTGTCTTGTTTCGCCCTCTTTCACCCTCCTTCGTCTCGTTTCGCTCTGTTTGAACCTCCTTCGTCTCGTTTCGCTCTCTTTCACCCTCCTTCATCTCGTTTCGCTCTATTTAACCCTCCTTCATCTCGTTTCGCTCTCTTTCACCCTCCTACGTCTCGGTTCACACTCTTTCTCGTTCCTTCGCCTCTTTTCACTCTCTTTCACACTACTTCGTCTCCTTTCGCTCTCTTCCACTCTCCTTCGACTCGGTTCGCTCTCTTTCTCCTTCCTTCGCCTCGTTTCACTCTCTTTCACACTCCTTCGTCTCGTTTCGCTCTCTTCCACTCTCTTTCGTCTCGTTTCGCGCTCTTTCACACTCCTTCATCTCGTTTCGCTCTCTTTCACCCTCCTTTGTCTTGTTTCGCTCTCTTTCACCCTCCTTCATCTCGTTTCGCCCTCTTTCACCCTCCTTCGTCTCGTTTCGCTCTGTTTGACCCTCCTTCGTCTGGTTTCGCTCTCTTTCACCATCCTTCGCCTCGTTTCGCTCTCTTTCACCCTCCTTCGTCTCGTTTCGCTCTCTTTCACCCTCCTTCGTCTCGTATCGCTCTCTTTCCACCTCCTTCGCCTCGTTTCACTCTCTTCCACACACCATCGTCTCGTTTCGCCCTCTTTCACCCTCCTTCGTCTCGGTTCGCTCTCCTTCACCCTCCTTCGTCTCGTTTTGCTCTCTTCCACTCTCCTTCGACTCGGTTCGCTCTCTTTCTCCTTCCTTCGCCTTGTTTCACTCTCTTTCACACTCCTTCGTCTCGTTTCGCTCTCTTCCACTCACCTTCGTCTCGTTTCGCTCTCTTTCACCCTCCTTCATCTCGTTTCGCTATCTCTCACCCTCCTTCGTCTCGTTTCGCTCTCTTCCACCCTACTTCGTCTCGTTTCGCCCTCTTTCACCCTTATTCATCTCGTTTCGCTCTCTTTCACCCTCCTTCGCCTCGTTTCACTCTCTTTCACACTCCTTCGTCTCGTTTCGCTCTCTTCCACTCTCCTTTGTCTCGTTTCGCTCTCTTTCACCCTCCTTCGCCTCGTTTCACTCTCTTTCACACTCCTTCGTCTCGTTTCGCTCTCTTCCACTCTCCTTCGTCTCGTTTTGCTCTTTTTCACCCGGCTTCATCTCGTTTCGCTCTCTTTCACCCTCCTTCTACTCGTTTCACTCTCTTCCACCCTCCTTCGTCTCGTTTCGCCCTCTTTCACCCTCCTTCGTCTCGTTTCGTCCCCTTTCACCCTCCTTCGTCTTGGTTCGCTCTCTTTCACCCTCCTTCATCTCGTTCCACCCTCTTTCACTCTCCTTCGTCTCGTTTCGCTCTCTTTCACCCTGCTTCGTCTCGTTTCGCACTCTTTGAACCTCCTTCGTCTCGTTTCGCTCTTTTTCACCTGCTTCGTCTCGTTTCGCTCTCTTTCACCCTCCTTCTACTCGTTTCGCTCTCTTTCACCCTCCTTCATCTCGGTTAGCTCTCTTTCACCCTCCTTCGTCTCGTTTAGCTCTCTTTCACCCTCCTACGTCTTGTTTTGCTCTCCTTCACCCTCCTTCATCTCATTTCGCTCTCTTCCACCCTCCTTCATCTCGTTTCGCCCTTTTTAACGCTCGTTTGTCTCGTTTCGCTCTCTTTCACCCTCCTTCGTCTCGTTTCACTCTCTTTCACCTTCCTTCGCCTGGTTTCACTCTCTTTCACCCTTCTTCGTCTCGTTTCCCTCTCTTTCACCCTCCTTCATCTCGTTTCGCTCTCTTTCACCCTGCTTCATCTTGCTTCGCTCTCTTTTACCCTCCTTTGTATCGTTTCGCTCTCTTTCACCTTCCTTCGTCTCGTTTCGCTCTCTTTCACCCACCTTTGTCTCGTTTCGCTCTCTTTCACCTTCCTTCGCCTCGTTTCATTCTCTTTCTCCCTCCTTCGTCTCGTTTCGCTCTCTTTCACCCTCCTTCGTCTAGTTTCGCTCTCTTTCACCCTCCTTCATCTCGTTTCGCTCTATTTCAGCCTCCTTCATCTCGTTTCGCTCTCTTTCACCCTCCTTCGTCTCGGTTCGCACTCTTTCTCCTGCCTTCGCCTCGTTTCACTCTCTATCACACTCCTTCGTCTCGTTTCGCTCTCTTCCACTCTCCTTCGACTCGGTTCACTCTCTTTCTCCTTCCTTCGCCTCGTTTCACTCTCTTTCACACTCCTTCGTCTCGTTTCGCTCTCTTCCACTCACCTTCGTCTCGTTTCGCCCTCTTTCACCCTCCTTCGTCTCGTTTCGCTCTGTTTGACCCTCCTTCGTCTCGTTTCGCTCTTTTTCACCCTCCTTCACCTCGTTTCGCTCTCTTTCACCCTCCTTTGTCTCGTTTCACTCTCTTTCACCCTCCTTCGTCTCGTTTCGCTCTCTTTCAGCCTCCTTCGTCTCGCTTCGCTCTCTTCCACCCTCCTTCGTCTCGTTTCGACCTCTTTCACCCTCCTTCGTCTCAGTTCGCTCTCTTTCACCTTCCTTCGTCTCGTTTCACTCTCTTTCACCCTCCTTTGTCTCGTTTCGCTCTCTTTCACCCTCCTTCATCTCGTTCCACCCTCTTTCACCCTCCTTTGTCTCGTTTCGCTCTTTTTCACCTGCTTCGTCTCGTTTCGCTCTCTTTCACCCTCCTTCTACTCGTTTCGCTCTCTTTCACCCTCCTTCATCTCGGTTAGCTCTCTTTCACCCTCCTTCATCTCGTTTCGCTGTATTCCACCCTCCTTCGTCTCGTTTCGCCCTTTTTCACCCTCCTTAGTCTCGTTTCGCTCTCTTTCACCCTCCTTCGTCTCGGTTCGCACTCTTTCTCCTTCCTTCGCCTCGTTTCACTCTCTATCACACTCCTTCGTCTCGTTTCGCTCTCTTCCACTCTCCTTCGACTCGGTTCACTCTCTTTCTCCTTCCTTCGCCTCGTTTCACTCTCTTTCACACTCCTTCGTCTCGTTTCGCTCTCTTCCACTCACCTTCGTCTCGTTTCGCCCTCTTTCACCCTCCTTCGTCTCGTTTCGCTCTGTTTGACCCTCCTTCGTCTCGTTTCGCTCTTTTTCACCCTCCTTCACCTCGTTTCGCTCTCTTTCACCCTCCTTTGTCTCGTTTCACTCTCTTTCACCCTCCTTCGTCTCGTTTCGCTCTCTTTCAGCCTCCTTCGTCTCGCTTCGCTCTCTTCCACCCTCCTTCGTCTCGTTTCGACCTCTTTCACCCTCCTTCGTCTCAGTTCGCTCTCTTTCACCTTCCTTCGTCTCGTTTCACTCTCTTTCACCCTCCTTTGTCTCGTTTCGCTCTCTTTCACCCTCCTTCATCTCGTTCCACCCTCTTTCACCCTCCTTTGTCTCGTTTCGCTCTTTTTCACCTGCTTCGTCTCGTTTCGCTCTCTTTCACCCTCCTTCTACTCGTTTCGCTCTCTTTCACCCTCCTTCATCTCGGTTAGCTCTCTTTCACCCTCCTTCATCTCGTTTCGCTGTATTCCACCCTCCTTCGTCTCGTTTCGCCCTTTTTCACCCTCCTTAGTCTCGTTTCGCTCTCTTTCACCCTCCTTCGTCTCGTTTCACTCTCTTTCACCTTCCTTCGCCTGGTTTCACTCTCTTTCACCCTTCTTCGTCTCGTTTCCCTCTCTTTCACCCTCCTTCATCTCGTTTCGCTCTCTTTCACACTCCTTTGTATCGTTTCGCTCTCTTTCACCTTCCTTCGTCTCGTTTCGCTCTTTTTCACCTGCTTCGTCTCGTTTCGCTCTCTTTCACCCTCCTTCTACTCGTTTCGCTCTCTTTCACCCTCCTTCATCTCGGTTAGCTCTCTTTCACCCTCCTTCGTCTCGTTTAGCTCTCTTTCACCCTCCTTCGTCTTGTTTTGCTCTCCTTCACCCTCCTTCATCGTGTTTCGCTCTCTTCCACCCTCCTTCATCTC
Source organism: Scyliorhinus torazame (assembly GCF_047496885.1). Taxonomy (NCBI): domain Eukaryota; kingdom Metazoa; phylum Chordata; class Chondrichthyes; order Carcharhiniformes; family Scyliorhinidae; genus Scyliorhinus; species Scyliorhinus torazame. Next base: position 382,640 of record NC_092725.1, on the reverse strand, counting down.
GTTTCGTCCTTTTTCACCCTCCTTTGTCTCGTTTCGCTCTCTTTCCCCCTCCTTCGTCTCGTTTCACTCTCTTTCACCTTCCTTCGCCTGGTTTCACTCTCTTTCACCCTTCTTTGTCTCGTTTCCCTCTCTTTCACCCTCCTTCATCTTGCTTCGCTCTCTTTCACCCTCCTTTGTATCGTTTCGCTCTTTTTCACCTTCCTTCGCCTCGTTTCACTCTCTTTCTCCCTCCTTCGTCTCGTTTCGCTCTCTTTCACCCTCCTTCGTCTAGTTTCGCTCTCTTTCACCCTCCTTCATCTCGTTTCGCTCTATTTCACCCTCCTTCATCTCGTTTCGCTCTCTTTCACCCTCCTTCGTCTCGGTTCGCACTCTTTCTCATTCCTTCGCCTCGTTTCACTCTCTTTCACACTCCTTCGTCTCGTTTCGCTCTCTTGCACTCTCCTTCGACTCGGTTCGCTCTCTTTCTCCTTCCTTCGCCTCGTTTCACTCTCTTTCACACTCCTTCGTCTCGTTTCGCTCTCTTCCACTCTCCTTCGTCTCGTTTCGCTCTTTTTCACCCGCCTTCGACTTGTTTCGCTCTCTTTCACCCTCCTTCTACTCGTTTCGCTCTCTTCCACCCTCCTTCGTCTCGGTTCGCTCTCTTTCACCTTCCTTCGTCTCGTTTCACTCTCTTTCACCCTCCTTCGTCTCGTTTCGCTCTCTTTCACCCTCCTTCATCTCATTCCACCCTCTTTCACTCTCCTTCTACTCGTTTCGCTCTCTTTCATCCTCCTTCATCTCGGTTAGCTCTCTTTCACCCTCCTTCGTCTCGTTTAGCTCTCTTTCACCCTCCTTCGTCTTGTTTTGCTCTCCTTCACCCTCCTTCATCTCGTTTCGCTCTCTTCCACCCTCCTTCGTCTCGTTTCGCCCTTTTTCACCCTCCTTTGTCTCGTTTCGCTCTCTTTCACCATCCTTCATCTCGTTTCACTCTCTTTCACCTTCCTTCGCCTGGTTTCACTCTCTTTCACCCTTCTTCGTCTCGTTTCCCTCTCTTTCACCCTCCTTCATCTCGTTTCGCTCTCTTTCACCCTCCTTCATCTTGCTTCGCTCTCTTTCACCCTCCTTTGTATCGTTTCGCTCTCTTTCACCTTCCTTTGTCTCGTTTCGCTCTCTTTCACCCTCCTTTGTCTCGTTTCGCTCTCTTTCACCTTCTTTCGCCTCGTTTCACTCTCTTTCTCCCTCCTTCGTCTCGTTTCGCTCTCTTTCACCCTCCTTCGTCTAGTTTCGCTCTCTTTCACCCTTCTTCATCTCGTTTCGCTCTATTTCACCCTCCTTCATCTCGTTTCGCTCTCTTTCACCCTCCTTCGTCTCGGTTCGCACTCTTTCTCCTTCCTTCACCTCGTTTCACTCTCTTTCACACTCCTTCGTCTCGTTTCGCTCTCTTCCACTCTCCTTCGACTCGGTTCGCTCTCTTTCTCCTTCCTTCGCCTCGTTTCACTCTCTTTCACACTCCTTCGTCTCGTTTCGCTCTCTTCCACTCTCCTTCGTCTCGTTTCGCTCTCTTTCACACTCCTTCGTCTCGTTTTGCACTCTTTCATCCTCCTTCGTCTTGTTTCGCTCTCTTCCACCCTCCTTCGTCTCGTTTCGCCCTCTTTCACCCTCCTTCGTCTCGTTTCACTCTGTTTGACCCTCCTTCGTCTCGTTTCGCTCTTGTTCACCCTCCTTCACCTCGTTTCGCTCTCTTTCAACCTCCTTCGTCTCGTTTCGCTCTCTTTCACCCTCCTTCATCTCATTCCACCCTCTTTCACTCTCCTTCTACTCGTTTCGCTCTCTTTCATCCTCCTTCATCTCGGTTAGCTCTCTTTCACCCTCCTTCGTCTCGTTTAGCTCTCTTTCACCCTCCTTCGTCTTGTTTTGCTCTCCTTCACCCTCCTTCATCTCGTTTCGCTCTCTTCCACCCTCCTTCGTCTCGTTTCGCCCTTTTTCACCCTCCTTTGTCTCGTTTCGCTCTCTTTCACCATCCTTCATCTCGTTTCACTCTCTTTCACCTTCCTTCGCCTGGTTTCACTCTCTTTCACCCTTCTTCGTCTCGTTTCCCTCTCTTTCACCCTCCTTCATCTCGTTTCGCTCTCTTTCACCCTCCTTCATCTTGCTTCGCTCTCTTTCACCCTCCTTTGTATCGTTTCGCTCTCTTTCACCTTCCTTTGTCTCGTTTCGCTCTCTTTCACCCTCCTTTGTCTCGTTTCGCTCTCTTTCACCTTCTTTCGCCTCGTTTCACTCTCTTTCTCCCTCCTTCGTCTCGTTTCGCTCTCTTTCACCCTCCTTCGTCTAGTTTCGCTCTCTTTCACCCTTCTTCATCTCGTTTCGCTCTATTTCACCCTCCTTCATCTCGTTTCGCTCTCTTTCACCCTCCTTCGTCTCGGTTCGCACTCTTTCTCCTTCCTTCACCTCGTTTCACTCTCTTTCACACTCCTTCGTCTCGTTTCGCTCTCTTCCACTCTCCTTCGACTCGGTTCGCTCTCTTTCTCCTTCCTTCGCCTCGTTTCACTCTCTTTCACACTCCTTCGTCTCGTTTCGCTCTCTTCCACTCTCCTTCGTCTCGTTTCGCTCTCTTTCACACTCCTTCGTCTCGTTTTGCACTCTTTCATCCTCCTTCGTCTTGTTTCGCTCTCTTCCACCCTCCTTCGTCTCGTTTCGCCCTCTTTCACCCTCCTTCGTCTCGTTTCGCTCTGTTTGACCCTCCTTCGTCTCGTTTCGCTCTTGTTCACCCTCCTTCACCTCGTTTCGCTCTCTTTCAACCTCCTTCGTCTCGTTTCACTCTCTTTCACCTTCCTTCGTCTCGTTTCGCTCTCTTTCAGCCTCCTTTGTCTCGCTTCGCTCTCTTTGACACTCCTTCGTCTCGTTTCGCTCTCTTCTACCCAAATTCATCTTGTTTCGCCCTGTTTCACCCTTCTTCATCTCGTTTCGCTCTCTTTCACCCACCTTCGTCTCGTTTCGCTCTCTTTCACCCTCCTTCGTCTAGTTTCGCTCTCTTTCACCCTCCTTCATCTCGTTTCGCTCTATTTCACCCTCCTTCATCTCGTTTCGCTCCCTTTCACCCTCCTTCGTCTCGGTTCGCACTCTTTCTCCTTCCTTCGCCTCGTTTCACTCTCTTTCACACTCCTTCATCTCGTTTCGCCCTCTTCCACTCTCCTTCAACTCGGTTCGCTCTCTTTCTCCTTCCTTCGCCTCGTTTCACTCTCTTTCACACTCCTTCGTCTCGTTTCGCTCTCTTCCACTCTCCTTCGTCTCGTTTCGCTCTCTTTCACACTCCTTCATCTCGTTTCGCTCTCTTTCACCCTCCTTTGTCTTGTTTCGCTCTCTTTCACCCTCCTTCATCTCGTTTCGAAGTCTTTCACCCTCCTTCGTCTCGTTTCGCTCTGTTTGACACTCCTTCGTCTCGTTTCGCTCTCTTTCACCATCCTTCGTCTCGTTTCACTCTCTTTCACCCTCCTTCGTCTCGTTTCGCTCTCTTTCAGCCTCCTTTGTCTCGCTTCGCTCTCTTTGACACTCCTTCGTCTCGTTTCGCTCTCTTCTTCCCAAATTCGTCTTGTTTCGCCCTGTTTCACACTTCTTCATCTCGTTTCGCTCTCTTTCACCCACCTTCATCTCGTTTCGCTCTCTTTCACCCTCCTTCGTCTAGTTTCGCTCTCTTTCACCCTCCTTCATCTCGTTTCGCTCTATTTAACCCTCCTTCATCTCGTTTCGCTCTCTTTCACCCTCCTACGTCTCGGTTCACACTCTTTCTCGTTCCTTCGCCTCGTTTCACTCTCTTTCACACTACTTCGTCTCGTTTCGCTCTCTTCCACTCTCCTTCGACTCGGTTCGCTCTCTTTCTCCTTCCTTCGCCTCGTTTCACTCTCTTTCACACTCCTTCGTCTTGTTTCGCTCTCTTCCACTCTCTTTCGTCTCGTTTCGCTCTCTTTCACACTCCTTCATCTCGTTTCGCTCTCTTTCACCCTCCTTTGTCTTGTTTCGCCCTCTTTCACCCTCCTTCGTCTCGTTTCGCTCTGTTTGACCCTCCTTCGTCTCGTTTCGCTCTCTTTCACCCTCCTTCATCTCGTTTCGCTCTATTTAACCCTCCTTCATCTCGTTTCGCTCTCTTTCACCCTCCTACGTCTCGGTTCACACTCTTTCTCGTTCCTTCGCCTCGTTTCACTCTCTTTCACACTACTTCATCTCCTTTCGCTCTCTTCCACTCTCCTTCGACTCGGTTCGCTCTCTTTCTCCTTCCTTCGCCTCGTTTCACTCTCTTTCACACTCCTTCGTCTCGTTTCGCTCTCTTCCACTCTCTTTCGTCTCGTTTCGCGCTCTTTCACACTCCTTCATCTCGTTTCGCTCTCTTTCACCCTCCTTTGTCTTGTTTCGCTCTCTTTCACCCTCCTTCATCTCGTTTCGCCCTCTTTCACCCTCCTTCGTCTCGTTTCGCTCTGTTTGACCCTCCTTCGTCTCGTTTCGCTCTCTTTCACCATCCTTCGCCTCGTTTCGCTCTCTTTCACCCTCCTTCGTCTCGTTTCGCTCTCTTTCACCCTCCTTCGTCTCGTATCGCTCTCTTTCCACCTCCTTCGCCTCGTTTCACTCTCTTCCACACACCATCGTCTCGTTTCGCCCTCTTTCACCCTCCTTCGTCTCGGTTCGCTCTCCTTCACCCTCCTTCGTCTCGTTTCGCTCTCTTTCACCCTCCTTCATCTCGTTCCTCTCTCTTTCACCCTCCTTCATCTCGTTTCGCTATCTCTCACCCTCCTTCGTCTCGTTTCGCTCTCTTCCGCTCTCCTTCGTCTCGTTTCGCCCTCTTTCACCCTTATTCATCTCGTTTCGCTCTCTTTCACCCTCCTTCGCCTCGTTTCACTCTCTTTCACACTCCTTCGTCTCGTTTCGCTCTGTTCCACTCTCCTTCGTCTCGTTTCGCTCTTTTTGACCCGGCTTCGTCTCGTTTCGCTCTGGTTCACCCTCCTTCTACTCGTTTCACTCTCTTCCAACCTCCTTCGTATCGTTTTGCCCTCTTTCACCCTCCTTTGTCTCGTTTCGCCCTCTTTCACCCTCCTTCGTCTCGTTTCGCCCTCTTTCACCCTTATTCATCTCGTTTCACTGTCTTTCACCCTCCTTCGTCTCGTTTTGCTCTCTTTCACCCTCCTTCATCTCTTTCCACCCTCTTTCACTCTCCTTCATCTCGTTTCGCTCTCGTTCACCCTGCTTCGTCTCGTTTCGCACTCTTTGAACCTACTTTGTCTCGTTTCGCTCTTTTTCACCTGCTTCGTCTCGTTTCGCTCTCTTTAACCCTCCTTCTACTCGTTTCGCTCTCTTTCACCCTCCTTCATCTCGGTTAGCTCTCTTTCACCCTCCTTCGTCTCGTTTAGCTCTCTTTCACCCTCCTACGTCTTGTTTTGCTCTCCTTCACCCTCCTTCATCTCATTTCGCTCTCTTCCACCCTCCTTCATCTCGTTTCGCCCTTTTTCACGCTCGTTTGTCTCGTTTCGCTCTCTTTCACCCTCCTTCGTCTCGTTTCACTCTCTTTCACCTTCCTTCCCATGGTTTCACTCTCCTTCACCCTTCTTCATCCCGTTTCCATCTCTTTCACCCTCCTTCATCTCGTTTCGCTCTCTTTCACCCTCCTTCATCTTGCTTCGCTCTCTTTCACCCTCCTTTGTATCGTATCGCTCTCTTTCACCTTCCTTCGTCTCGTTTCGCTCTCTTTCACCCTCCTTTGTCTTGTTTCGCTCTCTTTCACCTTCCTTCGCCTCGTTTCACTCTCTTTCTCCCTCCTTCATCTCGTTTCGCTCTCTTTCACCCTCCTTCGTCTAGTTTCGCTCTCTTTCACCCTCCTTCATCTCGTTTCGCTCTATTTCACCCTCCTTCATCTCGTTTCGCTCTCTTTCACCCTCCTTCGCCTCGTTTCACTCTCTTTCATACTCCTCCGTCTCGTTTCGCTCTCTTTCACTCTCCTTCGTCTCGTTTCGCTCTCTTTCACCCTCCTTCCTCTCGTTTTGCACTCTTTCACCCTCCTTCGTCTTGTTTCGCTCTTTCCACCCTCCTTCGTCTCGTTTCGCTCTCTTTCACCCTCCTTCGTCTCGTTTCGCTCTGTTTGACCCTCCTTCGTCTCGTTTCGCTCTTTTTCACCCTCCTTCACCTCGTTTCGCTCTCTTTCACCCACCTTTGTCTCGTTTCACTCTCTTTCACCCTCCTTCGTCTCGTTTCGCTCTCTTTCAGCCTCCTTCGTCTCGCTTCGCTCTCTTTGACACTCCTTCGTCTCGTTTCGCTCTCTTCTACCCAAATTCGTCTTGTTTCGCCCTGTTTCACCCTTCTTCATCTCGTTTCGCTCTCTTTCACCCACCTTCGTCTCGTTTCGCCCTTTTTCAACCTTCTTTAGTCTCGTTTCGCTCTCTTTCACCCTCCTTCGTCTCGTTTCACTCTCTTTCACCTTCCTTCGCCTGGTTTCACTCTCTTTCACCCTTCTTCGTCTCGTTTCCCTCTCTTTCACCCTCCTTCATCTCGTTTCGCTCTCTTTCACCCTCCTTCGTATCGTTTCGCTCTCATTCACCTTCCTTCGTCTCGTTTCGCTCTTTTTCACCTGCTTCGTCTCGTTTCGCTCTCTTTCACCCTCCTTCTACTCGTTTCGCTCTCTTTCACCCTCCTTCATCTCGGTTAGCTCTCTTTCACCCTCCTTCGTCTCGTTTCCCTCTTTTTGACCCTCCTTCGTCTCGTTTCGCTCTCTTCCACTCCCCTTCGTCTCGATTCGCCCTCTTTCACCCTTCTTCAACTCCTTTCGCTCTCTTTCACCCACCTTCGTCTCGTTTCGCTCTGTTTCACCCTCCTTCGTCTCGTTTCGCTCTCTTTCACCCTCCTTCGTCTCGTTTAGCTCTCTTTCACCCTCCTTCGTCTCGTTTCGCTCTCTATCACCCTCCTTCATCTCGTTTGGCTCTCTTTCACCCTCCTTCGTCTCGTTTCACTCTCTTTCACCCTCCTTCGTCTCGTTTCGCTTTCTTCCACCCTCCTTCGTCTCGTTTCGACCTCTTTCACCCTCCTTCGTCTCGTTTCACTCTGTTTGACCCTCCTTCGTCTCGTTTCGCTCTCTTTCACCCTCCTTCGTCTCGTTTCGCTCTCTTTCAACCTCCTTCGTCTCGTTTCGCTCTCTTTCCGCCTCCTTCATCTCGTTCCACCCTCTTTCACCCTCCTTCATCTCGTTTCGCTCTCTTTCACCCTGCTTCGTCTCGTTTCGCTCTCTTTGAACCTCCTTCGTCTCGTTTCGCTCTCTTTCACCCGGCTTCGTCTCGTTTTGCTCTCCTTCACCCTCCTTCTTCTCGTTTCGCTCTCTTCCACCCTCCTTCGTCTCGTTTCGCCCTCTTTCACCCTCCTTCATCTCGTTTCGCACCTCTTTCACCCTCCTTCGTCTCGGTTCGCTCTCTTTCACCTTCTTTCGTTTCGTTTCACTCACTTTCACCCTCCTTCGTCTCGTTTCGCTCTCTTTCACCCTCCTTCATCTCGTTCCACCCTCTTTCACCCTCCTTCGTCTCGTTTCGCTCTCTTTCACCTTGCTTCGTCTCGTTTCGCTCTCTTTGAACCTCCTTCGTCTCGTTTCGCTCTTTTCCACCTGCTTCGTCTCGTTTCGCTCTCTTTCACCCTCCTTCTACTCTTTTCGCTCTCTTTCACCCTCCTTCATCTCGGTTAGCTCTCTTTCACACTTCTTCGTCTCGTTTAGCTCTCTTTCACCCTCCTTCGTCTTGTTTTGCTCTCCTTCACCCTCCTTCATCTCGTTTCGCTCTCTTCCACCCTCCTTCGTCACGTTTCGCCCTTTTTCACCCTCCTTTGTCTCGTTTCGCTCTCTTTCACCCTCCTTCGTCTCGTTTCACTCTCTTTCACCTTCCTTCGCCTAGTTTCACTCTCTTTCACCCTTCTTCGTCTCGTTTCCCTCTCTTTCACCCTCCTTCATCTCGTTTCGCTCTCTTTCACCCTCCTTCATCTTGAATCGCTCTCTTTCACCTTCCTTCGCCTCGTTTCACTCTCTTTCTCCCTCCTTCGTCTCGTTTCGCTCTCTTTCACCCTCCTTCGTCTAGTTTCGCTCTCTTTCACCCTCCTTCATCTCGTTTCGCTCTCTTTCATCCTCCTTCATCTCGTTCCACCCTCTTTCACCCTCCTTCATCTCGTTTCGCTCTCTTTCACTCTGCTTCGTCTCGTTTCGCTCTCTTTGAACCTCCTTCGTCTCGTTTCGCTCTTTTTCACCCGGTTTCGTCTCGTTTCGCTCTCCTTCACCCTCCTTCTTCTCGTTTCGCTCTCTTCCACCCTCCTTCGTCTCGTTTCGCCCTCTTTCACCCTCCTTCGTCTCGTTTCGCCCTCTTTCACCCTCCTTCGTCTCGGTTCGCTCTCTTTCACCTTCTTTCGTTTCGTTTCACTCACTTTCACCCTCCTTCGTCTCGTTTCGCTCTCTTTCACCCTCCTTCATCTCGTTCCACCCTCTTTCACCCTCCTTCGTCTCGTTTCACTCTCTTTCACCCTCCTTTGTCTCGTTTCGCTGTCTTCCACCCTCCTTCGTCTCGTTTCGACGTCTTTCACCCTCCTTCGTCTCGTTTCACTCTGTTTGACCCTCCTTCGTCTCGTTTCGCTCTCTTTCACCCTCCTTCGTCTCGTTTCGCTCTCTTTCAACCTCCTTCGTCTCGTTTCGCTCTCTTTCCGCATCCTTCGCCTCGTTTCGCTCTCTTCCACACTCCATCATCTCGTTTCGCCCTCTTTCACCCTCCTTCGTCTCGGTCCGCTCTCTTTCACCTTCCTTCATCTTGTTTCACTCTCTTTCACCCTCCTTCGTCTCGTTTCGCTCTCCTTTACCCACCTTCATCTCGTTCCACGCTCTTTCACCCTCCTTCATCTCGTTTCACTCTCTTTCACCCTGCTTCGTCTCGTTTCGCTCTCTTTGAACCTCCTTCGTCTCGTTTCGCTCTCTTTCACCCGGCTTCGTCTCGTTTCGCTCTCCTTCACCCTCCTTCTTCTCGTTTCGCTCTCTTCCACCCTCCTTCGTCTCGTTTCGCCCTCTTTCACCCTCCTTCGTCTCGTTTCGCCCTCTTTCACCCTCCTTCGTCTCAGTTCGCTCTCTTTCACCTTCTTTCGTTTCGTTTCACTCACTTTCACCCTCCTTCGTCTCGTTTCGCTCTCTTTCACCCTCCTTCATCTCGTTCCACCCTCTTTCACCCTTCTTCGTCTCGTTTCGCTCTCTTTCACCTTGCTTCGTCTCGTTTCGCTCTCTTTGAACCTCCTTCGTCTCGTTTCGCTCTTTTTCACCTGCTTCGTCTCATTTCGCTCTCTTTCACCCTCCTTCTACTCTTTTCGCTCACTTTCACCCTCCTTCATCTCGGTTAGCTCTCTTTCACCCTTCTTCGTCTCGTTTCGCTCTCTTTCACCCTCCTTCGTCTTGTTTTGCTCTCCTTCACCCTCCTTCATCTCGTTTCGCTCTCTTCCACCCTCCTTCGTCACGTTTAGCCCTTTTTCACCCTCCTTTGTCTCGTTTCGCTCTCTTTCACCCTCCTTCGTCTCGTTTCACTCTCTTTCACCTTCCTTCGCCTAGTTTCACTCTCTTTCACCCTTCTTCGTCTCGTTTCCCTCTCTTTCACCCTCCTTCATCTCGTTTCGCTCTCTTTCACCCTCCTTCATCTTGAATCGCTCTCTTTCACCCTCCTTTGTATCGTTTCGCTCTCTTTCACCTTCCTTCGCCTCGTTTCACTCTCTTTCTCCCTCCTTCGTCTCGTTTCGCTCTCTTTCACTCTCCTTCGTCTAGTTTCGCTCTCTTTCACCCTCCTTCATCTCGTTTCGCTCTCTTTCACCCTCCTTCATCTCGTTCCACCCTCTTTCACCCTCCTTCATCTCGTTTCGCTCTCTTTCACTCTGCTTCGTCTCGTTTCGCTCTCTTTGAACCTCCTTCGTCTCGTTTCGCTCTTTTTCACCCGGCTTCGTCTCGTTTCGCTCTCCTTCACCCTCCTTCTTCTCGTTTCGCTCTCTTCCACCCTCCTTCGTCTCGTTTCGCCCTCTTTCACCCTCCTTCATCTCGTTTCGCCCTCTTTCACCCTCCTTCGTCTCGGTTCGCTCTCTTTCACTCTCCTTCGTCTCGTTCCACCCTCTTTCACCCTCCTTCGTCTCGTTTCGCTCTCTTTCACCTTGCTTCGTCTCGTTTCGCTCTCTTCGAACCTCCTTCGTCTCGTTTCGCCCTCTTTCACCCACCTTCGTCTCGTTTTGCACTCTTTCACCTTCCTTCGTTTCGTTTCACTCACTTTCACCCTCCTTCGTCTCGTTTCGCTCTCTTTCACCCTCCTTCATCTCGTTCCACCCTCTTTCACCCTCCTTCGTCTCGTTTCGCTCTCTTTCACCTTGCTTCGTCTCGTTTCGCTCTCTTCGAACCTCCTTCGTCTCGTTTCGCCCTCTTTCACCCACCTTCGTCTCGTTTTGCACTCTTTCATCCTCCTTCGTCTTGTTTCGCTCTCTTCCACCCTCCTTCGTCTCGTTTCGCCCTCTTTCACCCTCCTTCGTCTCGTTTCGCTCTGTTTGACCCTCCTTCGTCTCGTTTCGCTCTTGTTCACCCTCCTTCACCTCGTTTCGCTCTCTTTCAACCTCCTTCGTCTCGTTTCACTCTCTTTCACCTTCCTTCGTCTCGTTTCGCTCTCTTTCAGCCTCCTTTGTCTCGCTTCGCTCTCTTTGACACTCCTTCGTCTCGTTTCGCTCTCTTCTACCCAAATTCGTCTTGTTTCGCCCTGTTTCACCCTTCTTCATCTCGTTTCGCTCTCTTTCACCCACCTTCGTCTCGTTTCGCTCTCTTTCACCCTCCTTCGTCTAGTTTCGCTCTCTTTCACCCTCCTTCATCTCGTTTCGCTCTATTTCACCCTCCTTCATCTCGTTTCGCTCCCTTTCACCCTCCTTCGTCTCGGTTCGCACTCTTTCTCCTTCCTTCGCCTCGTTTCACTCTCTTTCACACTCCTTCATCTCGTTTCGCCCTCTTCCACTCTCCTTCAACTCGGTTCGCTCTCTTTCTCCTTCCTTCGCCTCGTTTCACTCTCTTTCACACTCCTTCGTCTCGTTTCGCTCTCTTCCACTCTCCTTCGTCTCGTTTCGCTCTCTTTCACACTCCTTCATCTCGTTTCGCTCTCTTTCACCCTCCTTTGTCTTGTTTCGCTCTCTTTCACCCTCCTTCATCTCGTTTCGAAGTCTTTCACCCTCCTTCGTCTCGTTTCGCTCTGTTTGACCCTCCTTCGTCTCGTTTCGCTCTCTTTCACCATCCTTCGTCTCGTTTCACTCTCTTTCACCCTCCTTCGTCTCGTTTCGCTCTCTTTCAGCCTCCTTTGTCTCGCTTCGCTCTCTTTGACACTCCTTCGTCTCGTTTCGCTCTCTTCTTCCCAAATTCGTCTTGTTTCGCCCTGTTTCACACTTCTTCATCTCGTTTCGCTCTCTTTCACCCACCTTCATCTCGTTTCGCTCTCTTTCACCCTCCTTCGTCTAGTTTCGCTCTCTTTCACCCTCCTTCATCTCGTTTCGCTCTATTTAACCCTCCTTCATCTCGTTTCGCTCTCTTTCACCCTCCTACGTCTCGGTTCACACTCTTTCTCGTTCCTTCGCCTCGTTTCACTCTCTTTCACACTACTTCGTCTCGTTTCGCTCTCTTCTACTCTCCTTCGACTCGGTTCGCTCTCTTTCTCCTTCCTTCGCCTCGTTTCACTCTCTTTCACACTCCTTCGTCTCGTTTCGCTCTCTTCCACTCTCTTTCGTCTCGTTTCGCTCTCTTTCACACTCCTTCATCTCGTTTCGCTCTCTTTCACCCTCCTTTGTCTTGTTTCGCTCTCATTCACCCTCCTTCATCTCGTTTCGCCCTCTTTCACCCTCCTTCGTCTCGTTTCGCTCTGTTTGACCCTCCTTCGTCTCGTTTCGCTCTCTTTCACCCTCCTTCATCTCGTTTCGCTCTATTTAACCCTCCTTCATTTCGTTTCGCTCTCTTTCACCCTCCTACGTCTCGGTTCACACTCTTTCTCGTTCCTTCGCCTCGTTTCACTCTCTTTCACACTACTTCATCTCGTTTCGCTCTCTTCCACTCTCCTTCAACTCGGTTCGCTCTCTTTCTCCTTCCTTCGCCTCGTTTCACTCTCTTTCACACTCCTTCGTCTCGTTTCGCTCTCTTCCACTCTCTTTCGTCTCGTTTCGCTCTCTTTCACACTCCTTCATCTCGTTTCGCTCTCTTTCACCCTCCTTTGTCTTGTTTCGCTCTCTTTCACCCTCCTTCATCTCGTTTCGCCCTCTTTCACCCTCCTTCGTCTCGTTTCGCTCTGTTTGACCCTCCTTCGTCTCGTTTCGCTCTCTTTCACCATCCTTCGCCTCGTTTCGCTCTCTTTCACCCTCCTTCGTCTCGTTTCGCTCTCTTTCACCCTCCTTCATCTCGTATCGCTCTCTTTCCACCTCCTTCGCCTCGTTTCACTCTCTTCCACACACCATCGTCTCGTTTCGCCCTCTTTCACCCTCCTTCGTCTCGGTTCGCTCTCCTTCACCCTCCTTCGTCTCGTTTCGCTCTCTTTCACCCTCCTTCATCTCGTTCCTCTCTCTTTCACCCTCCTTCATCTCGTTTCGCTATCTCTCACCCTCCTTCGCCTCGTTTCACTCTCTTTCACACTCCTTCGTCTCGTTTCGCTCTGTTCCACTCTCCTTCGTCTCGTTTCGCTCTTTTTGACCCGGCTTCGTCTCGTTTCGCTCTGGTTCACCCTCCTTCTACTCGTTTCACTCTCTTCCAACCTCCTTCGTATCGTTTTGCCCTCTTTCACCCTCCTTTGTCTCGTTTCACCCTCTTTCACCCTCCTTCGTCTCGTTTCGCCCTCTTTCACCCTTATTCATCTCGTTTCACTGTCTTTCACCCTCCTTCGTCTCGTTTTGCTCTCTTTCACCCTCCTTCATCTCTTTCCACCCTCTTTCACTCTCCTTCATCTCGTTTCGCTCTCTTTCACCCTGCTTCGTCTCGTTTCGCACTCTTTGAACCTCCTTCGTCTCGTTTCGCTCTTTTTCACCTGCTTTGTCTCGTTTCGCTCTCTTTAACCCTCCTTCTACTCGTTTCGCTCTCTTTCACCCTCCTTCATCTCGGTTAGCTCTCTTTCACCCTCCTTCGTCTCGTTTAGCTCTCTTTCACCCTCCTACGTCTTGTTTTGCTCTCCTTCACCCTCCTTCATCTCATTTCGCTCTCTTCCACCCTCCTTCATCTCGTTTCGCCCTTTTTCACGCTCATTTGTCTCGTTTCGCTCTCTTTCACCCTCCTTCGTCTCGTTTCACTCTCTTTCACCTTCCTTCCCATGGTTTCACTCTCCTTCACCCTTCTTCATCCCGTTTCCATCTCTTTCACCCTCCTTCATCTCGTTTCGCTCTCTTTCACCCTCCTTCATCTTGCTTCGCTCTCTTTCACCCTCCTTTGTATCGTATCGCTCTCTTCCACCTTCCTTCGTCTCGTTTCGCTCTCTTTCACCCTCCTTTGTCTCGTTTCGCTCTCTTTCACCTTCCTTCGCCTCGTTTCACTCTCTTTCTCCCTCCTTCATCTCGTTTCGCTCTCTTTCACCCTCCTTCGTCTAGTTTCGCTCTCTTTCACACTCCTTCATCTCGTTTCGCTCTATTTCACCCTCCTTCATCTCGTTTCACTCTCTTTCACCCTCCTTCGCCTCGTTTCACTCTCTTTCACACTCCTTCGTCTCGTTTCGCTCTGTTCCACTCTCCTTCGTCTCGTTTCGCTCTTTTTGACCCGGCTTCGTCTCGTTTCGCTCTGGTTCACCCTCCTTCTACTCGTTTCACTCTCTTCCAACCTCCTTCGTATCGTTTTGCCCTCTTTCACCCTCCTTTGTCTCGTTTCGCCCTCTTTCACCCTCCTTCGTCTCGTTTCGCCCTCTTTCACCCTTATTCATCTCGTTTCACTGTCTTTCACCCTCCTTCGTCTCGTTTTGCTCTCTTTCACCCTCCTTCATCTCTTTCCACCCACTTTCACTCTCCTTCATCTCGTTTCGCTCTCTTTCACCCTGCTTCGTCTCGTTTCGCACTCTTTGAACCTCCTTCGTCTCGTTTCGCTCTTTTTCACCTGCTTCGTCTCGTTTCGCTCTCTTTAACCCTCCTTCTACTCGTTTCGCTCTCTTTCACCCTCCTTCATCTCGGTTAGCTCTCTTTCACCCTCCTTCGTCTCGTTTAGCTCTCTTTCACCCTCCTACGTCTTGTTTTGCTCTCCTTCACCCTCCTTCATCTCATTTCGCTCTCTTCCACCCTCCTTCATCTCGTTTCGCCCTTTTTCACGCTCGTTTGTCTCGTTTCGCTCTCTTTCACCCTCCTTCGTCTCGTTTCACTCTCTTTCACCTTCCTTCCCATGGTTTCACTCTCCTTCACCCTTCTTCATCCCGTTTCCATCTCTTTCACCCTCCTTCATCTCGTTTCGCTCTCTTTCACCCTCCTTCATCTTGCTTCGCTCTCTTTCACCCTCCTTTGTATCGTATCGCTCTCTTTCACCTTCCTTCGTCTCGTTTCGCTCTCTTTCACCCTCCTTTGTCTCGTTTCGCTCTCTTTCACCTTCCTTCGCCTCGTTTCACTCTCTTTCTCCCTCCTTCATCTCGTTTCGCTCTCTTTCACCCTCCTTCGTCTAGTTTCGCTCTCTTTCACCCTCCTTCATCTCGTTTCGCTCTATTTCACCCTCCTTCATCTCGTTTCGCTCTCTTTCACCCTCCTTCGTCTCGGTTCGCACTCTTTCTCCTTCCTTCGCCTCATTTCAATCTCTTTCACACTCCTTCGTCTCGTTTCGCTCTCTTCCACTCTCCTTCGACTCGGTTCGCTCTCTTTCTCCTTCCTTCGCCTCGTTTCACTCTCTTTCATACTCCTCCGTATCGTTTCGCTCTCTTTCACTCTCCTTCGTCTCGTTTCGCTCTCTTTCACCCTCCTTCGTCTCGTTTTGCACTCTTTCACCCTCCTTCGTCTTGTTTCGCTCTTTCCACCCTCCTTCGTCTCGTTTCGCCCTCTTTCACCCTCCTTCGTCTCGTTTCGCTCTGTTTGACCCTCCTTCGTCTCGTTTCGCTCTTTTTCACCCTCCTTCACCTCGTTTCGCTCTCTTTCACCCTTCTTCGTCTCGTTTCCCTCTCTTTCACCCTCCTTCATCTCGTTTCGCTCTCTTTCACCCTCCTTTGTATCGTTTCGCTCTCATTCACCTTCCTTCGTCTCGTTTCGCTCTTTTTCACCTGCTTCGTCTCGTTTCGCTCTCTTTCACCCTCCTTCTACTCGTTTCGCTCTCTTTCACCCTCCTTCATCTCGGTTAGCTCTCTTTCACCCTCCTTCGTCTCGTTTCCCTCTTTTTGACCCTCCTTCGTCTCGTTTCGCTCTCTTCCACTCCCCTTCGTCTCGATTCGCCCTCTTTCACCCTTCTTCAACTCCTTTCGCTCTCTTTCACCCACCTTCGTCTCGTTTCGCTCTGTTTCACCCTCCTTCGTCTCGTTTCGCTCTCTTTCACCCTCCTTCGTCTCGTTTAGCTCTCTTTCACCCTCCTTCGTCTCGTTTCGCTCTCTATCACCCTCCTTCATCTCGTTTGGCTCTCTTTCACCCTCCTTCGTCTCGTTTCACTCTCTTTCACCCTCCTTCGTCTCGTTTCGCTTTCTTCCACCCTCCTTCGTCTCGTTTCGACCTCTTTCACCCTCCTTCGTCTCGTTTCACTCTGTTTGACCCTCCTTCGTCTCGTTTCGCTCTCTTTCACCCTCCTTCGTCTCGTTTCGCTCTCTTTCAACCTCCTTCGTCTCGTTTCGCTCTCTTTCCGCCTCCTTCATCTCGTTCCACCCTCTTTCACCCTCCTTCATCTCGTTTCGCTCTCTTTCACCCTGCTTCGTCTCGTTTCGCTCTCTTTGAACCTCCTTCGTCTCGTTTCGCTCTCTTTCACCCGGCTTCGTCTCGTTTTGCTCTCCTTCACCCTCCTTCTTCTCGTTTCGCTCTCTTCCACCCTCCTTCGTCTCGTTTCGCCCTCTTTCACCCTCCTTCATCTCGTTTCGCACCTCTTTCACCCTCCTTCGTCTCGGTTCGCTCTCTTTCACCTTCTTTCGTTTCGTTTCACTCACTTTCACCCTCCTTCGTCTCGTTTCGCTCTCTTTCACCCTCCTTCATCTCGTTCCACCCTCTTTCACCCTCCTTCGTCTCGTTTCGCTCTCTTTCACCTTGCTTCGTCTCGTTTCGCTCTCTTTGAACCTCCTTCGTCTCGTTTCGCTCTTTTCCACCTGCTTCGTCTCGTTTCGCTCTCTTTCACCCTCCTTCTACTCTTTTCGCTCTCTTTCACCCTCCTTCATCTCGGTTAGCTCTCTTTCACACTTCTTCGTCTCGTTTAGCTCTCTTTCACCCTCCTTCGTCTTGTTTTGCTCTCCTTCACCCTCCTTCATCTCGTTTCGCTCTCTTCCACCCTCCTTCGTCACGTTTCGCCCTTTTTCACCCTCCTTTGTCTCGTTTCGCTCTCTTTCACCCTCCTTCGTCTCGTTTCACTCTCTTTCACCTTCCTTCGCCTAGTTTCACTCTCTTTCACCCTTCTTCGTCTCGTTTCCCTCTCTTTCACCCTCCTTCATCTCGTTTCGCTCTCTTTCACCCTCCTTCATCTTGAATCGCTCTCTTTCACCTTCCTTCGCCTCGTTTCGCTCTCTTTCATCCTCCTTCATCTCGTTCCACCCTCTTTCACCCTCCTTCATCTCGTTTCGCTCTCTTTCACTCTGCTTCGTCTCGTTTCGCTCTCTTTGAACCTCCTTCGTCTCGTTTCGCTCTTTTTCACCCGGTTTCGTCTCGTTTCGCTCTCCTTCACCCTCCTTCTTCTCGTTTCGCTCTCTTTCACCCTCCTTCGTCTCGTTTCGCCCTCTTTCACCCTCCTTCGTCTCGGTTCGCTCTCTTTCACCTTCTTTCGTTTCGTTTCACTCACTTTCACCCTCCTTCGTCTCGTTTCGCTCTCTTTCACCCTCCTTCATCTCGTTCCACCCTCTTTCACCCTCCTTCGTCTCGTTTCACTCTCTTTCACCCTCCTTCGTCTCGTTTCGCTGTCTTCCACCCTCCTTCGTCTCGTTTCGACGTCTTTCACCCTCCTTCGTCTCGTTTCACTCTGTTTGACCCTCCTTCGTCTCGTTTCGCTCTCTTTCACCCTCCTTCGTCTCGTTTCGCTCTCTTTCAACCTCCTTCGTCTCGTTTCGCTCTCTTTCCGCCTCCTTCGCCTCGTTTCGCTCTCTTCCACACTCCATCATCTCGTTTCGCCCTCTTTCACCCTCCTTCGTCTCGGTCCGCTCTCTTTCACCTTCCTTCATCTTGTTTCACTCTCTTTCACCCTCCTTCGTCTCGTTTCGCTCTCCTTTACCCACCTTCATCTCGTTCCACGCTCTTTCACCCTCCTTCATCTCGTTTCACTCTCTTTCACCCTGCTTCGTCTCGTTTCGCTCTCTTTGAACCTCCTTCGTCTCGTTTCGCTCTCTTTCACCCGGCTTCGTCTCGTTTCGCTCTCCTTCACCCTCCTTCTTCTCGTTTCGCTCTCTTCCACCCTCCTTCGTCTCGTTTCGCCCTCTTTCACCCTCCTTCGTCTCGTTTCGCCCTCTTTCACCCTCCTTCGTCTCATTTCGCTCTCTTTCACCTTCTTTCGTTTCGTTTCACTCACTTTCACCCTCCTTCGTCTCGTTTCGCTCTCTTTCACCCTCCTTCATCTCGTTCCACCCTCTTTCACCCTTCTTCGTCTCGTTTCGCTCTCTTTCACCTTGCTTCGTGTCGTTTCGCTCTCTTTGAACCTCCTTCGTCTCGTTTCGCTCTTTTTCACCTGCTTCGTCTCATTTCGCTCTCTTTCACCCTCCTTCTACTCTTTTCGCTCACTTTCACCCTCCTTCATCTCGGTTAGCTCTCTTTCACCCTTCTTCGTCTCGTTTCGCTCTCTTTCACCCTCCTTCGTCTTGTTTTGCTCTCCTTCACCCTCCTTCATCTCGTTTCGCTCTCTTCCACCCTCCTTCGTCACGTTTAGCCCTTTTTCACCCTCCTTTGTCTCGTTTCGCTCTCTTTCACCCTCCTTCGTCTCGTTTCACTCTCTTTCACCTTCCTTCGCCTAGTTTCACTCTCTTTCACCCTTCTTCGTCTCGTTTCCCTCTCTTTCACCCTCCTTCATCTCGTTTCGCTCTCTTTCACCCTCCTTCATCTTGAATCGCTCTCTTTCACCCTCCTTTGTATCGTTTCGCTCTCTTTCACCTTCCTTCGCCTCGTTTCACTCTCTTTCTCCCTCCTTCGTCTCGTTTCTCTCTCTTTCACTCTCCTTCGTCTAGTTTCGCTCTCTTTCACCCTCCTTCATCTCGTTTCGCTCTCTTTCACCCTCCTTCATCTCGTTCCACCCTCTTTCACCCTCCTTCATCTCGTTTCGCTCTCTTTCACTCTGCTTCGTCTCGTTTCGCTCTCTTTGAACCTCCTTCGTCTCGTTTCGCTCTTTTTCACCCGGCTTCGTCTCGTTTCGCTCTCCTTCACCCTCCTTCTTCTCGTTTCGCTCTCTTCCACCCTCCTTCGTCTCGTTTCGCCCTCTTTCACCCTCCTTCATCTCGTTTCGCCCTCTTTCACCCTCCTTCGTCTCGGTTCGCTCTCTTTCACCTTCCTTCGTTTCGTTTCACTCACTTTCACCCTCCTTCGTCTCGTTTCGCTCTCTTTCACCCTCCTTCATCTCGTTCCACCCTCTTTCACCCTCCTTCGTCTCGTTTCGCTCTCTTTCACCTTGCTTCGTCTCGTTTCGCTCTCTTCGAACCTCCTTCGTCTCGTTTCGCCCTCTTTCACCCACCTTCGTCTCGTTTTGCACTCTTTCATCCTCCTTCGTCTTGTTTCGCTCTCTTCCACCCTCCTTCGTCTCGTTTCGCCCTCTTTCACCCTCCTTCGTCTCGTTTCGCTCTGTTTGACCCTCCTTCGTCTCGTTTCGCTCTTGTTCACCCTCCTTCACCTCGTTTCGCTCTCTTTCAACCTCCTTCGTCTCGTTTCACTCTCTTTCACCTTCCTTCGTCTCGTTTCGCTCTCTTTCAGCCTCCTTTGTCTCGCTTCGCTCTCTTTGACACTCCTTCGTCTCGTTTCGCTCTCTTCTACCCAAATTCGTCTTGTTTCGCCCTGTTTCACCCTTCTTCATCTCGTTTCGCTCTCTTTCACCCACCTTCGTCTCGTTTCGCTCTCTTTCACCCTCCTTCGTCTAGTTTCGCTCTCTTTCACCCTCCTTCATCTCGTTTCGCTCTATTTCACCCTCCTTCATCTCGTTTCGCTCCCTTTCACCCTCCTTCGTCTCGGTTCGCACTCTTTCTCCTTCCTTCGCCTCGTTTCACTCTCTTTCACACTCCTTCATCTCGTTTCGCCCTCTTCCACTCTCCTTCAACTCGATTCGCTCTCTTTCTCCTTCCTTCGCCTCGTTTCACTCTCTTTCACACTCCTTCGTCTCGTTTCGCTCTCTTCCACTCTCCTTCGTCTCGTTTCGCTCTCTTTCACACTCCTTCATCTCGTTTCGCTCTCTTTCACCCTCCTTTGTCTTGTTTCGCTCTCTTTCACCCTCCTTCATCTCGTTTCGAAGTCTTTCACCCTCCTTCGTCTCGTTTCGCTCTGTTTGACCCTCCTTCGTCTCGTTTCGCTCTCTTTCACCATCCTTCGTCTCGTTTCACTCTCTTTCACCCTCCTTCGTCTCGTTTCGCTCTCTTTCAGCCTCCTTTGTCTCGCTTCGCTCTCTTTGACACTCCTTCGTCTCGTTTCGCTCTCTTCTTCCCAAATTCGTCTTGTTTCGCCCTGTTTCACACTTCTTCATCTCGTTTCGCTCTCTTTCACCCACCTTCATCTCGTTTCGCTCTCTTTCACCCTCCTTCGTCTCGTTTCGCTCTCTTTCACCCTCCTTCGTCTCGTTTAGCTCTCTTTCACCCTCCTTCGTCTCGTTTCGCTCTCTATCACCCTCCTTCATCTCGTTTGGCTCTCTTTCACCCTCCTTCGTCTCGTTTCACTCTCTTTCACCCTCCTTCGTCTCGTTTCGCTTTCTTCCACCCTCCTTCGTCTCGTTTCGACCTCTTTCACCCTCCTTCGTCTCGTTTCACTCTGTTTGACCCTCCTTCGTCTCGTTTCGCTCTCTTTCACCCTCCTTCGTCTCGTTTCGCTCTCTTTCAACCTCCTTCGTCTCGTTTCGCTCTCTTTCCGCCTCCTTCATCTCGTTCCACCCTCTTTCACCCTCCTTCATCTCGTTTCGCTCTCTTTCACCCTGCTTCGTCTCGTTTCGCTCTCTTTGAACCTCCTTCGTCTCGTTTCGCTCTCTTTCACCCGGCTTCGTCTCGTTTTGCTCTCCTTCACCCTCCTTCTTCTCGTTTCGCTCTCTTCCACCCTCCTTCGTCTCGTTTCGCCCTCTTTCACCCTCCTTCATCTCGTTTCGCACCTCTTTCACCCTCCTTCGTCTCGGTTCGCTCTCTTTCACCTTCTTTCGTTTCGTTTCACTCACTTTCACCCTCCTTCGTCTCGTTTCGCTCTCTTTCACCCTCCTTCATCTCGTTCCACCCTCTTTCACCCTCCTTCGTCTCGTTTCGCTCTCTTTCACCTTGCTTCGTCTCGTTTCGCTCTCTTTGAACCTCCTTCGTCTCGTTTCGCTCTTTTCCACCTGCTTCGTCTCGTTTCGCTCTCTTTCACCCTCCTTCTACTCTTTTCGCTCTCTTTCACCCTCCTTCATCTCGGTTAGCTCTCTTTCACACTTCTTCGTCTCGTTTAGCTCTCTTTCACCCTCCTTCGTCTTGTTTTGCTCTCCTTCACCCTCCTTCATCTCGTTTCGCTCTCTTCCACCCTCCTTCGTCACGTTTCGCCCTTTTTCACCCTCCTTTGTCTCGTTTCGCTCTCTTTCACCCTCCTTCGTCTCGTTTCACTCTCTTTCACCTTCCTTCGCCTAGTTTCACTCTCTTTCACCCTTCTTCGTCTCGTTTCCCTCTCTTTCACCCTCCTTCATCTCGTTTCGCTCTCTTTCACCCTCCTTCATCTTGAATCGCTCTCTTTCACCTTCCTTCGCCTCGTTTCGCTCTCTTTCATCCTCCTTCATCTCGTTCCACCCTCTTTCACCCTCCTTCATCTCGTTTCGCTCTCTTTCACTCTGCTTCGTCTCGTTTCGCTCTCTTTGAACCTCCTTCGTCTCGTTTCGCTCTTTTTCACCCGGTTTCGTCTCGTTTCGCTCTCCTTCACCCTCCTTCTTCTCGTTTCGCTCTCTTTCACCCTCCTTCGTCTCGTTTCGCCCTCTTTCACCCTCCTTCGTCTCGGTTCGCTCTCTTTCACCTTCTTTCGTTTCGTTTCACTCACTTTCACCCTCCTTCGTCTCGTTTCGCTCTCTTTCACCCTCCTTCATCTCGTTCCACCCTCTTTCACCCTCCTTCGTCTCGTTTCACTCTCTTTCACCCTCCTTCGTCTCGTTTCGCTGTCTTCCACCCTCCTTCGTCTCGTTTCGACGTCTTTCACCCTCCTTCGTCTCGTTTCACTCTGTTTGACCCTCCTTCGTCTCGTTTCGCTCTCTTTCACCCTCCTTCGTCTCGTTTCGCTCTCTTTCAACCTCCTTCGTCTCGTTTCGCTCTCTTTCCGCCTCCTTCGCCTCGTTTCGCTCTCTTCCACACTCCATCATCTCGTTTCGCCCTCTTTCACCCTCCTTCGTCTCGGTCCGCTCTCTTTCACCTTCCTTCATCTTGTTTCACTCTCTTTCACCCTCCTTCGTCTCGTTTCGCTCTCCTTTACCCACCTTCATCTCGTTCCACGCTCTTTCACCCTCCTTCATCTCGTTTCACTCTCTTTCACCCTGCTTCGTCTCGTTTCGCTCTCTTTGAACCTCCTTCGTCTCGTTTCGCTCTCTTTCACCCGGCTTCGTCTCGTTTCGCTCTCCTTCACCCTCCTTCTTCTCGTTTCGCTCTCTTCCACCCTCCTTCGTCTCGTTTCGCCCTCTTTCACCCTCCTTCGTCTCGTTTCGCCCTCTTTCACCCTCCTTCGTCTCATTTCGCTCTCTTTCACCTTCTTTCGTTTCGTTTCACTCACTTTCACCCTCCTTCGTCTCGTTTCGCTCTCTTTCACCCTCCTTCATCTCGTTCCACCCTCTTTCACCCTTCTTCGTCTCGTTTCGCTCTCTTTCACCTTGCTTCGTGTCGTTTCGCTCTCTTTGAACCTCCTTCGTCTCGTTTCGCTCTTTTTCACCTGCTTCGTCTCATTTCGCTCTCTTTCACCCTCCTTCTACTCTTTTCGCTCACTTTCACCCTCCTTCATCTCGGTTAGCTCTCTTTCACCCTTCTTCGTCTCGTTTCGCTCTCTTTCACCCTCCTTCGTCTTGTTTTGCTCTCCTTCACCCTCCTTCATCTCGTTTCGCTCTCTTCCACCCTCCTTCGTCACGTTTAGCCCTTTTTCACCCTCCTTTGTCTCGTTTCGCTCTCTTTCACCCTCCTTCGTCTCGTTTCACTCTCTTTCACCTTCCTTCGCCTAGTTTCACTCTCTTTCACCCTTCTTCGTCTCGTTTCCCTCTCTTTCACCCTCCTTCATCTCGTTTCGCTCTCTTTCACCCTCCTTCATCTTGAATCGCTCTCTTTCACCCTCCTTTGTATCGTTTCGCTCTCTTTCACCTTCCTTCGCCTCGTTTCACTCTCTTTCTCCCTCCTTCGTCTCGTTTCTCTCTCTTTCACTCTCCTTCGTCTAGTTTCGCTCTCTTTCACCCTCCTTCATCTCGTTTCGCTCTCTTTCACCCTCCTTCATCTCGTTCCACCCTCTTTCACCCTCCTTCATCTCGTTTCGCTCTCTTTCACTCTGCTTCGTCTCGTTTCGCTCTCTTTGAACCTCCTTCGTCTCGTTTCGCTCTTTTTCACCCGGCTTCGTCTCGTTTCGCTCTCCTTCACCCTCCTTCTTCTCGTTTCGCTCTCTTCCACCCTCCTTCGTCTCGTTTCGCCCTCTTTCACCCTCCTTCATCTCGTTTCGCCCTCTTTCACCCTCCTTCGTCTCGGTTCGCTCTCTTTCACCTTCCTTCGTTTCGTTTCACTCACTTTCACCCTCCTTCGTCTCGTTTCGCTCTCTTTCACCCTCCTTCATCTCGTTCCACCCTCTTTCACCCTCCTTCGTCTCGTTTCGCTCTCTTTCACCTTGCTTCGTCTCGTTTCGCTCTCTTCGAACCTCCTTCGTCTCGTTTCGCCCTCTTTCACCCACCTTCGTCTCGTTTTGCACTCTTTCATCCTCCTTCGTCTTGTTTCGCTCTCTTCCACCCTCCTTCGTCTCGTTTCGCCCTCTTTCACCCTCCTTCGTCTCGTTTCGCTCTGTTTGACCCTCCTTCGTCTCGTTTCGCTCTTGTTCACCCTCCTTCACCTCGTTTCGCTCTCTTTCAACCTCCTTCGTCTCGTTTCACTCTCTTTCACCTTCCTTCGTCTCGTTTCGCTCTCTTTCAGCCTCCTTTGTCTCGCTTCGCTCTCTTTGACACTCCTTCGTCTCGTTTCGCTCTCTTCTACCCAAATTCGTCTTGTTTCGCCCTGTTTCACCCTTCTTCATCTCGTTTCGCTCTCTTTCACCCACCTTCGTCTCGTTTCGCTCTCTTTCACCCTCCTTCGTCTAGTTTCGCTCTCTTTCACCCTCCTTCATCTCGTTTCGCTCTATTTCACCCTCCTTCATCTCGTTTCGCTCCCTTTCACCCTCCTTCGTCTCGGTTCGCACTCTTTCTCCTTCCTTCGCCTCGTTTCACTCTCTTTCACACTCCTTCATCTCGTTTCGCCCTCTTCCACTCTCCTTCAACTCGATTCGCTCTCTTTCTCCTTCCTTCGCCTCGTTTCACTCTCTTTCACACTCCTTCGTCTCGTTTCGCTCTCTTCCACTCTCCTTCGTCTCGTTTCGCTCTCTTTCACACTCCTTCATCTCGTTTCGCTCTCTTTCACCCTCCTTTGTCTTGTTTCGCTCTCTTTCACCCTCCTTCATCTCGTTTCGAAGTCTTTCACCCTCCTTCGTCTCGTTTCGCTCTGTTTGACCCTCCTTCGTCTCGTTTCGCTCTCTTTCACCATCCTTCGTCTCGTTTCACTCTCTTTCACCCTCCTTCGTCTCGTTTCGCTCTCTTTCAGCCTCCTTTGTCTCGCTTCGCTCTCTTTGACACTCCTTCGTCTCGTTTCGCTCTCTTCTTCCCAAATTCGTCTTGTTTCGCCCTGTTTCACACTTCTTCATCTCGTTTCGCTCTCTTTCACCCACCTTCATCTCGTTTCGCTCTCTTTCACCCTCCTTCGTCTAGTTTCGCTCTCTTTCACCCTCCTTCATCTCGTTTCGCTCTATTTAACCCTCCTTCATCTCGTTTCGCTCTCTTTCACCCTCCTACGTCTCGGTTCACACTCTTTCTCGTTCCTTCGCCTCGTTTCACTCTCTTTCACACTACTTCGTCTCGTTTCGCTCTCTTCTACTCTCCTTCGACTCGGTTCGCTCTCTTTCTCCTTCCTTCGCCTCGTTTCACTCTCTTTCACACTCCTTCGTCTCGTTTCGCTCTCTTCCACTCTCTTTCGTCTCGTTTCGCTCTCTTTCACACTCCTTCATCTCGTTTCGCTCTCTTTCACCCTCCTTTGTCTTGTTTCGCTCTCATTCACCCTCCTTCATCTCGTTTCGCCCTCTTTCACCCTCCTTCGTCTCGTTTCGCTCTGTTTGACCCTCCTTCGTCTCGTTTCGCTCTCTTTCACCCTCCTTCATCTCGTTTCGCTCTATTTAACCCTCCTTCATTTCGTTTCGCTCTCTTTCACCCTCCTACGTCTCGGTTCACACTCTTTCTCGTTCCTTCGCCTCGTTTCACTCTCTTTCACACTACTTCATCTCGTTTCGCTCTCTTCCACTCTCCTTCAACTCGGTTCGCTCTCTTTCTCCTTCCTTCGCCTCGTTTCACTCTCTTTCACACTCCTTCGTCTCGTTTCGCTCTCTTCCACTCTCTTTCGTCTCGTTTCGCTCTCTTTCACACTCCTTCATCTCGTTTCGCTCTCTTTCACCCTCCTTTGTCTTGTTTCGCTCTCTTTCACCCTCCTTCATCTCGTTTCGCCCTCTTTCACCCTCCTTCGTCTCGTTTCGCTCTGTTTGACCCTCCTTCGTCTCGTTTCGCTCTCTTTCACCATCCTTCGCCTCGTTTCGCTCTCTTTCACCCTCCTTCGTCTCGTTTCGCTCTCTTTCACCCTCCTTCGTCTCGTATCGCTCTCTTTCCACCTCCTTCGCCTCGTTTCACTCTCTTCCACACACCATCGTCTCGTTTCGCCCTCTTTCACCCTCCTTCGTCTCGGTTCGCTCTCCTTCACCCTCCTTCGTCTCGTTTCGCTCTCTTTCACCCTCCTTCATCTCGTTCCTCTCTCTTTCACCCTCCTTCATCTCGTTTCGCTATCTCTCACCCTCCTTCGCCTCGTTTCACTCTCTTTCACACTCCTTCGTCTCGTTTCGCTCTGTTCCACTCTCCTTCGTCTCGTTTCGCTCTTTTTGACCCGGCTTCGTCTCGTTTCGCTCTGGTTCACCCTCCTTCTACTCGTTTCACTCTCTTCCAACCTCCTTCGTATCGTTTTGCCCTCTTTCACCCTCCTTTGTCTCGTTTCGCCCTCTTTCACCCTCCTTCGTCTCGTTTCGCCCTCTTTCACCCTTATTCATCTCGTTTCACTGTCTTTCACCCTCCTTCGTCTCGTTTTGCTCTCTTTCACCCTCCTTCATCTCTTTCCACCCTCTTTCACTCTCCTTCATCTCGTTTCGCTCTCTTTCACCCTGCTTCGTCTCGTTTCGCACTCTTTGAACCTCCTTCGTCTCGTTTCGCTCTTTTTCACCTGCTTTGTCTCGTTTCGCTCTCTTTAACCCTCCTTCTACTCGTTTCGCTCTCTTTCACCCTCCTTCATCTCGGTTAGCTCTCTTTCACCCTCCTTCGTCTCGTTTAGCTCTCTTTCACCCTCCTACGTCTTGTTTTGCTCTCCTTCACCCTCCTTCATCTCATTTCGCTCTCTTCCACCCTCCTTCATCTCGTTTCGCCCTTTTTCACGCTCATTTGTCTCGTTTCGCTCTCTTTCACCCTCCTTCGTCTCGTTTCACTCTCTTTCACCTTCCTTCCCATGGTTTCACTCTCCTTCACCCTTCTTCATCCCGTTTCCATCTCTTTCACCCTCCTTCATCTCGTTTCGCTCTCTTTCACCCTCCTTCATCTTGCTTCGCTCTCTTTCACCCTCCTTTGTATCGTATCGCTCTCTTTCACCTTCCTTCGTCTCGTTTCGCTCTCTTTCACCCTCCTTTGTCTCGTTTCGCTCTCTTTCACCTTCCTTCGCCTCGTTTCACTCTCTTTCTCCCTCCTTCATCTCGTTTCGCTCTCTTTCACCCTCCTTCGTCTAGTTTCGCTCTCTTTCACACTCCTTCATCTCGTTTCGCTCTATTTCACCCTCCTTCATCTCGTTTCACTCTCTTTCACCCTCCTTCGCCTCGTTTCACTCTCTTTCACACTCCTTCGTCTCGTTTCGCTCTGTTCCACTCTCCTTCGTCTCGTTTCGCTCTTTTTGACCCGGCTTCGTCTCGTTTCGCTCTGGTTCACCCTCCTTCTACTCGTTTCACTCTCTTCCAACCTCCTTCGTATCGTTTTGCCCTCTTTCACCCTCCTTTGTCTCGTTTTGCCCTCTTTCACCCTCCTTCGTCTCGTTTCGCCCTCTTTCACCCTTATTCATCTCGTTTCACTGTCTTTCACCCTCCTTCGTCTCGTTTTGCTCTCTTTCACCCTCCTTCATCTCTTTCCACCCACTTTCACTCTCCTTCATCTCGTTTCGCTCTCTTTCACCCTGCTTCGTCTCGTTTCGCACTCTTTGAACCTCCTTCGTCTCGTTTCGCTCTTTTTCACCTGCTTCGTCTCGTTTCGCTCTCTTTAACCCTCCTTCTACTCGTTTCGCTCTCTTTCACCCTCCTTCATCTCGGTTAGCTCTCTTTCACCCTCCTTCGTCTCGTTTAGCTCTCTTTCACCCTCCTACGTCTTGTTTTGCTCTCCTTCACCCTCCTTCATCTCATTTCGCTCTCTTCCACCCTCCTTCATCTCGTTTCGCCCTTTTTCACGCTCGTTTGTCTCGTTTCGCTCTCTTTCACCCTCCTTCGTCTCGTTTCACTCTCTTTCACCTTCCTTCCCATGGTTTCACTCTCCTTCACCCTTCTTCATCCCGTTTCCATCTCTTTCACCCTCCTTCATCTCGTTTCGCTCTCTTTCACCCTCCTTCATCTTGCTTCGCTCTCTTTCACCCTCCTTTGTATCGTATCGCTCTCTTTCACCTTCCTTCGTCTCGTTTCGCTCTCTTTCACCCTCCTTTGTCTCGTTTCGCTCTCTTTCACCTTCCTTCGCCTCGTTTCACTCTCTTTCTCCCTCCTTCATCTCGTTTCGCTCTCTTTCACCCTCCTTCGTCTAGTTTCGCTCTCTTTCACCCTCCTTCATCTCGTTTCGCTCTATTTCACCCTCCTTCATCTCGTTTCGCTCTCTTTCACCCTCCTTCGTCTCGGTTCGCACTCTTTCTCCTTCCTTCGCCTCATTTCAATCTCTTTCACACTCCTTCGTCTCGTTTCGCTCTCTTCCACTCTCCTTCGACTCGGTTCGCTCTCTTTCTCCTTCCTTCGCCTCGTTTCACTCTCTTTCATACTCCT
The DNA here is from genome assembly GCF_047496885.1 of Scyliorhinus torazame. NCBI lineage: Eukaryota > Metazoa > Chordata > Chondrichthyes > Carcharhiniformes > Scyliorhinidae > Scyliorhinus > Scyliorhinus torazame. The sequence continues at coordinate 355,028 of NC_092725.1, read as the reverse complement.
CCGTATCGTTTCGCTCTCTTTCACTCTCCTTCGTCTCGTTTCGCTCTCTTTCACCCTCCTTCGTCTCGTTTTGCACTCTTTCACCCTCCTTCGTCTTGTTTCGCTCTTTCCACCCTCCTTCGTCTCGTTTCGCCCTCTTTCACCCTCCTTCGTCTCGTTTCGCTCTGTTTGACCCTCCTTCGTCTCGTTTCGCTCTTTTTCACCCTCCTTCACCTCGTTTCGCTCTCTTTCACCCTCCTTTGTCTCGTTTCACTCTCTTTCACCCTCCTTCGTCTCGTTTCGCTCTCTTTCAGCCTCCTTCGTCTCGCTTCGCTCTCTTTGACACTCCTTCGTCTCGTTTCGCTCTCTTCTACCCAAATTCGTCTTGTTTCGCCCTGTTTCACCCTTCTTCATCTCGTTTCGCTCTCTTTCACCCACCTTCGTCTCGTTTCGCCCTTTTTCAACCTTCTTTAGTCTCGTTTCGCTCTCTTTCACCCTCCTTCGTCTCGTTTCACTCTCTTTCACCTTCCTTCGCCTGGTTTCACTCTCTTTCACCCTTCTTCGTCTCGTTTCCCTCTCTTTCACCCTCCTTCATCTCGTTTCGCTCTCTTTCACCCTCCTTTGTATCGTTTCGCTCTCATTCACCTTCCTTCGTCTCGTTTCGCTCTTTTTCACCTGCTTCGTCTCGTTTCGCTCTCTTTCACCCTCCTTCTACTCGTTTCGCTCTCTTTCACCCTCCTTCATCTCGGTTAGCTCTCTTTCACCCTCCTTCGTCTCGTTTCCCTCTTTTTGACCCTCCTTCGTCTCGTTTCGCTCTCTTCCACTCCCCTTCGTCTCGATTCGCCCTCTTTCACCCTTCTTCAACTCCTTTCGCTCTCTTTCACCCACCTTCGTCTCGTTTCGCTCTGTTTCACCCTCCTTCGTCTCGTTTCGCTCTCTTTCACCCTCCTTCGTCTCGTTTAGCTCTCTTTCACCCTCCTTCGTCTCGTTTCGCTCTCTATCACCCTCCTTCATCTCGTTTCGCTCTCTTTCACCCTCCTTCGTCTCGTTTCACTCTCTTTCACCCTCCTTCGTCTCGTTTCGCTTTCTTCCACCCTCCTTCGTCTCGTTTCGACCTCTTTCACCCTCCTTCGTCTCGTTTCACTCTGTTTGACCCTCCTTCGTCTCGTTTCGCTCTCTTTCACCCTCCTTCGTCTCGTTTTGCTCTCTTTCAACCTCCTTCGTCTCGTTTCGCTCTCTTTCCGCCTCCTTCATCTCGTTCCACCCTCTTTCACCCTCCTTCATCTCGTTTCGCTCTCTTTCACCCTGCTTCGTCTCGTTTCGCTCTCTTTGAACCTCCTTCGTCTCGTTTCGCTCTCTTTCACCCGGCTTCGTCTCGTTTCGCTCTCCTTCACCCTCCTTCTTCTCGTTTCGCTCTCTTCCACCCTCCTTCGTCTCGTTTCGCCCTCTTTCACCCTCCTTCGTCTCGTTTCGCACCTCTTTCACCCTCCTTCGTCTCGGTTCGCTCTCTTTCACCTTCTTTCGTTTCGTTTCACTCACTTTCACCCTCCTTCGTCTCGTTTCGCTCTCTTTCACCCTCCTTCATCTCGTTCCACCCTCTTTCACCCTCCTTCGTCTCGTTTCGCTCTCTTTCACCTTGCTTCGTCTCGTTTCGCTCTCTTTGAACCTCCTTCGTCTCGTTTCGCTCTTTTTCACCTGCTTCGTCTCGTTTCGCTCTCTTTCACCCTCCTCCTACTCTTTTCGCTCTCTTTCACCCTCCTTCATCTCGGTTAGCTCTCTTTCACACTTCTTCGTCTCGTTTAGCTCTCTTTCACCCTCCTTCGTCTTGTTTTGCTCTCCTTCACCCTCCTTCATCTCGTTTCGCTCTCTTCCACCCTCCTTCGTCACGTTTCGCCCTTTTTCACCCTCCTTTGTCTCGTTTCGCTCTCTTTCACCCTCCTTCGTCTCGTTTCACTCTCTTTCACCTTCCTTCGCCTAGTTTCACTCTCTTTCACCCTTCTTCGTCTCGTTTCCCTCTCTTTCACCCTCCTTCATCTCGTTTCGCTCTCTTTCACCCTCATTCATCTTGAATCGCTCTCTTTCACCCTCCTTTGTATCGTTTCGCTCTCTTTCACCTTCCTTCGTCTCGTTTCGCTCTCTTTCACCCTCCTTCGTCTAGTTTTGCTCTCTTTCACCCTCCTTCATCTCGTTTCGCTCTCTTTCACCCTCCTTCATCTCGTTCCACCCTCTTTCACCCTCCTTCATCTCGTTTCGCTCTCTTTCACTCTGCTTCGTCTCGTTTCGCTCTCTTTGAACCTCCTTCGTCTCGTTTCGCTCTTTTTCACCCGGCTTCGTCTCGTTTCGCTCTCCTTCACCCTCCTTCTTCTCGTTTCGCTCTCTTCCACCCTCCTTCGTCTCGTTTCGCCCTCTTTCTCCTCCTTCGTCTCGTTTCGCCCTCTTTCACCCTCCTTCGTCTCGGTTCGCTCTCTTTCACCTTCTTTCGTTTTGTTTCACTCACTTTCACCCTCCTTCGTCTCGTTTCGCTCTCTTTCACCCTCCTTCATCTCGTTCCACCCTCTTTCACCCTCCTTCGTCTCGTTTCACTCTCTTTCACCCTCCTTCGTCTCGTTTCGCTGTCTTCCACCCTCCTTCGTCTCGTTTCGACGTCTTTCACCCTCCTTCGTCTCGTTTCACTCTGTTTGACCCTCCTTCGTCTCGTTTCGCTCTCTTTCACCCTCCTTCGTCTCGTTTCGCTCTCTTTCAACCTCCTTCGTCTCGTTTCGCTCTCTTTCCGCCTCCTTCGCCTCGTTTCGCTCTCTTCCACACTCCATCATCTCGTTTCGCCCTCTTTCACCCTCCTTCGTCTCGGTCCGCTCTCTTTCACCTTCCTTCATCTTGTTTCACTCTCTTTCACCCTCCTTCATCTCGTTTCGCTCTCCTTTACCCACCTTCATCTCGTTCCACGCTCTTTCACCCTCCTTCATCTCGTTTCGCTCTCTTTCACCCTGCTTCGTCTCGTTTCGCTCTCTTTGAACCTCCTTCGTCTCGTTTCGCTCTCTTTCACCCGGCTTCGTCTCGTTTCGCTCTCCTTCACCCTCCTTCTTCTCGTTTCGCTCTCTTCCACCCTCCTTCGTCTCGTTTCGCCCTCTTTCACCCTCCTTCGTCTCGTTTCGCCCTCTTTCACCCTCCTTCGTCTCGGTTCGCTCTCTTTCACCTTCTTACGTTTCGTTTCACTCACTTTCACCCTCCTTCGTCTCGTTTCGCTCTCTTTCACCCTCCTTCATCTCGTTCCACCCTCTTTCACCCTTTTTCGTCTCGTTTCGCTCTCTTTCACCTTGCTTCGTCTCGTTTCGCTCTCTTTGAACCTCCTTCGTCTCGTTTCGCTCTTTTTCACCTGTTTCGTCTCATTTCGCTCTCTTTCACCCTCCGTCTACTCTTTTCGCTCACTTTCACCCTCCTTCATCTCGGTTAGCTCTCTTTCACCCTTCTTCGTCTCGTTTAGCTCTCTTTCACCCTCCTTCGTCTTGTTTTGCTCTCCTTCACCCTCCTTCATCTCGTTTCGCTCTCTTCCACCCTCCTTCGTCACGTTTCGCCCTTTTTCACCCTCCTTTGTCTCGTTTCGCTCTCTTTCACCCTCCTTCGTCTCGTTTCACTCTCTTTCACCTTCCTTCGCCTAGTTTCACTCTCTTTCACCCTCCTTCATCTCGTTTCGCTCTCTTTCACCCTCCTTCATCTTGAATCGCTCTCTTTCACCCTCCTTTGTATCGTTTCGCTCTCTTTCACCTTCCTTCGCCTCGTTTCACTCTCTTTCTCCCTCCTTCGTCTCGTTTCGCTCTCTTTCACTCTCCTTCGTCTAGTTTCGCTCTCTTTCACCCTCCTTCATCTCGTTTCGCTCTCTTTCACCCTCCTTCATCTCGTTCCACCCTCTTTCACCCTCCTTCATCTCGTTTCGCTCTCTTTCACTCTGCTTCGTCTCGTTTCGCTCTCTTTGAACCTCCTTCGTCTCGTTTCGCTCTTTTTCACCCGGCTTCGTCTCGTTTCGCTCTCCTTCACCCTCCTTCTTCTCGTTTCGCTCTCTTCCACCCTCCTTCGTCTCGTTTCGCCCTCTTTCACCCTCCTTCGTCTCGTTTCGCCCTCTTTCACCCTCCTTCGTCTCGGTTCGCTCTCTTTCACCTTCCTTCGTTTCGTTTCACTCACTTTCACCCTCCTTCGTCTCGTTTCGCTCTCTTTCACCCTCCTTCATCTCGTTCCACCCTCTTTCACCCTCCTTCGTCTCGTTTCGCTCTTTTTCACCCGGCTTCGTCTCGTTTCGCTCTCCTTCACCCTCCTTCTTCTCGTTTCGCTCTCTTCCACCCTCCTTCGTCTCGTTTCGCCCTCTTTCTCCTCCTTCGTCTCGTTTCGCCCTCTTTCACCCTCCTTCGTCTCGGTTCGCTCTCTTTCACCTCCTTTCGTTTCTTTTCACTCACTTTCACCCTCCTTCGTCTCGTTTCGCTCTCTTTCACCCTCCTTCATCTCGTTCCACCCTCTTTCACCCTCCTTCGTCTCGTTTCACTCTCTTTCACCCTCCTTCGTCTCGTTTCGCTGTCTTCCACCCTCCTTCGTCTCGTTTCGACGTCTTTCACCCTCCTTCATCTCGTTTCACTCTGTTTGACCCTCCTTCGTCTCGTTTCGCTCTCTTTCACCCTCCTTCGTCTCGTTTCGCTCTCTTTCAACCTCCTTCGTCTCGTTTCGCTCTCTTTCCGCCTCCTTCGCCTCGTTTCGCTCTCTTCCACACTCCATCATCTCGTTTCGCCCTCTTTCACCCTCCTTCGTCTCGGTCCGCTCTCTTTCACCTTCCTTCATCTTGTTTCACTCTCTTTCACCCTCCTTCATCTCGTTTCGCTCTCCTTTACCCACCTTCATCTCGTTCCACGCTCTTTCACCCTCCTTCATCTCGTTTCGCTCTCTTTCACCCTGCTTCGTCTCGTTTCGCTCTCTTTGAACCTCCTTCGTCTCGTTTCGCTCTCTTTCACCCGGCTTCGTCTCGTTTCGCTCTCCTTCACCCTCCTTCTTCTCGTTTCGCTCTCTTCCACCCTCCTTCGTCTCGTTTCGCCCTCTTTCACCCTCCTTCGTCTCGTTTCGCCCTCTTTCACCCTCCTTCGTCTCGGTTCGCTCTCTTTCACCTTCTTACGTTTCGTTTCACTCACTTTCACCCTCCTTCGTCTCGTTTCGCTCTCTTTCACCCTCCTTCATCTCGTTCCACCCTCTTTCACCCTTTTTCGTCTCGTTTCGCTCTCTTTCACCTTGCTTCGTCTCGTTTCGCTCTCTTTGAACCTCCTTTGTCTCGTTTCGCTCTTTTTCACCTGTTTCGTCTCATTTCGCTCTCTTTCACCCTCCTTCTACTCTTTTCGCTCACTTTCACCCTCCTTCATCTCGGTTAGCTCTCTTTCACCCTTCTTCGTCTCGTTTAGCTCTCTTTCACCCTCTTTCGTCTTGTTTTGCTCTCCTTCACCCTCCTTCATCTCGTTTCGCTCTCTTCCACCCTCCTTCGTCACGTTTCGCCCTTTTTCACCCTCCTTTGTCTCGTTTCGCTCTCTTTCACCCTCCTTCGTCTCGTTTCACTCTCTTTCACCTTCCTTCGCCTAGTTTCACTCTCTTTCACCCTCCTTCATCTCGTTTCGCTCTCTTTCACCCTCCTTCATCTTGAATCGCTCTCTTTCACCCTCCTTTGTATCGTTTCGCTCTCTTTCACCTTCCTTCGCCTCGTTTCACTCTCTTTCTCCCTCCTTCGTCTCGTTTCGCTCTCTTTCACTCTCCTTCGTCTAGTTTCGCTCTCTTTCACCCTCCTTCATCTCGTTTCGCTCTCTTTCACCCTCCTTCATCTCGTTCCACCCTCTTTCACCCTCCTTCATCTCGTTTCGCTCTCTTTCACTCTGCTTCGTCTCGTTTCGCTCTCTTTGAACCTCCTTCGTCTCGTTTCGCTCTTTTTCACCCGGCTTCGTCTCGTTTCGCTCTCCTTCACCCTCCTTCTTCTCGTTTCGCTCTCTTCCACCCTCCTTCGTCTCGTTTCGCCCTCTTTCACCCTCCTTCGTCTCGTTTCGCCCTCTTTCACCCTTATTCATCTCGTTTCACTGTCTTTCACCCTCCTTCGTCTCGTTTTGCTCTCTTTCACCCTCCTTCATCTCTTTCCACCCACTTTCACTCTCCTTCATCTCGTTTCGCTCTCTTTCACCCTGCTTCGTCTCGTTTCGCACTCTTTGAACCTCCTTCGTCTCGTTTCGCTCTTTTTCACCTGCTTCGTCTCGTTTCGCTCTCTTTAACCCTCCTTCTACTCGTTTCGCTCTCTTTCACCCTCCTTCATCTCGGTTAGCTCTCTTTCACCCTCCTTCGTCTCGTTTAGCTCTCTTTCACCCTCCTACGTCTTGTTTTGCTCTCCTTCACCCTCCTTCATCTCATTTCGCTCTCTTCCACCCTCCTTCATCTCGTTTCGCCCTTTTTCACGCTCGTTTGTCTCGTTTCGCTCTCTTTCACCCTCCTTCGTCTCGTTTCACTCTCTTTCACCTTCCTTCCCATGGTTTCACTCTCCTTCACCCTTCTTCATCCCGTTTCCATCTCTTTCACCCTCCTTCATCTCGTTTCGCTCTCTTTCACCCTCCTTCATCTTGCTTCGCTCTCTTTCACCCTCCTTTGTATCGTATCGCTCTCTTTCACCTTCCTTCGTCTCGTTTCGCTCTCTTTCACCCTCCTTTGTCTCGTTTCGCTCTCTTTCACCTTCCTTCGCCTCGTTTCACTCTCTTTCTCCCTCCTTCATCTCGTTTCGCTCTCTTTCACCCTCCTTCGTCTAGTTTCGCTCTCTTTCACCCTCCTTCATCTCGTTTCGCTCTATTTCACCCTCCTTCATCTCGTTTCGCTCTCTTTCACCCTCCTTCGTCTCGGTTCGCACTCTTTCTCCTTCCTTCGCCTCATTTCAATCTCTTTCACACTCCTTCGTCTCGTTTCGCTCTCTTCCACTCTCCTTCGACTCGGTTCGCTCTCTTTCTCCTTCCTTCGCCTCGTTTCACTCTCTTTCATACTCCTCCGTATCGTTTCGCTCTCTTTCACTCTCCTTCGTCTCGTTTCGCTCTCTTTCACCCTTCTTCGTCTCGTTTTGCACTCTTTCACCCTCCTTCGTCTTGTTTCGCTCTTTCCACCCTCCTTCGTCTCGTTTCGCCCTCTTTCACCCTCCTTCGTCTCGTTTCGCTCTGTTTGACCCTCCTTCGTCTCGTTTCGCTCTTTTTCACCCTCCTTCACCTCGTTTCGCTCTCTTTCACCCTCCTTTGTCTCGTTTCACTCTCTTTCACCCTCCTTCGTCTCGTTTCGCTCTCTTTCAGCCTCCTTCGTCTCGCTTCGCTCTCTTTGACACTCCTTCGTCTCGTTTCGCTCTCTTCTACCCAAATTCGTCTTGTTTCGCCCTGTTTCACCCTTCTTCATCTCGTTTCGCTCTCTTTCACCCACCTTCGTCTCGTTTCGCCCTTTTTCAACCTTCTTTAGTCTCGTTTCGCTCTCTTTCACCCTCCTTCGTCTCGTTTCACTCTCTTTCACCTTCCTTCGCCTGGTTTCACTCTCTTTCACCCTTCTTCGTCTCGTTTCCCTCTCTTTCACCCTCCTTCATCTCGTTTCGCTCTCTTTCACCCTCCTTTGTATCGTTTCGCTCTCATTCACCTTCCTTCGTCTCGTTTCACTCTTTTTCACCTGCTTCGTCTCGTTTCGCTCTCTTTCACCCTCCTTCTACTCGTTTCGCTCTCTTTCACCCTCCTTCATCTCGGTTAGCTCTCTTTCACCCTCCTTCGTCTCGTTTCCCTCTTTTTGACCCTCCTTCGTCTCGTTTCGCTCTCTTCCACTCCCCTTCGTCTCGATTCGCCCTCTTTCACCCTTCTTCAACTCCTTTCGCTCTCTTTCACCCACCTTCGTCTCGTTTCGCTCTGTTTCACCCTCCTTCGTCTCGTTTCGCTCTCTTTCACCCTCCTTCGTCTCGTTTAGCTCTCTTTCACCCTCCTTCGTCTCGTTTCGCTCTCTATCACCCTCCTTCATCTCGTTTCGCTCTCTTTCACCCTCCTTCGTCTCGTTTCACTCTCTTTCACCCTCCTTCGTCTCGTTTCGCTTTCTTCCACCCTCCTTCGTCTCGTTTCGACCTCTTTCACCCTCCTTCGTCTCGTTTCACTCTGTTTGACCCTCCTTCGTCTCGTTTCGCTCTCTTTCACCCTCCTTCGTCTCGTTTTGCTCTCTTTCAACCTCCTTCGTCTCGTTTCGCTCTCTTTCCGCCTCCTTCATCTCGTTCCACCCTCTTTCACCCTCCTTCATCTCGTTTCGCTCTCTTTCACCCTGCTTCGTCTCGTTTCGCTCTCTTTGAACCTCCTTCGTCTCGTTTCGCTCTCTTTCACCCGGCTTCGTCTCGTTTCGCTCTCCTTCACCCTCCTTCTTCTCGTTTCGCTCTCTTCCACCCTCCTTCGTCTCGTTTCGCCCTCTTTCACCCTCCTTCGTCTCGTTTCGCACCTCTTTCACCCTCCTTCGTCTCGGTTCGCTCTCTTTCACCTTCTTTCGTTTCGTTTCACTCACTTTCACCCTCCTTCGTCTCGTTTCGCTCTCTTTCACCCTCCTTCATCTCGTTCCACCCTCTTTCACCCTCCTTCGTCTCGTTTCGCTCTCTTTCACCTTGCTTCGTCTCGTTTCGCTCTCTTTGAACCTCCTTCGTCTCGTTTCGCTCTTTTTCACCTGCTTCGTCTCGTTTCGCTCTCTTTCACCCTCCTCCTACTCTTTTCGCTCTCTTTCACCCTCCTTCATCTCGGTTAGCTCTCTTTCACACTTCTTCGTCTCGTTTAGCTCTCTTTCACCCTCCTTCGTCTTGTTTTGCTCTCCTTCACCCTCCTTCATCTCGTTTCGCTCTCTTCCACCCTCCTTCGTCACGTTTCGCCCTTTTTCACCCTCCTTTGTCTCGTTTCGCTCTCTTTCACCCTCCTTCGTCTCGTTTCACTCTCTTTCACCTTCCTTCGCCTAGTTTCACTCTCTTTCACCCTTCTTCGTCTCGTTTCCCTCTCTTTCACCCTCCTTCATCTCGTTTCGCTCTCTTTCACCCTCATTCATCTTGAATCGCTCTCTTTCACCCTCCTTTGTATCGTTTCGCTCTCTTTCACCTTCTTTCGTTTCGTTTCACTCACTTTCACCCTCCTTCGTCTCGTTTCGCTCTCTTTCACCCTCCTTCGTCTCGTTCCACCCTCTTTCACCCTCCTTCGTCTCGTTTCACTCTCTTTCACCCTCCTTCGTCTCGTTTCGCTGTCTTCCACCCTCCTTCGTCTCGTTTCGACGTCTTTCACCCTCCTTCGTCTCGTTTCACTCTGTTTGACCCTCCTTCGTCTCGTTTCGCTCTCTTTCACCCTCCTTCGTCTCGTTTCGCTCTCTTTCAACCTCCTTCGTCTCGTTTCGCTCTCTTTCCGCCTCCTTCGCCTCGTTTCGCTCTCTTCCACACTCCATCATCTCGTTTCGCCCTCTTTCACCCTCCTTCGTCTCGGTCCGCTCTCTTTCACCTTCCTTCATCTTGTTTCACTCTCTTTCACCCTCCTTCATCTCGTTTCGCTCTCCTTTACCCACCTTCATCTCGTTCCACGCTCTTTCACCCTCCTTCATCTCGTTTCGCTCTCTTTCACCCTGCTTCGTCTCGTTTCGCTCTCTTTGAACCTCCTTCGTCTCGTTTCGCTCTCTTTCACCCGGCTTCGTCTCGTTTCGCTCTCCTTCACCCTCCTTCTTCTCGTTTCGCTCTCTTCCACCCTCCTTCGTCTCGTTTCGCCCTCTTTCACCCTCCTTCGTCTCGTTTCGCCCTCTTTCACCCTCCTTCGTCTCGGTTCGCTCTCTTTCACCTTCTTACGTTTCGTTTCACTCACTTTCACCCTCCTTCGTCTCGTTTCGCTCTCTTTCACCCTCCTTCATCTCGTTCCACCCTCTTTCACCCTTTTTCGTCTCGTTTCGCTCTCTTTCACCTTGCTTCGTCTCGTTTCGCTCTCTTTGAACCTCCTTTGTCTCGTTTCGCTCTTTTTCACCTGTTTCGTCTCATTTCGCTCTCTTTCACCCTCCTTCTACTCTTTTCGCTCACTTTCACCCTCCTTCATCTCGGTTAGCTCTCTTTCACCCTTCTTCGTCTCGTTTAGCTCTCTTTCACCCTCTTTCGTCTTGTTTTGCTCTCCTTCACCCTCCTTCATCTCGTTTCGCTCTCTTCCACCCTCCTTCGTCACGTTTCGCCCTTTTTCACCCTCCTTTGTCTCGTTTCGCTCTCTTTCACCCTCCTTCGTCTCGTTTCACTCTCTTTCACCTTCCTTCGCCTAGTTTCACTCTCTTTCACCCTCCTTCATCTCGTTTCGCTCTCTTTCACCCTCCTTCATCTTGAATCGCTCTCTTTCACCCTCCTTTGTATCGTTTCGCTCTCTTTCACCTTCCTTCGCCTCGTTTCACTCTCTTTCTCCCTCCTTCGTCTCGTTTCGCTCTCTTTCACTCTCCTTCGTCTAGTTTCGCTCTCTTTCACCCTCCTTCATCTCGTTTCGCTCTCTTTCACCCTCCTTCATCTCGTTCCACCCTCTTTCACCCTCCTTCATCTCGTTTCGCTCTCTTTCACTCTGCTTCGTCTCGTTTCGCTCTCTTTGAACCTCCTTCGTCTCGTTTCGCTCTTTTTCACCCGGCTTCGTCTCGTTTCGCTCTCCTTCACCCTCCTTCTTCTCGTTTCGCTCTCTTCCACCCTCCTTCGTCTCGTTTCGCCCTCTTTCACCCTCCTTCGTCTCGTTTCGCCCTCTTTCACCCTTATTCATCTCGTTTCACTGTCTTTCACCCTCCTTCGTCTCGTTTTGCTCTCTTTCACCCTCCTTCATCTCTTTCCACCCACTTTCACTCTCCTTCATCTCGTTTCGCTCTCTTTCACCCTGCTTCGTCTCGTTTCGCACTCTTTGAACCTCCTTCGTCTCGTTTCGCTCTTTTTCACCTGCTTCGTCTCGTTTCGCTCTCTTTAACCCTCCTTCTACTCGTTTCGCTCTCTTTCACCCTCCTTCATCTCGGTTAGCTCTCTTTCACCCTCCTTCGTCTCGTTTAGCTCTCTTTCACCCTCCTACGTCTTGTTTTGCTCTCCTTCACCCTCCTTCATCTCATTTCGCTCTCTTCCACCCTCCTTCATCTCGTTTCGCCCTTTTTCACGCTCGTTTGTCTCGTTTCGCTCTCTTTCACCCTCCTTCGTCTCGTTTCACTCTCTTTCACCTTCCTTCCCATGGTTTCACTCTCCTTCACCCTTCTTCATCCCGTTTCCATCTCTTTCACCCTCCTTCATCTCGTTTCGCTCTCTTTCACCCTCCTTCATCTTGCTTCGCTCTCTTTCACCCTCCTTTGTATCGTATCGCTCTCTTTCACCTTCCTTCGTCTCGTTTCGCTCTCTTTCACCCTCCTTTGTCTCGTTTCGCTCTCTTTCACCTTCCTTCGCCTCGTTTCACTCTCTTTCTCCCTCCTTCATCTCGTTTCGCTCTCTTTCACCCTCCTTCGTCTAGTTTCGCTCTCTTTCACCCTCCTTCATCTCGTTTCGCTCTATTTCACCCTCCTTCATCTCGTTTCGCTCTCTTTCACCCTCCTTCGTCTCGGTTCGCACTCTTTCTCCTTCCTTCGCCTCATTTCAATCTCTTTCACACTCCTTCGTCTCGTTTCGCTCTCTTCCACTCTCCTTCGACTCGGTTCGCTCTCTTTCTCCTTCCTTCGCCTCGTTTCACTCTCTTTCATACTCCTCCGTATCGTTTCGCTCTCTTTCACTCTCCTTCGTCTCGTTTCGCTCTCTTTCACCCTCCTTCGTCTCGTTTTGCACTCTTTCACCCTCCTTCGTCTTGTTTCGCTCTTTCCACCCTCCTTCGTCTCGTTTCGCCCTCTTTCACCCTCCTTCGTCTCGTTTCGCTCTGTTTGACCCTCCTTCGTCTCGTTTCGCTCTTTTTCACCCTCCTTCACCTCGTTTCGCTCTCTTTCACCCTCCTTTGTCTCGTTTCACTCTCTTTCACCCTCCTTCGTCTCGTTTCGCTCTCTTTCAGCCTCCTTCGTCTCGCTTCGCTCTCTTTGACACTCCTTCGTCTCGTTTCGCTCTCTTCTACCCAAATTCGTCTTGTTTCGCCCTGTTTCACCCTTCTTCATCTCGTTTCGCTCTCTTTCACCCACCTTCGTCTCGTTTCGCCCTTTTTCAACCTTCTTTAGTCTCGTTTCGCTCTCTTTCACCCTCCTTCGTCTCGTTTCACTCTCTTTCACCTTCCTTCGCCTGGTTTCACTCTCTTTCACCCTTCTTCGTCTCGTTTCCCTCTCTTTCACCCTCCTTCATCTCGTTTCGCTCTCTTTCACCCTCCTTTGTATCGTTTCGCTCTCATTCACCTTCCTTCGTCTCGTTTCGCTCTTTTTCACCTGCTTCGTCTCGTTTCGCTCTCTTTCACCCTCCTTCTACTCGTTTCGCTCTCTTTCACCCTCCTTCATCTCGGTTAGCTCTCTTTCACCCTCCTTCGTCTCGTTTCCCTCTTTTTGACCCTCCTTCGTCTCGTTTCGCTCTCTTCCACTCCCCTTCGTCTCGATTCGCCCTCTTTCACCCTTCTTCAACTCCTTTCGCTCTCTTTCACCCACCTTCGTCTCGTTTCGCTCTGTTTCACCCTCCTTCGTCTCGTTTCGCTCTCTTTCACCCTCCTTCGTCTCGTTTAGCTCTCTTTCACCCTCCTTCGTCTCGTTTCGCTCTCTATCACCCTCCTTCATCTCGTTTCGCTCTCTTTCACCCTCCTTCGTCTCGTTTCACTCTCTTTCACCCTCCTTTGTCTCGTTTCGCTTTCTTCCACCCTCCTTCGTCTCGTTTCGACCTCTTTCACCCTCCTTCGTCTCGTTTCACTCTGTTTGACCCTCCTTCGTCTCGTTTCGCTCTCTTTCACCCTCCTTCGTCTCGTTTTGCTCTCTTTCAACCTCCTTCGTCTCGTTTCGCTCTCTTTCCGCCTCCTTCATCTCGTTCCACCCTCTTTCACCCTCCTTCATCTCGTTTCGCTCTCTTTCACCCTGCTTCGTCTCGTTTCGCTCTCTTTGAACCTCCTTCGTCTCGTTTCGCTCTCTTTCACCCGGCTTCGTCTCGTTTCGCTCTCCTTCACCCTCCTTCTTCTCGTTTCGCTCTCTTCCACCCTCCTTCGTCTCGTTTCGCCCTCTTTCACCCTCCTTCGTCTCGTTTCGCACCTCTTTCACCCTCCTTCGTCTCGGTTCGCTCTCTTTCACCTTCTTTCGTTTCGTTTCACTCACTTTCACCCTCCTTCGTCTCGTTTCGCTCTCTTTCACCCTCCTTCATCTCGTTCCACCCTCTTTCACCCTCCTTCGTCTCGTTTCGCTCTCTTTCACCTTGCTTCGTCTCGTTTCGCTCTCTTTGAACCTCCTTCGTCTCGTTTCGCTCTTTTTCACCTGCTTCGTCTCGTTTCGCTCTCTTTCACCCTCCTCCTACTCTTTTCGCTCTCTTTCACCCTCCTTCATCTCGGTTAGCTCTCTTTCACACTTCTTCGTCTCGTTTAGCTCTCTTTCACCCTCCTTCGTCTTGTTTTGCTCTCCTTCACCCTCCTTCATCTCGTTTCGCTCTCTTCCACCCTCCTTCGTCACGTTTCGCCCTTTTTCACCCTCCTTTGTCTCGTTTCGCTCTCTTTCACCCTCCTTCGTCTCGTTTCACTCTCTTTCACCTTCCTTCGCCTAGTTTCACTCTCTTTCACCCTTCTTCGTCTCGTTTCCCTCTCTTTCACCCTCCTTCATCTCGTTTCGCTCTCTTTCACCCTCATTCATCTTGAATCGCTCTCTTTCACCCTCCTTTGTATCGTTTCGCTCTCTTTCACCTTCCTTCGCCTCGTTTCACTCTCTTTCTCCCTCCTTCGTCTCGTTTCGCTCTCTTTCACCCTCCTTCGTCTAGTTTTGCTCTCTTTCACCCTCCTTCATCTCGTTTCGCTCTCTTTCACCCTCCTTCATCTCGTTCCACCCTCTTTCACCCTCCTTCATCTCGTTTCGCTCTCTTTGAACCTCCTTCGTCTCGTTTCGCTCTTTTTCACCCGGCTTCGTCTCGTTTCGCTCTCCTTCACCCTCCTTCTTCTCGTTTCGCTCTCTTCCACCCTCCTTCGTCTCGTTTCGCCCTCTTTCTCCTCCTTCGTCTCGTTTCGCCCTCTTTCACCCTCCTTCGTCTCGGTTCGCTCTCTTTCACCTTCTTTCGTTTCGTTTCACTCACTTTCACCCTCCTTCGTCTCGTTTCGCTCTCTTTCACCCTCCTTCATCTCGTTCCACCCTCTTTCACCCTCCTTCGTCTCGTTTCACTCTCTTTCACCCTCCTTCGTCTCGTTTCGCTGTCTTCCACCCTCCTTCGTCTCGTTTCGACGTCTTTCACCCTCCTTCGTCTCGTTTCACTCTGTTTGACCCTCCTTCGTCTCGTTTCGCTCTCTTTCACCCTCCTTCGTCTCGTTTTGCTCTCTTTCAACCTCCTTCGTCTCGTTTCGCTCTCTTTCCGCCTCCTTCGCCTCGTTTCGCTCTCTTCCACACTCCATCATCTCGTTTCGCCCTCTTTCACCCTCCTTCGTCTCGGTCCGCTCTCTTTCACCTTCCTTCATCTTGTTTCACTCTCTTTCACCCTCCTTCATCTCGTTTCGCTCTCCTTTACCCACCTTCATCTCGTTCCACGCTCTTTCACCCTCCTTCATCTCGTTTCGCTCTCTTTCACCCTGCTTCGTCTCGTTTCGCTCTCTTTGAACCTCCTTCGTCTCGTTTCGCTCTCTTTCACCCGGCTTCGTCTCGTTTCGCTCTCCTTCACCCTCCTTCTTCTCGTTTCGCTCTCTTCCACCCTCCTTCGTCTCGTTTCGCCCTCTTTCACCCTCCTTCGTCTCGTTTCGCCCTCTTTCACCCTCCTTCGTCTCGGTTCGCTCTCTTTCACCTTCTTACGTTTCGTTTCACTCACTTTCACCCTCCTTCGTCTCGTTTCGCTCTCTTTCACCCTCCTTCATCTCGTTCCACCCTCTTTCACCCTTTTTCGTCTCGTTTCGCTCTCTTTCACCTTGCTTCGTCTCGTTTCGCTCTCTTTGAACCTCCTTCGTCTCGTTTCGCTCTTTTTCACCTGTTTCGTCTCATTTCGCTCTCTTTCACCCTCCGTCTACTCTTTTCGCTCACTTTCACCCTCCTTCATCTCGGTTAGCTCTCTTTCACCCTTCTTCGTCTCGTTTAGCTCTCTTTCACCCTCCTTCGTCTTGTTTTGCTCTCCTTCACCCTCCTTCATCTCGTTTCGCTCTCTTCCACCCTCCTTCGTCACGTTTCGCCCTTTTTCACCCTCCTTTGTCTCGTTTCGCTCTCTTTCACCCTCCTTCGTCTCGTTTCACTCTCTTTCACCTTCCTTCGCCTAGTTTCACTCTCTTTCACCCTCCTTCATCTCGTTTCGCTCTCTTTCACCCTCCTTCATCTTGAATCGCTCTCTTTCACCCTCCTTTGTATCGTTTCGCTCTCTTTCACCTTCCTTCGCCTCGTTTCACTCTCTTTCTCCCTCCTTCGTCTCGTTTCGCTCTCTTTCACTCTCCTTCGTCTAGTTTCGCTCTCTTTCACCCTCCTTCATCTCGTTTCGCTCTCTTTCACCCTCCTTCATCTCGTTCCACCCTCTTTCACCCTCCTTCATCTCGTTTCGCTCTCTTTCACTCTGCTTCGTCTCGTTTCGCTCTCTTTGAACCTCCTTCGTCTCGTTTCGCTCTTTTTCACCCGGCTTCGTCTCGTTTCGCTCTCCTTCACCCTCCTTCTTCTCGTTTCGCTCTCTTCCACCCTCCTTCGTCTCGTTTCGCCCTCTTTCACCCTCCTTCGTCTCGTTTCGCCCTCTTTCACCCTCCTTCGTCTCGGTTCGCTCTCTTTCACCTTCCTTCGTTTCGTTTCACTCACTTTCACCCTCCTTCGTCTCGTTTCGCTCTCTTTCACCCTCCTTCATCTCGTTCCACCCTCTTTCACCCTCCTTCGTCTCGTTTCGCTCTTTTTCACCCGGCTTCGTCTCGTTTCGCTCTCCTTCACCCTCCTTCTTCTCGTTTCGCTCTCTTCCACCCTCCTTCGTCTCGTTTCGCCCTCTTTCTCCTCCTTCGTCTCGTTTCGCCCTCTTTCACCCTCCTTCGTCTCGGTTCGCTCTCTTTCACCTCCTTTCGTTTCTTTTCACTCACTTTCACCCTCCTTCGTCTCGTTTCGCTCTCTTTCACCCTCCTTCATCTCGTTCCACCCTCTTTCACCCTCCTTCGTCTCGTTTCACTCTCTTTCACCCTCCTTCGTCTCGTTTCGCTGTCTTCCACCCTCCTTCGTCTCGTTTCGACGTCTTTCACCCTCCTTCGTCTCGTTTCACTCTGTTTGACCCTCCTTCGTCTCGTTTCGCTCTCTTTCACCCTCCTTCGTCTCGTTTCGCTCTCTTTCAACCTCCTTCGTCTCGTTTCGCTCTCTTTCCGCCTCCTTCGCCTCGTTTCGCTCTCTTCCACACTCCATCATCTCGTTTCGCCCTCTTTCACCCTCCTTCGTCTCGGTCCGCTCTCTTTCACCTTCCTTCATCTTGTTTCACTCTCTTTCACCCTCCTTCATCTCGTTTCGCTCTCCTTTACCCACCTTCATCTCGTTCCACGCTCTTTCACCCTCCTTCATCTCGTTTCGCTCTCTTTCACCCTGCTTCGTCTCGTTTCGCTCTCTTTGAACCTCCTTCGTCTCGTTTCGCTCTCTTTCACCCGGCTTCGTCTCGTTTCGCTCTCCTTCACCCTCCTTCTTCTCGTTTCGCTCTCTTCCACCCTCCTTCGTCTCGTTTCGCCCTCTTTCACCCTCCTTCGTCTCGTTTCGCCCTCTTTCACCCTCCTTCGTCTCGGTTCGCTCTCTTTCACCTTCTTACGTTTCGTTTCACTCACTTTCACCCTCCTTCGTCTCGTTTCGCTCTCTTTCACCCTCCTTCATCTCGTTCCACCCTCTTTCACCCTTTTTCGTCTCGTTTCGCTCTCTTTCACCTTGCTTCGTCTCGTTTCGCTCTCTTTGAACCTCCTTTGTCTCGTTTCGCTCTTTTTCACCTGTTTCGTCTCATTTCGCTCTCTTTCACCCTCCTTCTACTCTTTTCGCTCACTTTCACCCTCCTTCATCTCGGTTAGCTCTCTTTCACCCTTCTTCGTCTCGTTTAGCTCTCTTTCACCCTCTTTCGTCTTGTTTTGCTCTCCTTCACCCTCCTTCATCTCGTTTCGCTCTCTTCCACCCTCCTTCGTCACGTTTCGCCCTTTTTCACCCTCCTTTGTCTCGTTTCGCTCTCTTTCACCCTCCTTCGTCTCGTTTCACTCTCTTTCACCTTCCTTCGCCTAGTTTCACTCTCTTTCACCCTCCTTCATCTCGTTTCGCTCTCTTTCACCCTCCTTCATCTTGAATCGCTCTCTTTCACCCTCCTTTGTATCGTTTCGCTCTCTTTCACCTTCCTTCGCCTCGTTTCACTCTCTTTCTCCCTCCTTCGTCTCGTTTCGCTCTCTTTCACTCTCCTTCGTCTAGTTTCGCTCTCTTTCACCCTCCTTCATCTCGTTTCGCTCTCTTTCACCCTCCTTCATCTCGTTCCACCCTCTTTCACCCTCCTTCATCTCGTTTCGCTCTCTTTCACTCTGCTTCGTCTCGTTTCGCTCTCTTTGAACCTCCTTCGTCTCGTTTCGCTCTTTTTCACCCGGCTTCGTCTCGTTTCGCTCTCCTTCACCCTCCTTCTTCTCGTTTCGCTCTCTTCCACCCTCCTTCGTCTCGTTTCGCCCTCTTTCACCCTCCTTCGTCTCGTTTCACCCTCTTTCACCCTCCTTCGTCTCGGTTCGCTCTCTTTCACCTTCCTTCGTTTCGTTTCACTCACTTTCACCCTCCTTCGTCTCGTTTCGCTCTCTTTCACCCTCCTTCATCTCGTTCCACCCTCTTTCACCCTCCTTCGTCTCGTTTCGCTCTCTTTCACCTTGCTTCGTCTCGTTTCGCTCTCTTCGAACCTCCTTCGTCTCGTTTCGCTCTTTTTCACCTGCTTCGTCTCGTTTCGCTCTCTTTCACCCTCCTTCTACTCTTTTCGCTCTCTTTCACCCTCCTTCATCTCGGTTAGCTCTCTTTCACCCTTCTTCGTCTCGTTTAGCTCTCTTTCACCCTCCTTCGTCTTGTTTTGCTCTCCTTCACCCTCCTTCATCTCGTTTCGCTCTCTTCCACCCTCCTTCGTCACGTTTCGCCCTTTTTCACCCTCCATTGTCTCGTTTCGCTCTCTTTCACCCTCCTTCGTCTCGTTTCACTCTCTTTCACCTTCCTTCGCCTAGTTTCACTCTCTTTCACCCTTCTTCGTCTCGTTTCCCTCTCTTTCACCCTCCTTCATCTCGTTTCGCTCTCTTTCACCCTCCTTCATCTTGAATCGCTGTCTTTCACCCTCCTTTGTATCGTTTCGCTCTCTTTCACCTTCCTTCGCCTCGTTTCACTCTCTTTCTCCCTCCTTCGTCTCGTTTCGCTCTCTTTCACCCTCCTTCGTCTAGTTTCGCTCTCTTTCACCCTCCTTCATCTCGTTTCGCTCTATTTCACCCTCCTTCATCTCGTTTCGCACTCTTTCACCCTCCTTCGTCTCGGTTCGCTCTCTTTCTCCTTCCTTCGCCTCGTTTCACTCTCTTTCACACTCCTTCGTCTCGTTTCACTCTCTTTCACACTCCTTCGTCTCGTTTCTCTCTCTTCCACACTCCTTCATCTCGTTTCGCTCTCTTTCACCCTCCTTCGTCTCGTTTTGCACTCTTTCACCCTCCTTCGTCTTGTTTCGCTCCCTTCCACCCTCCTTCGTCTCGTTTCGCCCTCTTTCACCCTCCTTCGTCTCGTTTCGCTCTGTTTGACCCTCCTTCGTCTCGTTTCGCTCTCTTTCACCCTCCTTCGTCTCGTTTCACTCTCTTTCACCCTCCTTCGTCTCGTTTCGCTCTCTTTCAGCCTCCTTCGTCTCGCTTCGCTCTCTTTGACACTCCTTCATCTCGCTTCGCTCTCTTCTTCCCAAATTTGTCTTGTTTCGCCCTGTTTCACCCTTCTTCATCTCGTTTCGCTCTTTCACCCACCTTCGTCTCGTTTCGCTCTCTTTCACCCTCCTTCGTCTCGTTTCGCTCTCTTTCACCCTCCTTTGTCTCGTTTCGTTCTCTTTCACCCTCCTTCATCTCGTTTCGCTCTCTGTCACCCTCCTTCGTCTCGGTTCGCTCTCTTTCACCTTCCTTCATCTCGTTTCACTCTCTTTCACCCTCCTTCGTCTCGTTTCGCTCTCTTTCACCCTCCTTCATCTCGTTCCTCTCTCTTTCACCCTCCTTCATCTCGTTTCGCTATCTCTCACCCTCCTTCGTCTTGTTTCGCTCTCTTCCACCCTCCTTCGTCTCGTTTCGCCCTCTTTCACCATTATTCATCTCGTTTCGCTCTCTTTCACCTTCCTTCATCTCATTTCGCTCTCTTTCACCCCCCTTTGTCTTGTTTCACCCTCTTTCGCCCTCCTTCGTCTCGTTTTGCACTCTTTCACCCTCCTTCGTCTCATTTCGCTCTCTTCCACCCTCCTTCGTCTCGTTTCGCCCTCTTTCACCCTCCTTCGTCTCGTTTCGCTCTGTTTGACCCTCCTTCGTCTCGTTTCGCTCTTTTTCACTCTCCTTCACCTCGTTTCGCTCTCTTTCACCCTCCTTCGTCTCGTTTCGCACCCTTTCACACTCCTTCGTCTCGTTTCGCCCTCTTTCAGCCTCCTTCGTCTCGTTTCGCTCTCTTCTACCCTCCTTCGTCGCGTTTCGCCCTCTTTCACCCTTCTTCATCTCGTTTCGCTCTCTTTCACCCACCTTCGTCTCGTTTCACTCTCTTTCGCCCTCCTTCGTCTCGTTTCGCTCTCTTTCACCTTCCTTCGTTTCGTTTCGCTCTCTTTCACCCTCGTTTGTCTTGTTTCGCTCTCTTTCACCCTCCTTCATCTCGTTTCGCCCTCTTTCACCCTCCTTCATCTCGTTTCGCTCAGTTTGACCCTCCTTCGTCTTGTTTTGCTCTCCTTCACCCTCCTTCATCTCGTTTCGCTCTCTTCCACCCTCCTTCGTCTCGTTTCGCCCTTTTTCACCCTCCTTTGTCTCGTTTCGCTCTCTTTCACCATCCTTCGTCTCGTTTCACTCTCTTTCACCTTCCTTCGCCTAGTTTCACTCTCTTTCACCCTTCTTCGTCTCGTTTCCCTCTCTTTCACCCTCCTTCATCTCGTTTCGCTCTCTTTCACCCTCCTTCATCTTGCTTCGCTCTCTTTCACCCTCCTTTGTATCGTTTCGCTCTCTTTCACCTTCCTTTGTCTCGTTTCGCTCTCTTTCACCCTCCTTTGTCTCGTTTCGCTCTCTTTCACCTTCTTTCGCCTCGTTTCACTCTCTTTCTCCCTCCTTCGTCTCGTTTCGTTCTCTTTCACCCTCCTTCGTCTAGTTTCGCTCTCTTTCACCCTCCTTCATCTCGTTTCGCTCTCTTTCACCCTCCTTCATCTCGTTTCGCTCTCTTTCACCCTCCTTCATCTTGAATCGCTCTCTTTCACCCTCCTTTGTATCGTTTCGCTCTCTTTCACCTTCCTTCGCCTCGTTTCACTCTCTTTCTCCCTCCTTCGTCTCGTTTCGCTCTCTTTCACCCTCCTTTGTCTAGTTTCGCTCTCTTTCACCCTCCTTCATCTCGTTTCGCTCTATTTCACCCTCCTTCATCTCGTTTCGCACTCTTTCACCCTCCTTCGTCTCGGTTCGCACTCTTTCTCCTTCCTTCGCCTCGTTTCACTCTCTTTCACACTCCTTCGTCTCGTTTCACTCTCTTTCACACTCCTTCGTCTCGTTTCGCTCTCTTCCACACTCCTTCATCTCGTTTCGCTCTCTTTCACCCTCCTTCGTCTCGTTTTGCACTCTTTCACCCTCCTTCGTCTTGTTTCGCTCCCTTCCACCCTCCTTCGTCTCGTTTCGCCCTCTTTCACCCTCCTTCGTCTCGTTTCGCTCTGTTTGACCCTCCTTCGTCTCGTTTCGCTCTCTTTCACCCTCCTTCGTCTCGTTTCACTCTCTTTCACCCTCCTTCGTCTCGTTTCGCTCTCTTTCAGCCTCCTTCGTCTCGCTTCGCTCTCTTTGACACTCCTTCATCTCGTTTCGCTCTCTTCTTCCCAAATTTGTCTTGTTTCGCCCTGTTTCACCCTTCTTCATCTCGTTTCGCTCTTTCACCCACCTTCGTCTCGTTTCGCTCTCTTTCACCCTCCTTCGTCTCGTTTCGCTCTCTTTCACCCTCCTTCGTCTCGTTTCGTTCTCTTTCACCCTCCTTCATCTCGTTTCGCTCTCTGTCACCCTCCTTCGTCTCGGTTCGCTCTCTTTCACCTTCCTTCATCTCGTTTCACTCTCTTTCACCCTCCTTCGTCTCGTTTCGCTCTCTTTCACCCTCCTTCATCTCGTTCCTCTCTCTTTCACCCTCCTTCATCTCGTTTCGCTATCTCTCACCCTCCTTCGTCTTGTTTCACTCTCTTCCACCCTCCTTCGTCTCGTTTCGCCCTCTTTCACCATTATTCATCTCGTTTCGCTCTCTTTCACCTTCCTTCATCTCATTTCGCTCTCTTTCACCCCCCTTTGTCTTGTTTCACCCTCTTTCACCCTCCTTCGTCTCGTTTTGCACTCTTTCACCCTCCTTCGTCTCATATCGCTCTCTTCCACCCTCCTTCGTCTCGTTTCGCCCTCTTTCACCCTCCTTCGTCTCGTTTCGCTCTGTTTGACCCTCCTTCGTCTCGTTTCGCTCTTTTTCACCCTCCTTCACCTCGTTTCGCTCTCTTTCACCCTCCTTCGTCTCGTTTCGCACCCTTTCACCCTCCTTCGTCTCGTTTCGCCCTCTTTCAGCCTCCTTCGTCTCTGTTCGCTCTCTTCTACCCTCCTTCGTCGCGTTTCGCCCTCTTTCACCCTTCTTCATCTCGTTTCGCTCTCTTTCACCCACCTTCGTCTCGTTTCACTCTCTTTCGCCCTCCTTCGTCTCGTTTCGCTCTCTTTCACCTTCCTTCGTTTCGTTTCGCTCTCTTTCACCCTCGTTTGTCTTGTTTCGCTCTCTTTCACCCTCCTTCATCTCGTTTCGCCCTCTTTCACCCTCCTTCATCTCGTTTCGCTCAGTTTGACCCTCCTTCGTCTTGTTTTGCTCTCCTTCACCCTCCTTCATCTCGTTTCGCTCTCTTCCACCCTCCTTCGTCTCGTTTCGCCCTTTTTCACCCTCCTTTGTCTCGTTTCGCTCTCTTTCACCATCCTTCGTCTCGTTTCACTCTCTTTCACCTTCCTTCGCCTAGTTTCACTCTCTTTCACCCTTCATCGTCTCGTTTCCCTCTCTTTCACCCTCCTTCATCTCGTTTCGCTCTCTTTCACCCTCCTTCATCTTGCTTCGCTCTCTTTCACCCTCCTTTGTATCGTTTCGCTCTCTTTCACCTTCCTTTGTCTCGTTTCGCTCTCTTTCACCCTCCTTTGTCTCGTTTCGCTCTCTTTCACCTTCTTTCGCCTCGTTTCACTCTCTTTCTCCCTCCTTCGTCTCGTTTCGCTCTCTTTCACCCTCCTTCGTCTAGTTTCGCTCTCTTTCACCCTCCTTCATCTCGTTTCGCTCTATTTCACCCTCCTTCATCTCGTTTCGCTCTCTTTCACCCTCCTTCGTCTCGGTTCGCACTCTTTCTCCTTCCTTCACCTCGTTTCACTCTCTTTCACACTCCCTCGTCTCGTTTCGCTCTCTTCCACTCTCCTTCGACTCGGTTCGCTCTCTTACTCCTTCCTTCGCCTCGTTTCACTCTCTTTCACACTCCTTCGTCTCGTTTCGCTCTCTTCCACTCTCCTTCGTCTCGTTTCGCTCTCTTTCACACTCCTTCGTCTCGTTTTGCACTCTTTCATCCTCCTTCGTCTTGTTTCGCTCTCTTCCACCCTCCTTCGTCTCGTTTCGCCCTCTTTCACCCTCCTTCGTCTCGTTTCGCTCTGTTTGACCCTCCTTCGTCTCGTTTCGCTCTTGTTCACCCTCCTTCACCTCGTTTCGCTCTCTTTCAACCTCCTTCGTCTCGTTTCACTCTCTTTCACCCTCCTTCGTCTCGTTTCGCTCTCATTCAGCCTCCTTTGTCTCGCTTCGCTCTCTTTGACACTCCTTCGTCTCGTTTCGCTCTCTTCTACCCAAATTCGTCTTGTTTCGCCCTGTTTCACCCTTCTTCATCTCGTTTCGCTCTCTTTCACCCTCCTTCGTCTCGGTTCGCACTCTTTCTCCTTCCTTCGCCTCGTTTCACTCTCTTTCACACTCCTTCATCTCGTTTCGCTCTCTTCCACTCTCCTTCAACTCGGTTCGCTCTCTTTCTCCTTCCTTCGCCTCGTTTCACTCTCTTTCACACTCCTTCGTCTCGTTTCGCTCTCTTTCACCATCCTTCGTCTCGTTTCACTCTCTTTCACCCTCCTTCGTCTCGTTTCGCTCACTTTCAGCCTCCTTTGTCTCACTTCTCTCTCTTTGACACTCCTTCGTCTCGTTTCACTCTCTTCTTCCCAAATTCGTCTTGTTTCGCCCTGTTTCACCCTTCTTCATCTCGTTTCGCTCTCTTTCACCCTCCTTCATCTCGTTTCGCTCTCTTCCACTCTCCTTCAACTCGGTTCGCTCTCTTTCTCCTTCCTTCGCCTCGTTTCACTCTCTTTCACACTCCTTCGTCTCGTTTCGCTCTCTTTCTCCTTCCTTCGCCTCGTTTCACTCTCTTTCACACTCCTTCGTCTCGTTTCGCTCTCTTTCACCATCCTTCGTCTCGTTTCACTCTCTTTCACCCTCCTTCGTCTCGTTTCGCTCTCTTTCACACTCCTTCGTCTTGTTTCGCCCTGTTTCACCCTTCTTCATCTCGTTTCGCTCTCTTTCACCCACCTTCATCTCGTTTCGCTCTCTTTCACCCTCCTTCGTCTAGTTTCGCTCTCTTTCACCCTCCTTCATCTCGTTTCGCTCTATTTAACCCTCCTTCATCTCGTTTCGCTCTCTTTCACCCTCCTACGTCTCGGTTCACACTCTTTCTCGTTCCTTCGCCTCGTTTCACTCTCTTTCACACTACTTCGTCTCGTTTCGCTCTCTTCCACTCTCCTTCGACTCGGTTCGCTCTCTTTCTCCTTCCTTCGCCTCGTTTCACTCTCTTTCACGCTCCTTCGTCTCGTTTCGCGCTCTTCCACTCTCTTTCGTCTCGTTTCGCTCTCTTTCACACTCCTTCATCTCGTTTCACTCTCTTTCACCCTCCTTTGTCTTGTTTCGCTCTCTTTCACCCTCCTTCATCTCGCTTCACCCTCTTTCACCCTCCTTCGTCTCGTTTCGCTCTGTTTGACCCTCCTTCGTCTCGTTTCGCTCTCTTTCACCATCCTTCGTCTCGTTTCGCTCTCTTTCACCCTCCTTCGTCTCGTATCGCTCTCTATCCACCTCCTTCGCCTCGTTTCACTCTCTTCCACACACCATCGTCTCGTTTCGCCCTCTTTCACCCTCCTTCGTCTCGGTTCGCTCTCCTTCACCCTCCTTCGTCTCGTTTCGCTCTCTTTCACCCTCCTTCATCTCGTTCCTCTCTCTTTCACCCTCCTTCATCTCGTTTCGCTATCTCTCACCCTCCTTCGTCTCGTTTCGCTCTCTTCCACTCTCCTTCGTCTCGTTTCGCCCTCTTTCACCCTTATTCATCTCGTTTCGCTCTCTTTCACCCTCCTTCGCCTCGTTTCACTCTCTTTCACACTCCTTCGTCTCGTTTCGCTCTGTTCCACTCTCCTTCGTCTCGTTTCGCTCTTTTTGACCCGGCTTCGTCTCATTTCGCTCTGGTTCACCCTCCTTCTACTCGTTTCACTAACTTTCACCCTCCTTCGTATCGTTTTGCCCTCTTTCACCCTCCTTTGTCTCGTTTCGCCCTCTTTCACCCTCCTTCGTCTCGTTTCGCCCTCTTTCACCCTTATTCATCTCGTTTCACTGTCTTTCACACTCCTTCGTCTCGTTTTGCTCTCTTTCACCCTCCTTCATCTCTTTCCACCCTCTTTCACTCTCCTTCATCTCGTTTCGCTCTCTTTCACCCTGCTTCGTCTCGTTTCGCACTCTTTGAACCTCCTTCGTCTCGTTTCGCTCTTTTTCACCTGCTTCGTCTCGTTTCGCTCTCTTTAACCCTCCTTCTACTCGTTTCGCTCTCTTTCACCCTCCTTCATCTCGGTTAGCTCTCTTTCACCCTCCTTCATCTCGTTTAGTTCTCTTTCACCCTCCTACGCCTTGTTTTGCTCTCCTTCACCCTCCTTCATCTCATTTCGCTCTCTTCCACCCTCCTTCGTCTCGTTTCGCCCTTTTTCACGCTCGTTTGTCTCGTTTCGCTCTCTTTCACCCTCCTTCGTCTCGTTTCACTCTCTTTCACCTTCCTTCCCATGGTTTCACTCTCCTTCACCCTTCTTCATCCCGTTTCCATCTCTTTCACCCTCCTTCATCTCGTTTCGCTCTCTTTCACCCTCCTTCATCTTGCTTCGCTCTCTTTCACCCTCCTTTGTATCGTATCGCTCTCTTTCACCTTCCTTCGTCTCGTTTCGCTCTCTTTCACCCTCCTTTGTCTCGTTTCGCTCTCTTTCACCTTCCTTCGCCTCGTTTCACTCTCTTTCTCCCTCCTTCATCTCGTTTCGCTCTCTTTCACCCTCCTTCGTCTAGTTTCGCTCTCTTTCACCCTCCTTCATCTCGTTTCGCTCTATTTCACCCTCCTTCATCTCGTTTCGCTCTCTTTCACCCTCCTTCGTCTCGGTTCGCACTCTTTCTCCTTCCTTCGCCTCATTTCAATCTCTTTCACACTCCTTCGTCTCGTTTCGCTCTCGTCCACTCTCCTTCGACTCGGTTTGCTCTCTTTCTCCTTCCTTCGCCTCGTTTCACTCTCTTTCATAATCCTCCATCTCGTTTCGCTCTCTTTCACTCTCCTTCGTCTCGTTTCGCTCTCTTTCACCCTCCTTCGTCTCGTTTTGCACTCTTTCACCCTCCTTCGTCTTGTTTCGCTCTTTCCACCCTCCTTCGTCTCGTCTCGCCCTCTTTCACCCTCCTTCGTCTCGTTTCGCTCTGTTTGACCCTCCTTCGTCTCGTTTCGCTCTTTTTCACCCTCCTTCACCTCGTTTCGCTCTCTTTCACCCTCCTTTGTCTCGTTTCACTCTCTTTCACCCTCCTTCGTCTCGTTTCGCTCTCTTTCAGCCTCCTTCGTCTCGCTTCGCTCTCTTTGACACTCCTTCGTCTCGTTTCGCTCTCTTCTACCCAAATTCGTCTTGTTTCGCCCTGTTTCACCCTTCTTCATCTCGTTTCGCTCTCTTTCACCCACCTTCGTCTCGTTTCGCCCTTTTTCAACCTTCTTTAGTCTCGTTTCGCTCTCTTTCACCCTCCTTCGTCTCGTTTCACTCTCTTTCACCTTCCTTCGCCTGGTTTCACTCTCTTTCACCCTTCTTCGTCTCGTTTCCCTCTCTTTCACCCTCCTTCATCTCGTTTCGCTCTCTTTCACCCTCCTTTGTATCGTTTCGCTCTCTTTTACCTACCTTCGTCTCGTTTCGCTCTTTTTCACCTGCTTCGTCTCGTTTCGCTCTCTTTCACCCTCCTTCTACTCGTTTCGCTCTCTTTCACCCTCCTTCATCTCGGTTAGCTCTCTTTCACCCTCCTTCGTCTCGTTTCCCTCTTTTTGACCCTCCTTCGTCTCGTTTCGCTCTCTTCCACTCCCCTTCGTCTCGTTTCGCCCTCTTTCACCCTTCTTCAACTCCTTTGGCTCTCTTTCACCCACCTTCGTCTCGTTTCGCTCTGTTTCACCCTCCTTCGTCTCGTTTCGCTCTCTTTCACCCTCAATCGTCTCGTTTAGCTCTCTTTCACCCTCCTTCGTCTCGTTTCGCTCTCTATCACCCTCCTTCATCTCGTTTCGCTCTCTTTCACCCTCCTTCGTCTCGTTTCACTCTCTTTCACCCTCCTTCGTCTCGTTTCGCTGTCTTCCACCCTCCTTCGTCTCGTTTCGACCTCTTTCACCCTCCTTCGTCTCGTTTCACTCTGTTTGACCCTCCTTCGTCTCGTTTCGCTCTCTTTCACCCTCCTTCGTCTCGTTTCGCTCTCT